>NC_089738.1:1453258-2053258 GCF_035083965.1 Branchiostoma lanceolatum | reverse complement strand
AGCTATTACTTCCTAACCATGAATGAGAAAGTAAAGTGATTTCATTTCCTCAAATACCCGCCAAGTGCCCTATCGTTTGAATGTAAAGTTTGAACATTCAAATAAAGAAATTGAATTTTAGACCGGAGCACTGAATTGGTCTATAATGCTTTATAAGTATGGGATGGGGCGCGTAACTTTGGTCAGCTATTACTCCCTAACCATGAATGAGAAAGTAAAGTGATTTCATTTCCTCAAATACCCGCCAAGTGCCCTATCGTTTGAATGTAAAGTTTGAACATTCTGATAAAGAGATTGAATTTTAGACCGGAGCACTGAATTGGTCTATAATGCTTTATAAGTATGGGGTGGGGGGCGTAACTTTGGTCAGCTATTACTCCCTAACCATGAATGAGAAAGTAAAGTGATTTCATTTCCTCAAATACCCGCCAAGTGCCCTATCGTTTGAATGTAAAGTTTGAACATTCTGATAAAGAGATTGAATTTCAGACCGGAGCACTGAATTGGTCTAGAATGCTTTATAAGTATGGGGTGGGGGTGTAGCTTTGGTCAGCTATTACTCCCTAACCATGGATGAGAAAGTAAAGTGATTTCATTTCCTCAAATACCCGCCAAGTGCCCTATCGTTTGAATGTAAAGTTTGAACATTCTGATAAAGAGATTGAATTTTAGACCGGAGCACTGAATTGGTCTATAATGCTTTATAAGTATGGGGCGAGGGGCGTAACTTTGGTCAGCTATTACTTCCTAACCATGAATGAGAAAGTAAAGTGATTTCATTTCCTCAAATACCCGCCAAGTGCCCTATCGTTTGAATGTAAAGTTTGAACATTCTGATAAAGAGATTGAATTTTAGACCGGAGCACTGAATTGGTCTATAATGCTTTATAAGTATGGGGTGGGGGGCGTAACTTTGGTCAGCTACTACTTCCTGACCATGAATGAGAAAGTAAAGTGATTTCATTTCCTCAAATACCCGCCAAGTGCCCTATCGTTTGAATGTAAAGTTTGAACATTCAAATAAAGAGATTGAATTTTAGACCGGAGCACTGAATTGGTCTATAATGCTTTATAAGTATAGGTCGGGGGGCGTAACTTTGGTCAGCTATTACTTTCTAACCATGAATGAAAAAGTAAAGTGATTTCATTTCCTCAAATACCCGCCAAGTGCCCTATCGTTTGAATGTAAAGTTTGAACATTCAAATTAAGAGATTGAATTTTAGACCGGAGCACTGAATTGGTCTATAATGCTTTATAAGTATGGGGTGGGGGGCGTAACTTTGGTCAGCTATTACTTCCTAACCATGAATGAGAAAGTAAAGTGATTTCATTTCCTCAAATACCCGCCAAGTGCCCTATCGTTTGAATGTAAAGTTTGAACATTCTGATAAAGAGATTGAATTTTAGACCGGAGCACTGAATTGGTCTATAATGCTTTATAAGTATGGGGCGGGGGGCGTAACTTTGGTCAGCTACTACTTCCTAACCATGAATGAGAAAGTAAAGTGATTTCATTTCCTCAAATACCCGCCAAGTGCCCTATCGTTTGAATGTAAAGTTTGAACATTCAAATAAAGAGATTGAATTTTAGACCGGAGCACTGAATTGGTCTATAATGCTTTATAAGTATAGGATGGGGGGCGTAACTTTGGTCAGCTATTACTTTCTAACCATGAATGAAAAAGTAAAGTGATTTCATTTCCTCAAATACCCGCCAAGTGCCCTATCGTTTGAATGTAAAGTTTGAACATTTTGATAAAGAGATTGAATTTTAGACCGGAGCACTGAATTGGTCTTGAATGGTTGATAAGTATGGGTGGGGGGGGGGGGGGGGCGTAACTTTGGTCAGCTATTACTTCTTAACCATGAATGAGAAAGTAAAGTGATTTCATTTCCTCAAATACCCGCCAAGTGCCCTATCGTTTGAATGTAAAGTTTGAACATTCTGATAAAGAGATTGAATTTCAGACCGGAGCACTGAATTGGTCTATAATGCTTTATAAGTATGGGGTGGGGCGCGTAACTTTGGTCAGCTATTACTCCCTAACCATGAATGAGAAAGTAAAGTGATTTCATTTCCTCAAATACCCGCCAAGTGCCCTTTCGTTTGAATGTAAAGTTTGAACATTCTGATAAAGAGATTGAATTTTAGACCGGAGCACTGAATTGGTCTATAATGCTTGATAAGTATGGGGTGGGGGGGGGGGGCGTAACTTTGGTCAGCTATTACTTCCTAACCATGAATGAGAAAGTTAAGTGATTTCATTTCCTTAAATACCCTCCAAGTGCCCTATCGTTTGAATGTAAAGTTTGAACATTCTGATAAAGAGATTGAATTTTAGACCGGAGCACTGAATTGGTCTATAATGCTTTATAAGTATGGGGCGGGGGGCGTAACTTTAGTCAGCTATTACATACTTACCATGAATGAGAAAGTAAAGTGATTTCATTTCCTCAAATACCCGCCAAGTGCCCTATCGTTTGAATGTAAAGTTTGAACATTCAAATAAAGAGATTGAATTTTAGACCGGAGCACTGAATTGGTCTATAATGCTTTATAAGTATGGGGTGGGGGGCATAACTTTGGTCAGCTATTACTTTCTAACCATGAATGAGAAAGTAAAGTGATTTCATTTCCTCAAATACCCGCCAAGTGCCCTATCGTTTGAATGTAAAGTTTGAACATTCTGATAAAGAGATTGAATTTTAGACCGGAGCACTGAATTGGTCTAGAATGCTTGATAAGTATGGGGTGGGGGGCGTAACTTTGGTCAGCTACTACTTTCTAACCATGAATGAGAAAGTAAAGTGATTTCATTTCCTCAAATACCCGCCAAGTGCCCTATCGTTTGAATGTAAAGTTTGAACATTCTGATAAAGAGATTGAATTTTAGACCGGAGCACTGAATTGGTCTATAATGCTTTATAAGTATGGGGTGGGGGGCGTAACTTTGGTCAGCTATTACATACTTACCATGAATGAGAAAGTAAAGTGATTTCATTTCCTCAAATACCCGCCAAGTGCCCTATCGTTTGAATGTAAAGTTTGAACATTCTGATAAAGAGATTGAATTTTAGACCGGAGCACTGAATTGGTCTATAATGCTTTATAAGTATGGGGCGGGGGGCGTAACTTTGGTCAGCTATTATTTCCTAACCATGAATGAGAAAGTAAAGTGATTTCATTTCCTCAAATACCCGCCAAGTGCCCTATCGTTTGAATGTAAAGTTTGAACATTCTGATAAAGAGATTGAATTTTAGACCGGAGCACTGAATTGGTCTATAATGCTTTATACGTATGGGGTGGGGGTCGTAACTTTGGTCAGCTATTACTTTCTAACCATGGATGAGAAAGTAAAGTGATTTCATTTCCTCAAATACCCGCCAAGTGCCCTATCGTTTGAATGTAAAGTTTGAACATTCTGATAAAGAGATTGAATTTTAGACCGGAGCACTGAATTGGTCTATAATGCTTTATAAGTATAGGTCGGGGGGCGTAACTTTGGTCAGCTAGGGTCCCCCGAAAGTGCGAAATGGAACGAAATGGAATGAAATGGAACGAAATGGAATGAAATGGAACGAAATGGAACGAAATGGAACGAAATGGATCGAAACGGAACGAAATGGAACAAAATGGAACGAAATGGAACGAAATTGAACGAAATTGAACGAAATGGAACATATGTAACATTATAAAATGAAATACCAGTAGATACCGAAATATAAGGAACGTTGTAACATTCACAGTAGACGGGACCAGGAAGCAAATACATAATATAACGTGCTTTATTTCTTGAATCTGTTTGATATAAAAACAACGTTTTTGCCGCGTTTTTTTTGCTAGATTCTTTCCTGAAAATGGGAGCGCCGCGTGCAAAGAGATCCACCGCTTTTACTTTGTGTTTTCCATCGATCTGCAAATGAACTGCTGAAAATAGCAGGGAAAACCAGCGAACGGAACTGAGTATCAAAGTAAGGACTAGATTATACAGAAGTTGTTGGTAACATTGCATCTCATAATTCAACAAGAGGGCATGAGGCAAGCATAATTTTTTTATTCATACAGTGAGTTTGCGTGATGTTGCAAATGGAGCCCCGCATGCAATTTACCGTCAATATTGCCAGCGCATCGAAACTGTGCACGTGGGCGTGCTACCGACAGGTTGAATCAAACTCCGACTTCCAAGTTTTATTTACAAATGGTTTTAGTCCATAACTAGTACGTAGCATATGCATATCTCCGCAACAACGATTTTTATACAACCAATTGTTCGGCGCGGCTGGTCGGCTGTCGGCGAATGGACCCCTCCGCTAATGATATGCAAATGCAGCTCTGCGCTGCGTCACCAATGTAAAATTTCACACTCCATTCAACCACGGACGTGGACTGAGAACTACCTCCGGAGACATTTCTGCTTACTTGTTCACGACACAACAAAGGGAGGGTGTGAACGAGCAGGATATGTATTTCACAGTTCACACAACACGCAAACACACATTATGAATAATGAAATTACGCTTGCCTCATGCCCTCTTGGTGAATTACGAGAGGCAAAGTTACCACCGATACCAATTGGGCGAGTTCGATGCTGTTATCGTGGAAGTGGCGGGGCATGCGCACTACATCGGAACCGCCGAGTTCACAGTCGAGCCGGAGGACCCGCTGAAAAATGGCTTTCTTGTAAAGTAATTGCATGTGTGTACTGAGGCTTTGCCTTCTATGTATTTGTTTGTGTTGGTGTGTGTTTGCAGTTATTTGAATTCTTTAGAGTGGTAGGATGTGAGAGGGAGACGATGGCACAGGAGACTGGTAGAATTGTAAGGTTGGCTTGAAGGTCAAAGGTTGTTCCCACAGGCTGTCAGGAAGTTCATGTACATGTTGTTGATGAAGTCAGGACCTCGATGATTGCATGTACGCGAGACTTGAGTATGTACTAGCTATAGGTGAAATGGACATGGTTGCATGGCTGTATCATATCCTGGCTGTATTGTGTTGGGTTGTCTTATATCATGGTGTATCATATCCTAGTTGTATCATACTATACAAAAACTATAAAGTTGGTTAACTAAGAATTCAACAAAAACAAATGTGGTGAAATCAAAAATAAACGAGAGATAAACGAGAGAGGTCAGAGGTCAACATAAGTGGATGTAGTAGACAGAAAGCCATAAGTAATCATAAATTACGAATATAAGTAACTTAAATAAACTGAGCATAATGTAAATACGAATGGGGATACTCAAACGTAATGATTAACGTAAATCATAGACATAATAAACTTGCTTACTTGCTTATGTCGAGACCTTCCAGCCACGAGTCGAAAATGATAAACTGATTAATGATAATTCCAACTAAATCACTAATCATTTTAACTGCGCTACTATAGGGAGAATACATTTGTAATGTCAAGGGTATCAGGGGAGTTTGGGTTTTCATTTGCTTTCTTCGGAGGGGGAAATGTGACTTCCTACGGACTAATTCTCCTGGCCAGTTATTCCCCCGTATGAAGGCCTGATGGACGTTGGATCGTACCAAGCACAAGGCCGTCACAGCTAGTGCTGCGTACCTAAATGTAACATCAGGTACCGGTACAAAGGTTTAGGTACAGGTCCGGACCTGTACCTGTACCTGAACAATTTGAAAAATTAACATGTGTTCTTCTGAACTTCTTCACTAGTAATTTCAGTATCTTTATTCAAAGAAAATAACTAGGTTTCCTACCGCCAAACTCCCTTGGTCTTGCTGTCAAAACACTGCCTGAATGATCTATTGCGTATTAGTTACGTTGTTCCAAGGTATCACTTTGGTCGCGTTTGGTGTTGTATGAGGTCAGGAGATCAGTCACAAAATAAGCACATAATTGGTGTAAATCTATATCGGTACAGTACCGGTACTTCATGATCCGGTATTTTGGACCTGTACCTAATCAGTTTTTACGTTTATATATATATATATAGTACAAACACACTCTCCGAGGCCTACAGCCTATGGGCCAACCCGACAGAGGGAAAAGAAAAGGGGGAAGACTGGGGATTACGCTGAAAGGAGCAGAAGTCCTGGCCCAAAACCGCACTGAATGGAGGACGTTTGTTGCCCGATGGGCCTCTAGGCACGGGAGGATCTAAGTCTAAGTCCAATTAAGTCACACATGACTGACGGAAGATGGGTCTTAGTCACATTCGGCTGACGGCCTGGACTGGACAGGTCCTTGCATATATATCGACGGATTTCACCGAGGAGAGCATCTCTCCGCCGACTCAGATGACTCAACGCTGCTTTCTATTGGGGACGTCATTGTTTAGCCTTTCCCGCGCCGTCCTATTTACTGTTTGTTTACTTTTCCAGTGCTCAAATAACGCGCGCTCGCGCCAGATTCAAAATGGCGCCGGTATTTGGAAAGGGGTCTATTGAAAAAGCTGCTACAGTAATTGTATATTTAGGTACTATATTTGGTCTGTGCTTTCGCAATGATGTATTCTCCATATCTCCATATGCTACTTACGTTCACCGTACAGTCACGGCAAGTGTCTATCAAAACCTTATTTTCATATTATATTAGATCACGTTCACGCCAGCTTGACAACATGGCGCAAGCGCGGGAGTACAATGGCGGGAGATAAAAAAGCGTAACCAGGATCGAACTGTGTGTTGTCAACATTGACTTAATTGTGATCGGTCTCGTCGGGCGGGTTTTCAGTCCCTTCTCTATTCGTAATTTGTTCTTAGTTGTTTATCTGAACTCGAATCTAGGAAGCTCGACGTTGAATAGGTAAGTCTGAGTTGAAACAGCGTTAGAGCTTTTGTGATTAAGCAGTTAAAATATTGATGCAGAGAGGCTGGTGTGAGCGCAAACGATTAACTGTTCCCAGGACATCTAGTATTCTCTTATTCGTAGTATCTGGAGTGTGATGCTCAGTGAGGCATAGCTGGTAATGAACTGCGGCCTTGCTTCAACTTGCTTTCACATTGTGACAGATAATCATATATACAGACACATACAGTCTTATAGACATACAGACGGGCTAATAACCTTTGGGTGGGGGTGGTGCATTGACATTAACTAATTAGCTACATACCAAGATGTTACCTTGAATGGCCAAGAAGTACAGTATACCAGCTGCAAAATGACATGGCTTAGTCACACATGGCGGACGGGAGATGGGTCTTGGTCACATTTGGCTGACGGCCTGGGCGTGACAGTTTAGGCTTTGATCAATGGAAAAAGCTTCTACAGTCATTTTACGTTGAGGCACTATATTTGGTCTGTGTTTTTTTAATTATGTATTTTCTATATGCTACATACGTTCACAGTGTCAAAAAGTGTTAATCAAAACCTTATTACCTTCGCGACGAATGGTTTCGTCGAGTAGGTTATTCGATGATGCTTGTCTGTGTGTCTGTTAGTGAACAGAATAAGTCGAGAACGCCTGGATGGTTTGTTGTCGTATTTGGTGTGTCGGTGTGTATGTGGGAAATCTCAAGATGATTAGATTTTGGGCGAAGTGTTTTGCATAATTAACGAGAAAAGTGTAAAAATGTGTTAGATTGTATGCTCATACTATGCTTTCTGGTTGCGACGTGTGGGCTGTATTGTTTCAGGGGATATTGACACGGGTAAATGGGTGCAAAGTTGGTCATGAGGGGTCATGAGGCAGGCAGGAAACGTCAGTTACTGCCAGGGACAAATTGGCTATCAGCCAGCTGTAGGGCAGATACAAGAGATAGACTTGCCCATATAGGCAGTAATGCTTTAAAGCACTAAAACAAGGGCTCAGAAAAGGATTCACCTTAATTGCAAGCCCCCAAAATTCTTATGCACCAGAAAGCCACATCTGTCTACTTTAGAATCATGCAAAGAAAATAGACAGTTGACCAGCTCGTTCTCTCGTAACAGCTGACAGACGAAAACAATCGTCAACTTTGACCTACTCCCAGCCTGGAAGAGTCCACTCGGAGCATGTGAAACCAAACCACAAAAATATCTCCTTACACCAATTAAAAGACTGAAACATACAAATTTTGACCAAAGTTGGATATACACGGCCTTATATGAGTAAGAACAGTCATTAATGCAGTGCCACAGCATGGGAATACCGAGCATGTCTGTGTGTCTGTTAGTGAACACGATAAGTCGAGAATTCTTGGAAGGATTGTCTTGGTATTTGGTATGTTGGTAGGTCTCGATGAAACCTGAAAATGATTATATTTTGGGCCCCCTATCGGCTTGTTACGGTACTGCAGCGGAACTTCCTGTTATGATATCTCGTGTTGTGGACATGCTATGGAACTGATTTTTGAGTGGTAGATAGCTCGTTGGGCAGAGAGTAAGTGGTATAGGTTTGGGCCCCCTAGCAACTTTTTTGGAACTGCAGGGGTAGGTTTTGCTTCAGACTTTGAAAGGGAATAACTCAAGAAGGGCTTGATGGAAGGTCATGATTTTTTGCATGTACATAGCTTGAGCGATGATGTACATGATTGGATACTTATTATGCAAATCAGTAACTAATTTGCATAATTAATGAGGAAAGTTTATACATTCATCAATTTCCATGATAGGACTCGCAAACATGTGACATATGTAACTGAGGAAGAGAGAAATATTAATAGATATCAGCTATGCAAATGAGAACCTCATTTACATAATTAATGAGAAAATGATATAACTCGAGATGGGCTTGATGGATGGTCATGATTTTTGGTATGTAGATAGCTTATGTGATGCTTTGTATGATTGGATGATAATTATGCAAATCAGATTATAATTAATGAGGCAATTTTAAAAACCTGCTGTGTTCCATGATATGACTATTCAAATATGTGACATTTGTAACTGAGGAAGAGAGGAATGTCAATAGATAGAAATTATGCAAATGTAGGCCTAATTTGCATAATTCATGAGAAACTACTATCATTCCATACTAGTAAATAACGGCAATTTCATACTTGTTGCATTTAGAAGTTGTGTGAATGTGAACACCATTGAATCAAATTATGCTAATAAGGAGCTTATTTGCATTATTGATGAAAAATGTTAGCATAACCTTCTTTGTTAAGCTCATAATCATAACAAGGAGGTTTGGACAACTTATGTTATTTGGGTGAGGAGGATCAACTGGTATGATTTTTCATTGATGAAAAACACTCCTAATACGTCAGTCATAAAGGTCAAAATCATTTAGCGAAGGTATGAGGTCGTAGAACTCTTGTTTTCATATTATATGAGGCACAATTAGTGTCAATCAGTAGAGCAACACACTTGACCTAGTCTTTACAAACGAGGACAGTATGATCGAGGACATTGAAACAAGACATCCCATTGGTAAAAGTGACCATGTGGTTCTGGTGATGTACTGTGGCTTCTTTCCAGCCAGATAATCATATCTGCAGACACATACACTCTTAAATAGACCTACAGACGCGGCAGTAACCTTTGAGGTGGGGGTCGGTGGGATTAACATATATAATGATAATAATAACTTTATTGCACAACAATTGTACAAGGTACAAAGTATGGCATTCACTGGTACATGGATAACATTCTATTAGGCTAATCAGTCTATCTTATACAATATGGTGTAGTAGTATGGGATGACAATGGGATTTTAAATCATTTGAGGAGTTTCTAAGGTCTAGACATTCTTTGATATACTTCCCAATGTATACCATGCATGGGTTGACATTTCATTATATATATATATATATATATATATATATATATATATATATATATATACATATATATATATATATATATATATATATATAGTACAAACACTCCCTCCGAGGCCTACAGCCTATGGGCAAACCCGACAGAGGGAAAAGAAAAGGGGGAAGACTGGGGATTACGCTGAAAGGAGCAGAAGTCCTGGCCCAAAACCGCACTGAATGGAGGAAGCTTGCTGCCCGATGTGCCTTTAGGCACGGGAGGATCTAAGTCTAAGTCTAAGTCTAAGTAAGTCGCACATGGGTCTTAGTCTAACGCCCTGGACTGGACCTTGGGTCAATGGAAAAAGCTACTACAGTAATTGTACATTGAAGTACTATATTTGGTCTGTGCTTTCGCAATGATGTATTCTCCATATGCTACTTACGTTCACCATACGGTCACGACAAGTGTCAATCAAAACCTTATTTTCAGATTATATTTGATCACGTTCACGCCAGCTTGACAACATGGCGCAAGCGCGGGAGTACAATGGCGGGAGATAAAGAAAGCTTACCCATTGGTCGAACCAAGGACGAACTGTGTATTGTCAACATTAACCTAATTGTGATCGGCTGTCTCGTCGGGCGGGTTTTCAGTCCCTTCTCTAATCGTAATTTGTTCTTAGTTGTTTATCTGAACTCAAATCTAGAATACTCGACGTTGAATAGGTAAGTCTGAGTTAAAACAGCGTTTCTTGTGTACGTTAGAGCTTTTGTGATCAAGCAGTTAACTTAAAATGTCGATGCAGAGAGGCTGGTGTGAGCACACGCGATCGTCGATTAACTGTTCCCATGACATCTAGTATTCTCTTAATCGTAGTATCTGGAGTGTGAAGCTCAGTGAGGCATAGCTGGTAATGAACTGCGGCCTCGCATCAACTTGCTTTCACATTGTGACAGATAATCATATCAGCAGACACATACAGTCTTATAGACATACAGACGGGCTAATAACTTTTGGGTGGGGGTGGGGCATTAACAATAACTTATTAGCTACATACCAAGATGTTACCTTGAATGGCCAAGAAGTACAGTATACCAGCTGCAAAATGACATGGCTTAGTCACACATGGCCGACGGGAGATGGGTCTTGGTCACATTTGCCTGACGACATGGGCGTGACAGTGTAGGCTTTGATCGATGGAAAAAGCTACTACAGTCATTGTTCGTTGAGGTACTATATTTGGTCTGTGTTTCTTAAATTATGTATTTTATTTTCTATATGCTACATACGTTCACAGCGTCAAAAAGTGTTAATCAAAACCTTATTTTCATATTATATGAGGTACAATTAAACAAGACATGAGGAAAGGTCTAAATATTTCACGGAGGTATGAAATCTTCTAACATCACCCCCTCCTCGTTATAACTGGTTTGTTTCTTCCCTTCTCTGATAAATTGTTCAATGCAGTTATGTGTATTCACATCCAGATATTTTGTGCCTACCGAACTTCTCCAGACAATTTGTATCTTATGACAGAATTGCATATATGTATATAACACATATTCAGATGCATGACATAATACACAAGGATCACAAGAATATACAATTTAAAAACTCAGTACCAGTCCTAACTCTAGTCCTAAAGTCCATTTCTAACAGTCAATAGGCAATAACTTTTCTTTGTTGTGTTGGAAGCTCATTCTAAAGTACCCGACCCGTGTGCGTCAGACTGCTCTTGAAACGCTTGTGCATTAGTTACATAGAAATCTAAAACTTAGTTTGTAACATAGAAATGTAGAAGAACTAACAACGGTCAAGTCACCTTTTTTTAAAATCTGTTGAAGTGCAATGTATTGATGGACTGCCGCGATTGCCCTTTGTAGATAATACGTCTTTCAAAATAAGATTCTAAAAGAATTGAATCATCACTCGCAGTGTAGAGTTTCTATTTTTTGTATTTCTCTCTGAAAAAATCTTTATCTCTCCTATCTGTTGTTTCAGTACATATCGCAATCTGCCTGCATCAGTTAAAAAAGATCATGATCACCTGGTAGCCTAAATAATGCCTGGATGTACATCTTCACAAAACATAAACGTATTCCACACAAAGATTGAATTTACCAACAGCGTCCAGAAATTGGTAAGTCTGAGAGGAACGTATTGGAATGGTCACTGATTAGATTTTGCAACAGTGCTCATGATCAAGTTTGTGTGTTTTCTTTTCTTTTACATCATACTTTTCGTTCCCGCAAAACTGGTTGGGAATTGTAACCTAGGCATTACGTAGGATACATTGCAATTGCAATTTGGTTGATTCGCTATATCTTGTTCTCAAACGATTTCATGTACTTCATAGCTTTCACTTCAGGTTCAAACTTTCAAACATGTCTGTCCCACGTCTGTTGTAGCAGAAAACATGTTGGCAGAAACGACTACATCCCTAGACACGCATCACGACCCCAACTCGACCCCAGAAGAGACGGCAAAATGTTACGACAACTGGTCCGGGAACTATGAAAAGGTGTGTACCTGAATGATGTGCTAGCTATAGAAACAAGCAAAAATGATGAAAAAAAGCAAACAAATATACCGGAGATCTTATTACTGTAAAAGGCGAAATGTTCACGGGGATTTATTTCACGGTAGGGAGAAAATGGAGTGTTCGCTGTGGTTTTAGGTTGAAAGTACCATGAAGGGTTTTAATTACTGTGAAAGGGGAATGTTCGTGGTGGTTTAAAGTTCAAGTGAAGAGTATTCTCAAAGCAGAGGTTCGGCTCCGTCTATTTTTTATGTGTTTAGGCATTTTCTACGTACCAGCAAAAAAATTCTGGATTTCAGAAGTGACAATAAACTGATAGCTTGTAGAGATATGCATTTTTATACAGTTTCAGTCTCCTACAATGGTTTTAAGTGGTTCAGGAAATGGTTCTAAATGGACCTTGTAGGACTATGTGCTTCTGATGGACATTCAATGGGGTGGTCAGCTTGAAACAAACTCAGTGGTTCATAACAATCAATTGAGCTGTTTTAGTCTCAAGATCATAATGTCCCTTTGCCAAATTTCAACTCATTCGTTGAAAAAATTAACCTGTTTTAGAACCACTTGTAGTGCTGTTTGGTTCACCCTTGTTACTGATGAATGACGTCAGCTGTTCAGTCAGGACTGATATACATGATCCACCAACATATTAACACCGGGTAGACCCCGATTTTTCGCGCCCGTTACAAGTACCGTTTACAGTTATAAGTGGTTAACGGTGACCACCGTTAGCCAGTTATAAGTGGGCCAGGAGACGTCTCCTGGCTCTTGAGAGACATCGGTTAACAGTAGGCTCTGGCCGGGAGAGATGGCTCTCCGGGCATGGAACGAGACCACAGACATAGAGGACTGTAGGACTGAAAGCTCGCGAGATCTGCATGGTGAGAGCACGAGAGGACACGAGAGCAGTACAGAACGGTGAAATTATTTTCAGGTCCCGGTATCAGGACGCCCGGATCCATCGTCGTTGGTCGTCCAGCAGCAAAACTCTGCCTGTTCCATGGTGAGGTGAGCAACTTTGGTTCATTTATACCGATTAACGAGGATCTGTGCCTATTCAATTTGAATAGGCACAGATCCTCGTTAATTTGCAACTAGCTCGAGCCATGTCCGGTGCGTGTGAGGGGGAGGGGGGCATACACATCACCGCGAGTAAAAATAGTATGGTTCTTTTTAGCTAGCCTCCGTTGCAGTCCTTTTCCCCGCAGCGTTTTTTTCTGGGTAGCAGACACAGGGTCTATAGCGGACACAGGGGCACGGCGGATACGAGATCGCAAGCAGATACGCGGCGCCCCCCCCCCCAAAAAAAAAAAATTGAAAGAAAAAAACGCTGCGGGGAAAAGGACTGCAACGGAGGCTACTTTTTAGCCCACTGCTGTTGTTACTCATTCATAATTTGGCCACGTTCATCCAGATAATACATATATCAAAAACACAAAAGGTCGGTTTGTAATACTAGTATTCTTACTGGAGTACGTAAAGTAACAGACACAGAAGACTAGTCGAATCGACACATGGGTTCGCGGAAAAGGCTGGCCAGGCTGCCCTACCAGGCTAAGTATGTTACCCTTTCCAGGTCCCCAGGGGTATGCATAGGGGCTTGGCCTGTAATGGAATAAGCTAGTTCGGAGTTGCTACTACGCATGTGCAGTGTCAAAGGTGAAGGCCCCCTCGACGGAAACAGTGTTCGCCTCCACATTGTCTCGATTTGCATAACAACGCCCAGGCGGGTCTTGTTTCCGTCGCGGGGGCCTTCACCTTTGACACTGCACATGCGTAGTAGCAACTCCGAACTAGCTTATTTCCTAGAGGAAAAATGTGTCAATAAGCACATTCACGGTTGCGACTACACATGTGCAATGTCAAAGGTGAAGTCCCCTGAGACGAAAAACAAAACCCGTCTGGGCGTTGTTATGCAAATCTTGACAATGTTGAGAGGAGTACTGTTTACAAGCCAGGGGCCTTGACCTTTGACACTGCACATGCGTAGTCGAAACTGTGAATGGGCTTATTAATATTCTATATTTATGATTGCAGAAAAATGGGATGAGAGAGCATTGAAAGAAAATAACAGCACAAAGAACACTATGTATACATTGTAAAAACACAATCACACATGTTAACCAACAGAGAAATACACAAACCCATATGCATGTTTTGAATTTGATATTTTGGTAAACAAAGGTCCTCCCCTTCAATCTTAATATTTGTTGACTGGTCTATTCTATTGTATACTTCGAATTTGTTTCAAATGACTCAGTATTCACTATTGGCTTTTCCTTCAGCACCACATCCCCCCCCCCTCCCCCCACCCAACAGCAATATCATACGCTGTTGCCTTCCGTCCAATTCACCCTCAGCTGGGATTGCTATTGACCCAGTTTTTCCTTTTGAAAATTCTACTATTCGGAAAATTCCCATGCAGAGCCTTAAGGTCCAGAAAGGGTAGTCTGGCAGGGTAGCCTGGCTTGGCAGGCTACCCTGCCTTTTTCCGCGAATGTTGCAGTAGTATTTGGCAAGGAATCTGTCGGCAATTTCAAGTTACAGCCTACGTTAGGAAGGCCTCAATAGGAAATTGGAAGTAAAAGCAACAACTATGGTCTCCATATCAGATACGAAACAAGAAAGTTGTTCAGCCTTAAGGGAATGTTATGACACTTTTGACAGGTTTGTGATAAAATTCAATCAATCACCTATTGATGTATGTTGCTGAACTTGAGAATGGTGATAATTAATGATTAAAAAAGCTTCTCTTTTAAGAATCTCAAGGAAGGGGCAGCACTTTGTTGATGTACATGTACTGTACATTCAAATGTGGATGAATTTGCTTTGAACAAGGAGGTTACTGTAAGATTAATTCACTTTATATTCAATCAACTTCATGGTAGCAAAATCTTTCAGGGTAAGGAAAATAGACATTTTCACTGAACTTTGACTTCACGGTGGTGCACGTGGCAAGTGTTTTACAGAGAGGATGTGTGAAGGAATCATGAATGATTACAACAAGTTTTTTTTCACGGTGATGATAAGGTACATAGAGTGATAAGCGTTGAAATAGTGAACATAAAGTTACAGTAAAAGTAAAAGAAACGAATTACAGTTTAGGCTGCCTATAACCTTGAAAATGTATATGATATGTAGCTATTGCCATCAATGGGGTCTCCATGCATGGGGGCCGGGGGTACAGACAACACCTTTATATATACTTCTACTAAGTTATAGATAAACTGTTGCCCTGTTCACATTCACCATAGTAAATATCAACAGAATGTTAGTTGTTACAGATGTGATGTAAGAATGCTATAATGACGCAGCAAGCTATTGGCATACCCTGATCTTGGAATAGCTCATAAATTGTATTCTTCCCTGTGGCTATACTAGACAGATCTCCATCTTCACTGCTACCTTGTCCCCTTAACAACCCGGAGGTCAAGGGACTAGGTAGGTAGGTAGGTAGGTAGGTAGTAGGCTGTACTAGTACTGCCTTTCAGCTATATACATTGTACAAACACACACACACACGCGCACACACACACACACACACACACACACACACACACACACACACACACACACACACACACACACACACACACACACACACACCAGGGCTCGAAATACTTAGTACTGGATGCACATGCACTTTTGTGCTCCCCATATCGCTGTGCACTAATTTTAAATGTGGGTGCACTCAAATAGTTTTAAAGCATTCCATGTGTAAATGCACTACTCATGGTACACTTGTATACAGTACATCTAACTCTAATGTGTCAGAAAAGATGGAGTGGTAGACTGCACTGCCTTTTCCGTAAACCCGTAGTACTAGTTCTAACTTATATATGTACATGATCAGTTTACATGCTATCTCTAGCATTAATTACATACTAGAGCTTCTGACTGCATTCTTGAATTCTTTCCAATTTTGAAAATATTGGACCCATTCGTGTCCCTGGGGGCCTACCCTGATGTTTCTGTATCTGTATCTATATAGCTGGTACAACCGCCATTAGGCGTAACACACCAGCTTCGCAGACACGCGGTGTGGCAACAGCTGGTTATATTACACCGAACGGTCTGTTACACCTAGTCTTTGCATATCTGACTGTAACCGTTCTTTAAAGCTACTTAAACTAAAGCTACTTAGCTGTTTTACTCATGATACTCAAGATTTTGGAGGTTCATTCGAAGTGCATTGCAACAGCATAATTTGGGGATCATTTCTGATCATGGGAAGTTTATGTGCAGAGTCTCCTTCATTTATTTGTCTGTTTGCTATTCTAGTACATTTATTTAACAATGTATTTGTACATGTACATGTATTCACGCCTGTTGTCCTAGTCCAGTACCTTGCAATTTGATTTATGTATCTACTGCTATCTAGTTTTAACTTACAAGTTACATTTGTTCTGTCTTGCAGCTTCATGGGAAAGAGATATCCCAAGAGGCATGGGAAGTACATCAAAGGACAACTGCTGCAACTAGATGCCACATGTAGAATCACAGGCAGATCAGAAATAGTACTGTAAATGGACTTAAGTTTGCGGTGATTTAATTTTGTGGTAGGTAGAAAATGGAGTGTTAGCGGCGGTTTTGATTTCGTAATGGCGCTACTCAGTATACATGTATGTAGTCGCATACAGATACTGTAAAGTAACAAAAACACTAGTATTGACGCCTTTACAGACAGCCAGTCGGAAACCATGATAACAAGACAAGGATGCTACAGATGGACAGACCAGTTGCTTTTGGCAGTGCTTGTGTGATCATTGCACACAAAAAAGCTGTCAAGGAATATTACTGTAAATTAAGCCTTTGACTTGGCTTGATATTCTTAATAAATCTGTATTCAATGTTCGAAGATCGGGTCTGTGTTCTATTTGTGCCTTGTAAACTGTTGCCTCAAAAACATCTGTACAATGTATAATACTAGTAACATACATGTACCACTAAGACAAGGGGTAGGTCAGCAGAAGACAGAAATGTTCGCAGTGAAGCAGCTACTGCAAAAACCATGAGCATAAAACCACCGCTAATATTTCTGCAGCATACAGAACACTTCACTGGATTTTTGTCCAGTGCCCCTGTTTAATATCCATTGTCTTCAGAGCAGCTGCTCTATAACAGTGGTCGTATGCAAAATGCTACAGGCTGAAAACAATCTCCACAGCTAGGCTGGGAGGTGAGGTGGATTGTAGGCCCCTATGAAGACAATTGTACCGTCGGTTACGGAAGTACATGTACCACTTGTTAACATTATAATTATTATGTTGTAAGATGATATTTGCGGCTGAAATGCTGGTCAATTTGAAATGTTGACCTTGTTCTCAGAAGTGCAATTAGCTACAGCCTGTAATTCCAACTGCAGCAATTGTAGTATGTACAGTTACTTATGTAGGCAGTACCTATTGTCGGCTATAACTGCCCCCCTCCCCCATCGAATTCAAGCTTTACAGTTAGTTAAAGTTACAGTCCTCCTAGCCTCAATTCAATCAAGCCTCATGTGACCGCTCGCCGCCCTGTAACCGCCTCACAACAATCCGCGGGGAGGGGAGAGAAACCCCCGGACAGCTGGAGTTTGCGTTATACAGACTACAGTCCTCCCAAGCCTCTCCGATTCGCAGATCCTTGTGCCACACAACTTTGTGCAAGTCTCTGCAGCGGGGACTAGTCCGCTGGTAGTGATGTTGTGTCTTTAACTTCCATACCCAGTTGCTGAGTGCTAAGCTGAAAAAGCAGTATGTACGGCCGGTGATTGTACTCAACACCTACTGTGTGCAAGGTGAACACTCTACCATTAGGTCATCGCACCACTATATACAGTAGTGGGGTATATTCTAAAGAAACTGGTGGACAGCATACTGCTGTTAGCCTGGGTGCTATTCTTGCTTCTTAACCAGGACACCCATACATCTGTGTATTAGGCTGTACATGGGTTAAAGCACACCCCATGCTATATATTGTAAATTACCTTCAAGCAGATCTCTTTGTATGGGGGCAATATCATATCCAGCTGGCCAGAATCTACAGCCAGCCCCTGTAGAGATACTCCACAGAAAAGACAGTAACCACATTTGTAGGAGTAGATGTCACAGTAGGCATTGTGATTCAGGACAATCGGTGATCCTACTAAGGACAGATTGCAATCGGGATCTGTACTAGGACAATCAGCAATTCTAAATCTGCCCTAGGACAAACTCTGATTCAAACTCAAAAAGTGCTAAGATAAAGGAAACAGCAGTATTCTTTTATAAATCATGATTTTATTTAGTTTTGCTGAAAAAAAATGCTTATACTATCACTTATTACCAACTACACTGAAGGTAGGGGGGATATCAATACCAACTTTGCAAAATATTGAGATGGTCTATCTTAGCACAAAAATCACAGAATTTGGGCGATCATCGGAGTCTATCCCCCCCTGTACATACCCCTTGAAGTTTGCACATGTTGTGATTGGGAATAGTCCATTTTTGCAATGGGATGATTTTGGAATAGTCTAATTTTGTGTGGAGAATAGATTTGGCAAATGACTAGTAAAATGTACTGAAAAGGTGAGACACTGAGTAACATCTTGAGACCTCAAAATTTGCTTTGTTTGATCACCTTCCAATTGATATCTTTCACCGATTATTAACCTTTTCATAACTTGATGAGAAATTTCTTTATCAGAAAACATACATGGAATTTATCCGTTATGAAATATGAACTTATTCACCTAAAATAGTAATTGTGAATGTAGGTAGTGTGCCAAAAATGATTGAAATGTTGTGCAATGATTAATTATATTTTCCAAAGCATTTTGATCTAATGGTTATCAGAATTTCTCAAAGTAGAATCACTGTTTGTCCCAGGACAGATTGTGATCGCTATCTTTACTGCCGGTAGTATAATTGTAGGTTCTAGGACAGACTCCGATCGCAATCTGTCCTAGGACAGTTGCCGATTGTCCAGGATTGCAATCTCTACTGACATAATAGCTAATGTATATTGCCTCCCGATGGGCAACGTTTAATTCTGGCATCTTTTTAAAGAAAATGTCACCCTCTCCAAGAACTTTCAATGGACAAACACTTCCCCACATGTACACATACACTCTGTGAATAGAGAACTATATAAGCTGTAAAACTGAGCTTTACTAGCTGGTCTGGACCCATATTGGATACTTGTTTTGAAAGTAACAACATGCCCAACAGATGGTCAAATATTTGTTGATTTTCGTTATAACCCTACCCATTTATGGATACATCTCTCTATACTTGAGTTTTACCTGTGTAGGGGTGTGGATAATTGACATTCTAGTTCAAATGGTCCTATACACTTTGATTATAGACATATACATATAGTGTGACATTTTATATAAAAATGTCCCAGAAGGTTGGGTACTTCTATTACTTGGTTCTGACAATATAGCCAAAAATGCTACCAGTAGTCTTAAACTTTTAAACAATTTAGTTTTTACATGTAGAATTTAAGGTCATGTGAATTTTATATATATACAATCGATATTTGAGTTATGAGTGTGTATCTAACATGATTTTTCAATTAAATAGCTATATAGTTAACAGTTACTGTCAAGGACAGCTTTTTAGCTATTTGTTTGACTCTAGTGATTAGTATCATGTCTATAGACTGGCTGATGTATCCCAGGTAAGATTTGCATGGTTCTTAGATCTGGGGAATAGGTAAGGCAACTTCCAGATTATATTGGTGTGGCTCTTGGGACTCAACACCACCTAACAGGTAATGTTGGTATGGCTCTAAGAGCATCGGTAATGTACTATACCGGTTTAGATATAGCACACCAGTTGTGTACATGGGTAAGCACAGGCTTAATTTTAATTTTCTCTTACTACTGTACAGAAGATTATGTAATGTTGGTGTGCCTCCTACAGCATATAGGACACATGACCAGGAAATACTAGTATACCATGCTACTGAGGCACTAGGTAAGGCTCCATGCAGCACTGGTAGAATATACCCCTCTCTTTGATATGGAGACCATGTGAGGGCACAAGTAATGTTTGCATGGCTCTTGAGTCTGGAGACCATGTACAAGTGATATTGTCTATTGAATATTCTGCTGGTACTACATCAAATACATATACTTTAGGTACTCTTCTTCCAAGAATGTATCTCCATGATATACTAGTACATATACCACAATGCATTTGTCATTAAAGCTGCACCCATTTGTCACCAGTATGTTGTTTCCATCGTCTTTTCGAATGTCTTGTGTGTGCATTGTACATAGTTTTATATATCAACCATGGTACCCAACAAAGATGTCATTGAGTCTGTCCAGACATGCCGATCACAAAAATGTACATTTTAATGAAATACACTCTATAGGGGGGGCCCCCCTAAATGAAAAATCAGATTTTTGTGAATTTCGAAGACGTTAACGAATTTGCCCAAAAAAAGGTGTCATTGAGTCTGTCCAGACATGCCGGTCACAGAAATGTACATTTTAATGAAATAAACTCTAGGGGGCCCCCCTGAATGAAAAATTAGATTTTTGTGAATTTCGAAGACGTTAACGAATTTGCCCAATAAAGATGTCATTGAGTCTGTCCAGACATGCCGGTCACAGAAATGTTTGAATTTTAATGAAATAAACTCTAGGGGGGCCCCCCTAAATGAAAAATTAGATTTTTGTGAATTTCGAAGACGTTAACGAATTCGCCCAACAAAGGTGTCATTGAGTCTGTCCAGACATGCCGGTCACAGAAATGTACAGTTTAATGAAATAAACTCTAGGGGGGCCCCCCTGAATGAAAAATTAGATTTTTGTGAATTTCGAAGACGTTAACGAATTTGCCCAACGAAGGTGTCATTGAGTCTGTCCAGACATGCCGGTCACAGAAATGTACAGTTTAATGAAATAAACTCTAGGGGGGCCCCCCTAAATGAAAAATTAGATTTTTGTGAATTTCGAAGACGTTAACGAATTCGCCCAACAAAGGTGTCATTGAGTCTGTCCAGACATGCCGGTCACAGAAATGTACAGTTTAATGAAATAAACTCTAGGGGGGGGGGGCGCCCTGAACGTAGATTTTGTTCAAGACGAGATATGAAATCTTACAGAAGAAATGTGTTTTATTTGTTATTTCTGCTAGAAATGTATGATTTATTATCGGAAATTTAACCGCTAGTTACTACATAACCAACTGCGTTCATCCGTTGGGAATCCATACAATGCCTAAGTAAGCTTTCATGCAAATGTCATCTAAATTTGAAAGAAATCCGTTGTATTCTAAGTGAGATATTAAATCCTAGATGTTCCAGTCTCGCGCAAAGCGAGGCCGCGTTCCACCTGCCATCTTCCGGGCGGACTTTCTAGCTTGTTTTTTTACCGCAACTCGCCGAAGTGCGTTTTTCTTTATAAAACAAGAGGGAAATGATATTTTTCCATGAAACTTTCACAAAAGTAAGTTGATAGGCTGATCTATCTGTGCTGTCAGTAGTTTTGCTGTTCCGCTTTTCTGCTTGAAGATATAGGCCATGAATCTATCATTTTGGGGCACGGTCAAAAGTCCCAATCTAAAAAGTGCGGCATATTGGAAAAATGATGTAGCGTTAGGGATCTACATCGTGCAATAGACATATTATCCATATAACTCTGTCAAGGACATTTTAGTGGTATTAGCACTACCTTGCTGAGTGTTTGCACTCAATTCCTCAGGAGAGATGCGAAGTTTTATTTGGCATTTGTGACAGGAATATATGATCTATGGTCAAAATTTCAACTGTTAATTACTCCATAACCAATCGTACACATCGCTTCAGAATCCATGCAATGCCTAAGTAAGCTTTCATGAATATGTCATCCAAATTTGAAAGAAATCCGTTGTATTCTAAGTGAGATATTAAAATCCTAGATGTTCCAGTCTCGCGCAAAGCGAGGCCGCGTTTCACCTGCCATCTTCCGGGCGGACTTTCTAGCTTGATTTTCTACCGCAACTCGCCGAAGTGCGTTTTCCTTTATAAAACAAGAAAGAAATGATATTTTTCCATGAAACTTTCACAAAAGTAAGTTGATAGGCTGATCTATCTGCACTGTCAGTAGTTTTGCTGTTCCGCTTTTCTGCTTGAAGATATTGGCCAAACAAAACGATTTATTTCATCCTAGCGACAAACGTCAGAACTGCAAAAATGGACCCGACGGAAAGTGTTTTTGTCGTCTTCTGCCGAGTTAAAAACCTTTCATTCGTCAGATAACCTTCCAAAAAAAGTAAAACAATAGTAAAAAAATGTCTTTAGATATATCATTCGTCCAATAGCCTTTTAAGTGCGTTTGACTGCATATATTTACAAACAACCGACGATTAATCTTGTCAGTCCAAAACTATAGATTTCAATGTACAGTACTTGTAGTGCATAGACATAATTTTCCATGGGAGTCTGCAAAACAACCTTTCATGTTGTATCGCTTTCTGGACGCTTACATGAAATATCTTAAAGAATTTCATTAACGAAATATGATCTCAGGTACAAAATTAGTATGAGCATATAGAAATATGCCAGCCGAATTTGAAAGAAATCATTTTTGTTCTATAGGCGAGATACAACAAGCAACGCTTTCAAGCTCTGTACAATGTCAAAAGATTAACGGAGTCCTACATTCCAGAGGGGGGAGTTATTTACCAATAGATTATAATTTTTTGAAGTAAAAAACGAATAGTTATTACAGTATACGATAAGTACCCACTAGTCCCGTGCGCATCAAAAAGCATTCAGTATTCTACTAAATTCCCCAGATGATCCTCTATTTACTTTTCACTGGAAGTACAGGGTGATTTGATTCTCACCTGCCAGGTAGCTCGTGCCACTTGATGTGCTTTTCAGCACCAAGGAGTCAGCTGTGATCTTCAGCCAGAGGCCCCTCCTTCACGTTTCTATTTCGTCCCTCCAAGGAGGTTATATCCCCCTTGTACCCTGGCACGCCCTTAGGATGGGGGGATGACAGGGAGGACGTCTCCACCCTGCTTCACTGCTGCTCACTTCCTGCGGATAGGCCTACCCCAGCATGAGACTCTAATTTTTATATCATTTTTCTCTTCGTTGTTACACTTATGCTGTCTCCTTCTCCCCCCAGGCTTTTCCTCTCCTTCTGATCCATAACCATGGCCAGAAGCTAGATTTTTTCCATTTCCTCTGCCATTCTTTTTATGACCTTTCTTGATACAATGTACATTCATGGCGTGACAAAAGAATCTCAGGGGGGCTAAGAAATGTCTTGTTATATGTTCCTTTATATCTTATTAATAACTGGCCTTCTGATTGTGCTTAGCCCCCCTAATTTATGCTAAAATATTCACCATGAAGGAAGTGGGAATACGTATAGGGAATCCATGGGTAGGGTCTGAATTCTGTACGAAGTCGGCTGATTATGTATTCATTGATACATAATCTAGTGGAAAATAACACTCCCTTTGAGAGTTTGAGACTCCTTTAAGTATGACTTATCCAAAAACATTACAACTTCAATATATATATATATATATATATATATATGCATATTGTGGCTTTGTTTGAGTATTGTAGATAACTGGAGATGACATGAAAAGATAAAAACATCTGAATCGTCTTTAAAATCCTGATGGCTTTATTGACTTAAACTCCAGAAGCACATGTTATGTTCGAAGACCACAGTTTATTTTATGCTGACTTGACTGCAGTAGATATAGAATAAAGCAACAAAAAATGAATCCCATATCAACAACTTTTTACATACAAAAGTGTTTGTGTTTGGACTTTTTGATTTATGTACATGTGCATAACAAGGGTAACTTAGACTCATGCATAACACTTTGTAATAAATTGATATGGAAAGATTAAGCAATCTAGATTATCCAGATCATATCAACATCTTGTTACCCTCATCATGTACTTGTTTCAGTAAAAATAAATACATATGAGTCGGTATTGCAAGGCAAGACTCACATTAGGTCTCAGCATATACATCTGACATTGGCAATGACCACATCAGTTAGAGGTGAATAGATCACAAAATGCACACAGCTTGAAATCAATTAATCAGGAACTGTTCAGATACCTATACATGTTCAACAGAGCATCTAAAACACACAATTTATCCTAACTCCCCTGCAGCTACCTTACATTCTGAAGCTGTTCAATGGAATATTTGACAGAATATAGAAAACAACAGAGAGCGTGGCTTCCTTGTTTAATCAGTCATGCCTGAGGTGCCACTGACATGCTTTTTCCTGGGTCACCCTCCATGTATGGATTGACTTTGGAATATAACAATATGTGTTATGATAACAGTCAAACAAAGACTAAAGAGGAAAGCGACAATTCAATGCAATTCAAATTGGTTATGTACTGTATTATTGCATATAGAAATACATGCATGGGCACAAACAACTGTCAAAGACTTGGACAATTACACTTACTGACAGCATCTATAGTCCTGGAATATGTATAATTAGTTACATATAAGACCCATGCAAACCGGGGGCATTTTCTACTACATTTTTAATCTAATGAGGTTTTTTGGATTGAGGTGTGATTTTCAAAGCATGCGGATCAGAGTCATTGCCATTGTAATAATTACATACATGTCTACAGTGCAATGGGAATTGAAATTGCAGGAAGGATTCATACATGTGTAAACTTTTACTAAGCTGTTTGACAGACTCAATGCATTCTAAAAAAAACTAGGACTTGGTTGGTGTTGATATATGACTCCTCCATGCAGATGCAGGTAATCCATTGTTGCATTGTCAGCTTCTCTCTCACTGTCATCTCATGAGGACAGGGCATTGATGCTCTGTCTGGGTTGAATATTGTCAGCCCCTATAGAAACAACAAGAACAAAAAGGTGAAGGTTGGGTTAATAAAGACAATGCATTTTCAGAAAAAAAATGTAATAGTATAAAAACTGTAACTTGAAAAAGAAAACAGCCGGGAGGAGTCTGCACCGGAGGCTAAAGTGCTTATAGTATGTACAAAAATACATAGGATAAGTATATAATGTCTTGTGACAACAATAAATACCTAATACACTACAGAGTGTAGTATAAGCAGTCATAAGTTAAGTTTAGGACTCCTCACTCATCAGAAACTCTGATCTAAATATGTCAGCACGCACACACACACACACACACACACTCACACACACATACACACACACACACGCACACACACACACACGCACACACACACACTCACTCACACACACACACACATACACACACACGCACACATTCCTACAATTCTAACTACATTTGTATAAAAAGGGAATAGCATTCTGTTAGAGTTCTCATGTGATGATGGATACAGGACAAGCTACTTCTAGTATTCCATCTAAACTGCCTATGGCTATATAGGGCTTGAAACAGTGACACCTTTGTGCACTAAAAGTTGGAGCTATACACCTTATTTCTTACTGGTGCACCTACATTTGGGGTTGTACGGTAAACTATAAGATTACGATGGGCACAACAATCCTTTGTATTTACAATGTTTATAGTGGGAACGTTTTATCAAAACGCTTCATGAAGGAATCAATGCTATTCATATATTTTTGACCGTCAAGGTCATAAAAACATTTCCGTGAAATCCGACAGCAAAATTCGATGTCACCACACGCTGGAAAAACGCGGTCGCCATGGCCAGGGATTGTGCTCTGTGCGGTCCCAATTCGTGGCGGTCGCGTTGGACGGGTGGTCGCCTTGGGCAGGCCGCTTAATGCTTGTGCCTATGGGGCAAATTTTTGGGACCGAGAAAAAGCGGTCGCCATGGCCAGGTGGTCGCGTTGAAGAGGTGGTCGCCTAGGCAGGTTTGACTGTATCAGAAAAAGGAATATAACCTTTTATTGTACTTTATTTGATGAATTACTTCTTTGAAATGTTGAAGTCAGATATACATGTAGAACAACACTGATTTGAGTTCTTAGAGCCAGAAGCAATTAACTTAATAATGTTTTGCTGACTTCAGGATGAAACAGTGCTGTGCTTTGTGGGTCACAAGGCCAATTGCATCATGGACTTACTACTGTGGGACTGGATCATGTTTAGGTTAAGTTTACAGCTTTCTGACAATATTTGCCGACTTTTAAAAGATACTATCACTATAATCAGTATGTATGGATGTGAATTATTCATTAAATACCAGGTCAAGCAGGCTTCCTAATAAGATCAGACTTACGAGGAAGAATAACGTTTTTTCGTAGCAGGTTACAGTTCATATGATTATCCAATAATAAAGTGATGCACTTTTTCTAATGCATCATAAAATCAATCAAGACTAGACTGTGAAAACATAAGCCCCTTGACTAAATTCAACATCAAGGAGATCATGCATGTGAAGGTAACCAATGTACATGTATACAGCACACCACATCCCCTTCTCAATAGTTCTTCTGCTTTCTTCAACAACAACAAAAATGTTTCTCGTGAGGGTGGAAAATCCTGTCCAGTCCGGACAGAAAAAAAACCCTGTCCATTCTGAAGAGAGGGTCTGCATGGGGGAGGAGGTGTCTTGTCCTGCATAGAATAAGAGATACTGACTACGCCTAAAAATGAAAATCTGTATCGACAATAGTCTACTATTTTTATTTTACTATTAATCGTAGTCAGTCGGCTTTGCCATTAATTCTACGTATACATAGCATGCTACATGTGTGTGTATTTGTTATCCTGAATTCTTCTTTCAGCATTACTGAGATTTTAATCGCAAGGCGTAGTCGAAAGACAATATTGCCCTAAGAAAAGTTACAACAGGACATCTGCTTTAATATCTTGGCTTCGACACAGTAAACATGCAAACTTTGGGTCTCAAAATGTAAGGAATGCACTTGAGAGGGTTAGGATTTTATAGGAGAGCATGCCAGACCCCCCCTACATTGGTTGGCTGCACCCTTGAATGTCATGAATGCTACGTATGCACCCCACCTCATGTCGATACGACATGTATTAAGGGTTAAGATTTGAGAGGGTTAAGATTTTCTGGGAGAGTATGCCCTCAGACCCCCCTACAAAATGGTTGCACCCTTGGGCCATTCAAGATGCTGCGGTGCCAATTCTATAGGAATGTGAATCAATTCACGGTTAAGCGTTGTTGATCCTCTTGAATTTACTGTTAAACTAAACCTGCTGAATTTAGCTCTAACTTGTCTAAGTGTTGCCAGGAACCCCCATGCAGATCCTCTTTTCAGCCTGGACAGTTTTTTCTGCTGTCCGGACTGGAAATGTTTTCCTGCCAACCCAGTTTTTCTCACCGGCTACCTACATGTACCTCAGGCAATAATAACTGGTTTACTTCTCACCACTAGCTAGGAGGTGGTCTAGTTACTGTAAATGCATTTAAGTTTGCATGGTTTTAATTTTGCACTAAGGGGAAAATGGAGTGTATGCGGTGGTTTTAAGTTTGCAGCAGTGCTGTACTGTAGTCACATACCTGATCGATGATGATACCGCCACAGTAGGGGTGGATATAGGTTCGGCTTAATAATAAGGTCCAAGTCCAAGTTTAGGTCCAGGGACCTGAACCTGGACCTGATCCTGTCCAGTTGATGTTTTGTTTTATCAGACCAATATCAAGCATAGAGAATTAATACTGATCATGACATGCACAACTATAAAAGTTTCTTGGTGAGAAGACTTTCAAGATAAACCAACGTGTTTTTGAATGTTGCACTTATTTTAAATGCCTTTTTTGTCAGAGGGGAGACTCAAAACCCTTTTCATCAAACAAAATAGAAAAATATATTTGTACTTTATTCAATTTTGTTTTGGCTTTCAGGTTTTTGGACTTGGTTCTTGGATGATATAAAGGTCTGAATCAGGTCCAGCGAACTGGTATCCACCCCTACGCCATAGTATTGGACAAAAATGTTTGCGGTGAAACGGTTGCCATGAAAACCATGAACATAAAACCACCACGAACATTTCTAAATTTACAGTATTACTGACACAAACTAGTAACATGTAAGTGGACTGTAGTGAGATATAGTTTGGAGAGGTCGAGTGGGCTGTTTGCAGAAGTGTTTTAAAGATAGGGCACAATGTACAACACCACTCCACAGAGAGGGGGCATGGTCAGGAATGCTTGCCTCACTGGCCTACCCATGGCCATATGAGACTATGAGTCTGTTGCTGTAGGGTATTGAACTGTTTGTGGTGAAATAAGCATGATCCAGGAAGTTCCCACAACTTGCATGGGGGTGGATAAAAATGATTTTGCCCCAAGTTTGTTTTTACTCGTGTACTGCTATGAAAGCCAAATGGAATGAAATTCGGTGAGGAAGAGCTAGTTGCTGTAAGGAGAGATAGGAGGAGCTTTTTCCAGAATAGACACTTCTTGCATGGAGGTGGTTACAAAATTATCATTATTAATCATTTTGATGCTTTTTGCAATTGTCTTCCGTGACATCCTATGTAAGCCAACTAAATTTGGTGAGGACTCAGGTGTAACTTGTAAGGTCTTTGCACCAGATAAGGTGCAAATGATCGTGGAGTAGTCCACTTCTTAAATGGAGGTGATTTTTGGTATTTTTGGTGCCTGTAATACCCAGGTACCCTGCTAGGAAAGCTAAATGGCTTGAAATTTGCAGTGGGAATAACTTACTAGTAATAAGGAAAGCATTATCCTGGGACAGTCCACTTTTCGCTTGGGGGTGGTTGAGAATGATTTTAAGTTTGCGATAAAGAGGTAACCGCAAAAACCTAGGTCACTGGCAACGTTGGTTTTGACTGTTCGATACAAATGTCATAGGATTTCCAGTGTGGCTATGAGAGATCAGACCATGGACTTGATGACAATACATGTGGCTGAATCTTGTACAACACATCCAAGGCTGCCCTAAAAATGTCACCAATTCATTCAAAAGTTATGGACCTCTTCTTGGGACCAATGTGAACATGGCCGGGCTTAAACAGGAGTGTCGTATGACAGGTTTTTATGACCTACATTTGTATCATCTGAAAATGACTTCTTGCATTTGAGGGACGAAATTCAACAGGCTTTATCGTAATTTGAAATTGAATGCCTTTCGATTCCCAAACATGAAACAAAATATCTGGTGGGAACACAGGTGTCAGCGATGTTCTTGTAATCTTTTAGTTTATTCATAATTTGCTTATAGCTGTAGAGAGAAAATTGAGTGTTTGCAGTTGCAACAATAGAGCTACAGTCATATGTGGGCAAAAAGTTTTGCGGTGGTTTTAAGTTTGCGCTGAAAGTTCACCGCAAAAACCATGAACATCAAACCACCGCAAACATTTCTGCATTTACGGTATTTTGACCAACTTACTAACAGTATCTCATTCTCGTACTAGCACATGTATCTCCCAGTCCCAGGTACTACTTGGTAAGTTTGGAGATTCATACTGTACATGTCCTGTCCTGTCTTACAGAAATAACTTATAGCAGATCCCAATCTATCTTAGTTACGTACATTGTATAATAAGATGATGAGCGTCAGGTGAACGAAGACCATTGCGTGAATATTTCCATCCAAGTTATGATATATATTGAACCTCCTTAAATCACCCTATCTATTGCCCGCAGTTCCCTTGAATGACCATGTTCCATATTGTCCATAGTTGTCTGGTAGACTCTACTAAAGAAGGAGGATATACATATTATGTAATAGATATGTGGTAACTATGACAACAAAGGAAATTGTGTTTAATATTACATTTTATACATTAAAAAGGTGAAGCAGTCATCCTCAATTGAGGTGACATGGAAGTATGATGCTTTTTCACGTAGCTAGTGGTATTGATAATGCAATGCAGCTTCGCAACGGCATGAACAAGCACACCAGGTCACCCCTACTCTTCTGTGTTGGGTTCTTTTACGTGCAGAAGGTTTGACGTTTGAGGCTTACGCCCAAAGCTCCCTCATACACAGGGACGCTGGCTTTTCTGAGTTTTCATCACCATATCGGAATTAACGGATGCAATCCCTTACAACATGTCCCAGCTGAAGTCGACCCTGGGATTGAACCCCAGCCCAAAGGATCAATGGAAAAGCAGCAGGGTTGCGTTACCGCTTGTGCCACAGGGACATGTCTTAGAAATAGTAAACGCAGCTTCCTTAGTGAAGTTAGTCGCCATGGCTAATGGCCTATACCAGTATAAAATGTAGCCATTCACCTGACTTATCAAATTTCTTATTATCACTATTTAGACAATGAGGTAGTTAACTGTCCCTACAGCTAGCTACATGTATATAACGTCGTTATACATTACATACATGTAATTTGTATTTTATACAAATCATGTAATGTATAACGACGTTATATACATGTAGCTAGCTGTAGGGACAGTTAACTACTACTAGTACCTCATTGTCTAAATAGTGATCATTAGAGGTGGGTACCGGTACCGTGTACCGGTACAAAACAGGTATTTTCTTATGGACCGGTCCAAAAAAACCGGTCCAGTTAAAAACAGTGGACCAGCCTATGGACCGATTAGACAATTCACAGTACCAGGCTACCAGCAGGCGGTAACACATAACCGGTCTAACTCAAAATAAGCAGATTTAACGAGTCGTGGTTTCATGTAGTTAGGCAACAGCCGGCGAGTGCACATTAGTGTGCACCGAGAATACTATAATCACTTTATTCTAATATACCATTTGAACATAATTTGTAGAACTCACAGAGACCTTTACTTGTGTCTCGCTCTCCAAAATATGATGTATTGCGACACTACTTTAATCAGGTACAGGTACAGGTCGGGACCTGGACCTGACCCTCTGGACCTGGACCTGGACCGGACCTGAATTTTCTGTACCGGTACCCACCCCTAGTGATCATGCTGAAATATAACCTGTAATCAAAACATATATACTGTATTTCAATAGACTTCAAACTCTTTATGTGTATTCCGGTGTATTCCGAAAATATCATTCTGAAATGTTCTTGTAACGAATGGAGTATGATTTGAATGAACGTGGCCAATGAACAAGGCCAGTAACAACAGCAGTGCCATTGTTGTTGTTGTCCTTGCTTCACGTCTATTATATCACGAGACGTGGTCTCTTGATGCTGGGTTACGCTTGGTTCGGTTACGAGTCACCTGTCTCTCTAGGTATTTAACTCTTGGTGACCTATCACTGCACGAAATGGCCACGTATCCTGACGGATCCGACGTATCCGGAATCGGGCCTCATGGCGTTTCCGAGCGAATCCGGAAAAATCCCAGTTCACTACTCGGATACTGAAGTGCCCGCAGATCCGACCGATTCCGACGCCGTATTCTTCTGGATTCGTGATGCGCCTCGGATACCCGAAGATATTTGCGCGGATCCCTCGTTTTTTGATATTTGGAATGTTCGGATTGTTTGTATGTCGGTAGTTGCTTCGGATCCTGACAAATAAATACACACGGCACGGCATGATCTCATTTCCTGACGAATCCAGCAGATCCGGAATTGCGCATCATAGCAGATACGGAACGTTTCCGATTGGATCCGATGCACCTCAGATCAGACAATTCCGGCGCCGTATACGTCTGGATCCTTCATACGTTTCGGGTACAGATACGGAACGTTTCCGAGCAAATTCAGACAATTACCAGGTACACCTCAGATCCGGCAATTCCGACGCCGTATACGTCTGGATCCGTGATGCGCGTCGGATACCTGAGGATATTTGCGCGGATCCTTCGTTTTTAGATATTTGTCAATATGGCAGAGATGGTTGGATTTTTTGTCGGTAGTTGCTTCGGATCCTGACCAACAAATACACACTGCACGGCACGCGGCATGATCTCAGATCCTGACGAATCCAACAGATCCGGAATTGCGCATCATAGCAGATACGGAACGTTTCCGATTGGATCCGATGCACCTCAGATCCGACAATTCCCGCGCCGTATACGTCTGGATCCTTCATATGTTTCGGGTACAGATACGGAACGTTTCCGAGCAAATTCGGACAAATACCAGGAACACCTCAGATCCAGCAATTCTGATGCCGTATACGTCTGGATACGTTTCGGGTACAGATACAATATCTACTCGGATCTTTCATTTTTTTTATGTATTTGCCAATATGTTAGAAGTTCAGATTTGCCAATATGTTAGAAGTCATGAGCTGTCTCGGATCCTGACGTGTACGGAACACGGACTCGTGTCGGATATCCAAATTACCCACAAGACACTTCTGGGCGCGACAAACGTTAACGGTTTTCTTTCGGTTAACAGCACAGACAAGAACGGCGTTTCATCACCTTCTGTGCTTAACATGGCATCGCCAGAGTCTACCATGGTCGACAAGTGATTTTTGAGTGGCTTGAGAGTCGAAGGGAATTCGGTGTAAACTTAAACGCACGGAATTGCGACGTTGTCTTCTTCGTGCATGCAATATTCGTCGCCCCCCTCCCCCCTTTTAAACGCTGGTAGGGAGTTGATTCATCATATAGAGGGACTGCCCTTTGGTAAGTACAAATTGAAAAATTCCCGTTTCTAACTAGTTTTGACGTCAGTTATCCTCCTATTGTGGCTTGACATGTCATCGCATTCGCATGACCATAAGAATTCTCCAGCCGACCTGCCCTTTTACGGCGTTAGGATCTAGGAAATTTAAAATTTCAATTTGTTAATTCTTGCCAATGGTCAGCAGACATGTGTGTCTGGTTAACGTTTCAGATACAAAATAGCAAGCAGTGGAGGGAAAGATAATTAAAGATATGGAAGGGAAGAAAATGTCATAAGTATTTGTCCCACAAAGATCCCACAGTTTGTGGATAGTGAACTAGAACTTATAAGGAGGCAGTAGTGTGCCTCAGTGATTATTTCATTCAGTTATAGCTGTGCATGTTTGATCAATATCATATTCAAGTTATAGATGTAAGTTTTACGTAGTCAATTCAATGATGCCCAGATTCATTTTTTTTACACATGCGAGTATGTGATATGTTTAATATTTGTCATTGTTTCCATTTATATATATATATCCAGTACAGCATCGGCAGATACTTCCTTCACAAATGCAGCACATATTGTGAGGACCTTAGCTGGGAACAAAGCAATCAACTGTCAGATGCTCAGCTGCTGAGTACCTCAGGCTCCATCGGTAAGTCCATCATCGGTACACTTCAATGTTAGCTGAGAGAGGCATGATGGATATCCATTGTCCCGTGTTTTTTGTAGCTGCTGTGATGAAACGAAGCACATGTCAAAATCATGTGACATGTTCCTTAAAACGTGAATTGATATTTATTCATCATTTGGTTTTATCATATAGGAACTGGTGCATCACAAGATGGACTCCAAGCTGAGTCCAACGTGCAGATACAGAAGAAATCAGCCTTGCCTGTACCTTACCAAGAGTGCATGGAAGAAGTGAACTCAGATGTAGTCAGAGAATGGGGAGAGGACGATTATACACATGCAGTTCCACGGCATATGCTACTTACGTTTAAAATGTGGCGTGCCATAATGGGAGTTCTTCAGGCAGTATAATGTCACTTTCTATTTTCAACCTCTGTATTTGAAATAATTGTATCTGATGGCTTTTAGACGAAGAGCTGGCCACAAATAAGGCTTTTATTACTTTAGTGGAATATTTAGAACATGTAGATAATTTTGGTCCAAGGGCACTATACAGTAGTAAATATTACCACAATGTTGTGATGGTGTTAATTGTAATACATTTCATAATTTTTCAGAACATTGTGCTTGCACAACCCCAATTTACCGACATTAACCTGCATATGCAATGGTGCTTTGAGTATGTGGATGTCCCTCAGCCTGTCTCAAATGAAATGGATCATTTAGCCACATAGTACTTCCGTTTTGTATTGTATTTGATAGTTTTTGAACTTAGAAATACATTATGTTGAGATATGAAATGATACATATGTTACATACAGGCTTTCCCAAACTTCCTGTCATTCAAAATGATGTTTTGGGTATAGTTAAATTAGGAATGCAAGCACTTAGTCGGATCCGTTACGGATTCGTTATTGGGTCCACCTGTATCCGTCAGTATTCACCATTTTCTTCAAAATACAGAAAAATCCCTGTACGCATCCGTCAGGATCTGTGGCATTTCCGTACAGTGTACGGCTCCGTATTCGTCGAAAATCCCTTACTTTCGGATTCTTCAGGACATATTCCATATACCGGTGCGGAAATAGTCGGATACCTTACACGAATCCGCATGTATCCGTCAGTATCCGCCAAAAATACAGAAAAATTCCTGTTCGTATCCGTCAGGATCTGTGGCATTTCCGTACAGTGTACGGCTCCGTATTCGTCGAAAATCCCTTACTTTCGGATTCTTCAGGAAATATTCCATATACCGGTGCGGAAATAGTCGGATACGTTACACGAATCCGCATGTATCCGTCAGTATCCGCCAAAAATACAGAAAAATCCCTGTTCGTATCCGTCAGGATCGGTGGCATTTCCGTACAGTGTACGGCTCCGTATTCGTCGAAAATCCCTTACTTTCGGATTCTTCAGGAAATATTCCATATACCGGTGCGGAAATAGTCGGATACCTTACACGAATCCGCATGTATCCGTCAGTATCCGTCAGTATCCGACAAAAATACAGAAAAATCCCGGTACGTATACGCCGGGAAACGAGGCCATTTCGTGCAGTGTATGTATCAAAAAGATAATTTTTTACTCGCGGTGATGTCTTATCGCCCCCCTCCCCTTTCACATCGGGCTTGGCCCGAGCTAGTTGCAATTAACGAGGATCTGTGCCTATTCAATATAAAAATAATCGGTATAAATGAACCAAAGTTGCTCACCTCACCATGGAACAGGCGGGGTTTTGCTGCTGGACGACCAACGACGATGGATCCGGGCGTCCTGATACCGGGACCTGAAAATAATTTCACCGTTCTGTACTGCTCTCGTGTCGTCTCGTGCTCTCACCATGCAGATCTCGCGAGCTTTCAGTCCTACAGTCCTCTATGTCTGTTGTCTCGTTCCATGCCCGGAGAGCCATCTCTCCCGGCCAGAGCCTACTGTTAACCGATGTCTCTCAAGAGCCAGGAGACGGCCCACTTATAACTGGCTAACGGTGGTCACCGTTAACCACTTATAACTGTAAACGGTACTTGTAACGGGTGTCGAAAATTGATTTGAGTTCTTAAACGTAGTCAGCTGAAGTCCGCTCTTCTCAAAAACGGGACCTCTGCTTTGGACTTCCCATTGGCATTGGAAAAACTACAATTTACCTCAAGCGAACAAATAAGTACAGTAGATCTAGCTAGTGCCAGTCAAACTCAAGTTATGTCAAAACGTTTTATAAATAGTTGATACAATACGTTTAGTTGAGTGCACCACCAAAACATATGTTTAAAAAACGGAACTCTCGCAATAGATACATTGTGACATCACGGCTCCCAGAACCATGCTTTAGATATCTATCCTAAAGCAGATGGTGGTGAAGATCGTTAAGTTTAACCGCCCCAAAATTGGAGAATTCTGGCTGTAAGAGAAGCGGTGTAGTCATCAGGAAACCTTGCGATCTTAATCTTCGAAACCGACAGTTTGGACTGCTTGAAACCGGCTTGGAGATTAATTTATGCCGTCTCTCTCAACAGGAGTTAATGACGCAGCTGAAGTGTACTGCTCCCAGAGTGTGCGCCGACGCTATGGAGAAAACCATGGGCGGCTCAAACCGCAAGGAGGTCCGTATTCTTGACGTGGCGGCCGGGACTGGACTGTGCGCGGAAGAGGTTAGGTGGTTCAAGTGATAATCTGGTTCACGGTTAGCCCCAGCTGGGCATGATCGTCTAAGCCCCTTCCTCAGAAACACTTCTTGTCTAGACCATGCTTGATATATGATGTTCAGACGGCTTTTTTCATGTCTCAGTGGATGTCAAAGTAAAGTGCTTTTCAACGCGCGCTACCACAGTCAATTTTTTTTCATCAGGGCATAATGAGGTACATGTATGCTACTCCTTGCCGCATGGTGGCGTTACAGCGGTATGAAGGATGATGTCTTGAAAGCTGTCACCCTCATTAAATCAGGACCCCCATCGCTCCACGTTATATCGCTCGCGAAAAGGGCCCTGATAACCACCGCCACCAGACATGGTTCTGGCGACGTCGCCGACACTTGCTCATGAATAGTTAATGAGCTGGCCTTATTTGGCAATGAGCGGACTGACGAACTCATCTCCAGACGGAAGTCGCGGACAAGGTCGGTGGGCTTGCTCGGCTTTCGCTGCCGCTGGGAAGCCCATATAACAGAGGCTCTTCCCTCCGCCTGTCCTTACACTTAGAAATATGTCCCTGTCATCAAGCAGTGGCTGTAGGGTGGACTGCTGATGCTGACGAAGCCGCTCTAATCCAAACAAGTCTTCCACAGCTGAAGCAAAACTATCGGCTGCCATTTGTTTTGGGCAACCAAAGCAACGATGTTATAATTACCCGTAACCTGATTGGTTGATAGCTTCTTTGCGCGTTTGCTTCCGATGAGGGGAAGCAGGTGACGTCGCCAGAACCGTGTCTGGCGGCGGTGTTTATCAGGGCCCCTTTCGCGAGCGATGTAACGTGGAGCGATAGGGGTCCTGATTTATTGAGGGTGGACCGCTGTACACTCCGATGAAAGCAGCCAAGACGTCCGTGAAGGCGTTGACTTCGGCTGTGTAGAAAGAACTAAGCTTATCAATAACTTACCAAGCTACTCGCATCGATATTATTTCACCATGCGGCAAGAGGACAATTCAGGCTTTGTAGCTGTGTAATGCTTAGGTCCCAATTGAAACAAGAGTCCGTAGGACACAATCTTCCGTGAAGTAATAATGGCATTTGCGGTGTGGCTTACCCTAGCCGGCTGATAGTTACAGGGTTGGCTGATAGTTACGGGTTGGCTGCAAAAAGTGCATTATTTAGGCCCAAAAAAAGCCGGTTCAGAGCCTGCAACGGAGGCTATCTGTTGCAGTCATTCTATTAATTCGATCGATTTATTTATTATTCCTTAGCTGGTGAAGAAGGGATTTTCCAACATAGACGCGGTGGACGGGAGTCAGGGAATGCTGGACCTTGCCGAGAAGAAGCAGATCTACCGCCGACTCATCTGTGACTTTGTCGGACCGAACCCCCTGGACATCGAAAACAGTATTTGTCGTATTTCACAATGTCTAACAACCAACAAAACGAATCAAATCCGAAATCTTCAAAACTGGCAAAAGGAACACTTGATAAGCTTTCCTTTTTATAACTAAAAAACACTGAACAGGTCTTAGTACGTACCTACAAACGGCATATACACGGAGAGATCATATGAATCTCTCACAGATTCCAAATTTCTGGAATACATAGGTTTAGATTAAACCGTATATTCTAACTGAAAAACAACTGTTCCCTTCATAGACACATATGACGCCATTGCCTGCTGTTCTGGGTTCGCCGCGGGTCACCTGAAGGAAGACTGTTTACCTGAGCTCATACGGGTCGTCAAACCAGGTGAGCTGTAGGTCTAGATTTCAGATAAGCCTCATCTAATGTCAAACCCGTGCAATGATTTAGGGGTAGAGTATTTGTCCTACATTGGTTCTGATTGCGGCTGCATGGTGTTCTGACCACTGCAGCAGCAGAACACAGTGGGCTACTACTACTACTATTGGTTCAAAACCTCTGCCGGGTATCATGCACATAGAGTATGGCACCGCTTCGTCTGCTTAAGCCGGCGTCACAATTCATGCAAGCGTCAGCCGAGCTTGTAGATCGCCCGTAGCTCGCCGAATGTCAAAATCGCCCGAGCGTCAACCGTTTTTGCCAATGAAAATCTCGGGTGACGTCCGTCAAACACTAAAAATTCCCCTATAAGATGGTACCATCTCTTGGACATGGACAAAGTCAGAATCGACTAACCTGGTAAAAGGCCAATATTTGGATCAACTTTGATTTCTGAAAATCGCCCGAAGTCCGCATAACCGACAGAACGTCGGCCGTACTTCGGCCGAAAATGCACATTTGAAGCTCGCCAACACGTCCACCGAGCTGAATTTCTTATTTGTGACGGGGGCTTTAGCACTTGGGAGAATGAGTATGGGAGTTCAATTCTCTACACTGCAAGTGGACTGACAATGATTATAGAAACGTAGGGGGTGGTGTATTTCGTTGTTACCTCCATGAAGGATGGAGGTATTGTTTCGGGCGCTTCTGCGTGCTTGTGTTTGTAACATGTAAAATGAATAGCCCCATACCCCCGTAATGCGAAGTGCCAAAGACCCTAATCGTCTATTTTCTCATTTCCAGGCGGCTACATCGTCATCACGTTCCGCGAGGAGTGGTTGCACCATTACGAGGACTACAAGGACAAGCTGGAGCCCGCCATGCCCCGCCTGTAGGACAAGGGGCTCTGGGAGCGAGTCAGCCGGGAGATCTTTCCCAACTTCTACCCAGGCAAGAACGGGGTTACCATCGTCTACAAGGTCCTGTAGCGTCCTGGCTTTCAGCTCAGATGTGATTTGAAAACGAAATGATAATAAAAATGGAAAGGATATCTTAGTCTTGATGTTTTTATTTCACATGTAGCCCTTGGATAGAGTGTTACACACACGGAGCATACGCAAGACCGTTACCGCCATGGGTGTTGTTTACGCATGGACTATATAAGACACAACTTAGACGTCTAAGTAGATGAGAACTATACTTTTTTGACAAAAGTAGTTTATTGATAAAGACGTCATTACCTGTGCCAGTTTGTTAGGTTAGATATTACCTTCGTCAAGAATTGTATGTATTGGGTTGGGTAGGGTAGGCCGAATACTCTCTCTTCGCAGCCAGGGGCTTGAATTGCGAGGAGCGCACAATTGGCGGGGCTAGATCACAAGGGTCTGTAGCGACTGCCATTCGGCGCGCAGGTGATCTCAATAAGTCAATTGCCCCATGTGCTGCCATAGGACTGTAGGTTTTGAACCACTCACGCCGGGAAGGGCCCCTACTCTTTTCCGATAAGTGCGGTGGATTCTTTAACGTGCTCGAGATGTGGCTCTCCTCAAACACGGAACCTCCATTTAACTTCCTATCCGAGGGACGTCCCTAACTGAAGCTAGGTACTCATCTACACCTGAGTGAAGTGAGGAAAGTCGTGTAAAGTGCCTTTCCTGAGGGCACAACGTCAACAGGACAAATGGTATGTGTGTATGTATGTTTGTATATATGTAACTATGTATGTGGAAGATTGGCATAACTCGAAAATTTGCCGTCCGGGACCCTCTTCCCCACCATGCATGACCATGGCCAAAAGAAATTCCCTCTTCCTAACAACAGCGCAACTCTATATTGCTTTATTTCATAGTTCCAATGAATACGCCCGGCGAGGAACGATGCACTTAAAATCGCAAGACGCGTGACATGAATAAGTAAGTAAAACTACTAGGCAAACGCCAAAGGATGAACAAGAAGAGGTTTAGCGATTTAACCACCCCCAATATCTGCATGGAGATTTGGGGGAAGTGTTGTATTTTTGCAAGCTCAAGCCGTGGCCATGTATACCATACACTGCGTTCCCGGAACTGGGAATCCCAGCTCCAGAAGTGAGGAAAGTTACCGAATAAAACTCAAAGGGGTGCTCCCAGTGTAGGATTAGCCTGGAATCCAAACCTATTGTAACTCCTGAGTCTCCTCTCCGCAGCTCCCGAGTCTCCTCTCCGCAAATTTGAGGCTGGCTAACATTTCAAACAATGAATTTTGAACTTTAAATGCATGAACATACAGTATCAATTCTAACCATTCCAAGAATAAGATAAATTTGCATACAAAAATTCCCCGCAGTGGCTAATGCTGATCTTCCCAAATGTTGTTGTCGATCATTTACCGTCCATTCTCACACCCAAAGGAACTGGAACATGACTGCTGTTAGATATACATATCCCGCCCTTGGTGCTGATAGACCATGCATCAGAGACATCTAGCGAAAAATAGCTAAACTGCAGGCCAACAAATCTAGTGATATCCAGTTAGCATCACGATCAATCATCAAAAAACACCTCTTTGTTGCTGCAACCTACGGCACGTATATTTTACCACCGCCACATTTTCATTACCAGAATTCTGTTGTTCAGCAGACGACAAAGGTTTGTGAGGAACACTTCTATGTCCTAATTTTTTGTGTGATACTGGACTGAAGGCGACATTTTCCTCAAAGTTTGCTCCTAACACAACCAGAAACACATGGACACATTAGTATTGCTAGTAGCTACTGCTTCCCGTTTACGTCCCGATGAATAACCGATGAATAATGCCCAACTAAGTGATGGTGCTAGGCATAGAAAAAAAAGTTGCCATGGCGGAGGGATTGACTTTGAGCGGACGTTTTAATGAACTCAACAAACGGGTTGTTACCGATGGGCTGATGCGTGCGGTGCGGCCGTTTTGGACACGTTTATATCCTTAGCACTCTCTTCAAGCAAAGGATGGAACAGTAGCTGTTGTATAAAAGGTAATTAGCGGCAAAATAATCATGACAAATCTTCTCTCCCGGGAAAATGTTAGCACTAGTCTGAGTGTACGTTCATTCTGAGTGCGACGGACGGTAGTTTCAGATTTCAGTATTATGGTATCAGCACGACTAGAGAGAATACAAAACATATATAGTATAAGTGACAAACGTAATCTATGATATTGACAGAATAACAGGGGGAAAATGGTTTATTGTTCTGCCAGATTGGTTTCAATTTACTCTATTTGGAAAAATCCCGGTTTTAGGTGCACTAACACACATCAATAAAATACCAGGAAAGCATTTGCAAGCCAACGTAAAATATTTCTCTCCCATTATTTGTCAGGTGTGAAAGTTTCAAATTCTTATAATATTAGCCTATTCTACTCCGGTCTGCTACTCTGAACACTTCTGTTGAATTGGTAGGCGTCCGTCCCTATCTAAACGTTTGGCTTTTTATTATTTGATTTGTTCCGGGTATCAAATATTTCTCAGAAGCATGCCTGTAGCTGTTTAATCCTTGTTACCATACCATTGCAGAGCACTGTGCGACTCAGAGCCCATCAGAGCTTTTGGATATATTTTAGCAGAATATTCAAATTCCAAGCAATTCTCCATCAAAACCCAAGAAGTTAAGAAGATGGGTATTTGGTATGTTGGTAGGTTTTGTCAAAATTAAGAAATGACCAGCTCCCCTGATAGCTTTCTTAAGTACTGGACTTCGGGTGTTTGATATTACCGATATTACTTGTACAGACCTCGACACGCTCTACACAATTGCAAGGAGCGTTCTCTACCCAAGTAGGTTAAAGACTACTCTAAATGCATTTAACTTCGAATTCGCGTGGTTTTTATTTCGCGCTTAGACGAAAATGAAGTGTTTTCGATGGTCACATACTGCTACAGTATTGGACAAAAATGTTCGCGGTGGATTTAAGTTCGCGGTGAAACGTCGCCGCGAAAACCACGAACATAAAACCACCGCGAACATTTCTGCATTTTCAGTATGCCCTCCTCCTAATCCGTAAAATGCCTTGCTGAAGACTAGCTGGAGCGATACTTACCTTGCATGAAGCGCCCTCTAGAGAGACTCAGTGAGTCTGCAGCTGGATGACCAGGAATGACATGTAGGCTGAAATACTAAATAGCAAAATGTCACTTCTTATTTAGCTCTGCTACATTTGTGAAAAGCATAAAACACACAGCAGTATTTTGTTCTTTCAATGGATTATATAGTATTTCCTGCATCATCGCATGTCAGTGTCTCAAAAAGAAATATAGGAATAAGTTATATGTGTATTGTCAATGTTGCTGATATGCATTTTTCATATGATGAATTAAAATGGGATTGTATGCATGGAGGCAGTTCTATGCCAAAAATATCAGTGTTGTTTTTACTTGAAACTAAGATTTACTAAATGTAGATGGTGTGAAGAAAAAGTGACGACACACGTTTTCCCTTTAATGGCTACTTACAATGTACCTTCGCCCAAAGGGATATATTTTGGTAGCATTTGCATGTGTGTAACGTTATGTTTGTATTGCATACCTGTTAAACCGCCTCAAGGCATAACACACCAGGTTTGTACTGCAGAGTACAAGCTGCATATCCGGACAGATTTATATCCACTCAAACCGGGAAGGACCCCTACTCTTTTCGATAAGTGTGGTGGGTCCTTTTAATGCTGAATGTGTAGCTCTCCTCAAACACGGGACTTTCATTTAACATCCTATCCGAGCGACGAGTGAGGTGAGGAAAGTCGTGTTAAGTGCCTTTGCCAATGGGACAACGTCAACAGGACAAATCAGGGAACCCCGGAGTCGAACCCGGTACTTCTGGGTTCTGGGGCCAAACACCCTGCCACTGAGCTACTGCGATGCCATTATGTGTGTGGATGAACAACAAAACTTGAGAAGGACTGGTTGGATTGTCTTCATATTTTGTATGTGGGTAGGTCTTGATTAGACCTGGAAATGCTTAGATTTTGGGCCCCTTAGCGGCTTGTTACAGTACTGCAACAAAGCTTTCTGTTTTGACATGTCTTGTCCTGGACATACCATGGTCTCGATTTTTGAGTGGTAGATAGCTTTTGGGGCAGAGAATAAGTGATATAGGTTTGGGCCCCCTAGCGGCTTTTTGGAACTGCAGGACCAGGCTTTGTTTCAGACTTTGAAAGAGAATAACTCAAGGAGGGGGTGACAGGTGGTCATTATTTTCGGTACGTAGATAGCTTGAATGATGATCTACTTAATTAGATACTGATTAAACAAATCAGTATCTAATTTACATACTTAATGAGGACAGGACTCTTAAACATGTGACATGTAGCTGAGGAAGTGAGAAATGTTGATAGATATTGACTATGCAAATCAATACCTCATTTACATAATCAATGGAAAAATACTTAAACTAAAAATGCAGTTTCATGATTTTTGGTATGTAGATAGCTAAAGTGATGCTTTATGATAATGCAAATCAGATTCTAATTTGCATAGTTAATGAGGAAATTTCTTAAGCGTGCTGCGTTCTATAATGAGACTATTCGAATATGTGACATTTATATCTGAGGAAGAGAGGAATGTTGATAGATAGACAATATGCAAATGAAGACCTTATTTGCATAATTAATGAGAAACTACTATAAATCCATACTAGTAAATGACAGCAATTTCATACTTGTGGCATTTGGAAGTTGTGTGAATGTAAACATCTTTGAATATGAATTATGCTAATGAGAATCCAATTTCCATAATTGATTATAAATGCTAGAATAGCCTTAGTAAAGCTTTTGTTATTGTGGGTGGAGAAGATGATCCCCTGATATGATTATAATCAATGAGAAACATTCATAATACGTCAGTCATAAAAGTTAAGATCATTTTGCGAAGGTCGTGGAACTTTTTTGGCGACGCCTTTGGCGACGCCTCAGGGGCGGAGCCGTTTGTATAGTGCTGGGATCAAATTTGAAAGAATTCTAAATATTCCACGCACGCATTCCCCAGGGAATTGGTTTTTGACAATACCTTGCTGAAACGGCGTTTGCAGTTAACAGGGATGAACTGAAATCTAATGCGTCGGGCACAGAAAAGGCGGTAGTTTCTACACGCTATTACAGCATTTTGCCGATGTTTTGATAAGCTTTTACTTCTACAAGATAGAATCATGGTTTGGCAGGGTATGTTGAAATATGTCACAGCTTTTCATCCATATTCTTGTTTTGACTTGTTACAATAAAGGATTTTATGTTTCGACATTTATCTGATACAGGTTCTTTCAGATGCTCTCAGAAGACTATAGCTAACATATAAAAGGAGAAAGGAAGGACACAGAGACAAGGTCTCTCGAACATTGGGCATGTTGTGTACGAGGGTTTTTATCTATTGTGCTTCATTTGTTTTTGTTATTTGCGTTTGCTTGCTATTTCATTGTGTGTGTGTGTGTGTTTTTCATTGTTTTTTTCATTTTGCTTTTGCAATGATCCCAGTGCGGTGGTCCTGCATTCAATGTTTCTCCTTAGCGAATGTCGCACACTCCAATTCTTCTATGATGATTCCGTATGCAGTCTGAAGGTAGCCATGACGAAGTTCACCTGCGAACACAAAGAGAGAAAAGGGCATGAATAAATCAATGCCATTACGCTCGTTCTCATTTAAATGTACACATTTTGTAATCTCTGTTACCGTAAGAAGTAAGACGTTCCTGACATTAAGATATGGCACATATAAGGTACAAAACTGCCGTTTTTAAAAGCTAGAAAAGTTTTAAGTCGTCAGAAAAACTACAGTTTGACATCTTATATGTGGCATATCCTAATGCCAGGAACGTCTCATTTCAATCGGTAACGGAGATTACAAAACGTATACATTTAACAAATTAACCTGTCTGTCACAATATGGTCTGTGCAGCTATGTTCTTCCTGCTGTATGAACACGATTCAGGGATTTGTTAAATTCACATCCATGTACATGTATATACAACGCGTTTGAGCCGATGATTTTCACCGAATGCAAGAGAGCGCAAGAGAGCGCAGATTATTTTCACCGAATGCAAGAGAGCGCAAATCGTATAGAAAGGTTTAAAGTTATATGTTTGTCATTTATTAAGAAAAGACCTTAAAAGGACACAACATATAGATCTGCACATTGCTCAGATTAGCAAAGACGACAGAAACACTATTGGCTTACCGCTTTAAGACATCGATTTTCGCGTTGTCATAGGCGACGGGTAGGGGATAGAAGAAGACAGTAAAACATAACGTTTCCCTGGATACAGTGGTCCTGGGTCCTCGCTGCACGTGTGAGGTTTACTGAAAATGCAAGAAAAATATACACCCGGGACCAGGGTCCCCTGAGCCGTTACTGCCTATGCAGGGCCAGAATTTAGGGCCTGACCTGAAGAAAGGAAAACAGCTCGTTACTGGAATATCCAATTTCGACCGATGAGTCCTGTCGAACGTGAGCGAGGAAGGTACGACCGGAAAATCCCGGCGGAGCATGACGTCATGTAGATAAAATATTAACCATAATTTCGATTTCCTCTTACACAGTGAAAAATATAACAGACGCAGTAACTCGTACATCAGGAACTGAGCCAGAGAAACATGAGCGAGTCACTCGAGAAAAACTACTACATGGGCACCGTTACAAAAGAAGACTTACAACAAACACAAATTGACAACGACTATAGCCCACTAACCTAATACACAGTAACATCAATGCAGCGCCCCTGCAGACAAATAAATGCTGAGCTAACTGACCTAATCAATAATTGTCATACAATGGGTACAAAGAAAACAAAACATATGGTACTGTACTAATAAATACTGATTTGACTGGCACCGACATAGTGTAAACCCAACAGATTCAGAATGCAACAGACCAAGCGCTACTTCATAGCACTATTTATTGTGTGACCTAATTCAACGGTACCATCCGCAACATTTAACAGACGAAGACATTTCCATTATATGGCCCATACCCGGTACCCCACGATCACAAGAACACAAAACTGTTCCAAACCACGTTAACATTCTGGGGGAGAAATCACTGTTGACATTGTCGAAAACGGTGATAAATAGTCAACTTGTTGATCATCATTCCACATGCAACGTAAGTAGTGACACATTGAGAAGCCCGATACCACAATGAACAATTCAGAAATTATTCTAGGACGACAAGTGTACAACAAATTAATGTACTAGTATTTGTGGCAATTATTAAACTAACAAAACTAATTCCTGGACTGTAACGTTAGCAGATTAAAACACGTCCAAAATGTCAAAACAACGCCTAAGCCTCTCGTTGACTCATACACAAGGTCAGGCCTGCACAAGGTATGGCATTAAAATTAACAGTCAAATCAGCTTAACAAAACTCACCAACCAAGAGAAAATCCAGACGTCTCGGCAGTAACACAGATAAAGATGGATACACGAACATAGACAAATGGACTTACCTGGCATCCAGCCTACCGTGGTCAGTTAATCGGGCTCTTTGTACCCTGGAATCCAGAGCAATTATACCGAGCGACCTTCACCGGCCCGCGCCCGGAGCTTCCTCGGGACCTCCCCTCCCCCTGGCCCGACAACGTACCCCGCCCCACTTCCCGCTAGCCAACACAAGATCCGGCGCGGTAGTCTTTTGCACCCGGTAGGAGTTCACGCAGCAGCGTTAGTCAACCTAATATTTTATGAGAAAACTTGTCCCAGTTCCTGTTGTTCACGATTGGGCCGCCGGTGACTCCTGTCCAGTCTAATGACAGTATTGGCGGGAGCTCCCCTGAACCTCTGCGGTGCTGTGAGAGATGCCCGCCGATGCCCAGCGGACTGAGTCTTCACCAGGACAGTCCGGCCCCGCGCCCCTGCGCACGCGAAAACTGCGGCCGGTAGACTCCTAGCCTTGAGATCTCCCACCGTGCTTGTGAAATTTTCCGGGCGTCAGGAGTTACTTTTAAATGAAATCAGTCATACGCCAATCAACATTATCATATGGTGGTTCGAGGGACGGCTGATTGGCGAGTGCATTATGTCAACTGTAATATTTAGATGAGAAAACTTTTCTGAATCAGCGAAAACCCTGGTGGTGGCCCAGGCATGACCCGGTCTGGTGAAAGGTCAAGCTTGGCCAGTGACCTACTTTCGCCCTAACAAGTGAGCTATGTTTCAGGGCAAAAATCAGCTGTTCGTTCAGTATCTCTTAGTTTATCAAGTGACCATGGTCTGTGAGTTTATTATTTATATAAAGTACTCTACTGTATATGCCAGTTTCTACTTGTAAGCTAAATTGTAGGGCATAAAACAATTTGATGCTTCTACACACCCCCCGTTAGGGTCTTGCGGTAGTCTCCACCATAACCGCGCCGGCTATAGGGAGAGCATTTGCCGGGGGAATTTGGCCATGGAGGGTAACATTCGCAGCCGTGTTTTTTTCTTCATTGGACCCTATTTCCATAGCCCACCCCTTCATACAATTGACTCTATTTTGGCCAATTTCTACAATTTTCCCCGCGACCCGCGGAGGCTGGTGGAGCCTAGTCTTGCGATGACAATCTGTAGCGGGGTGTTCTCAGCGCGCTAACATAATAAACATCAGCGCCTTGTTTATTTGTGCTTTAGCGGCAAAAAGCAGAAGGATCCGCTCTGAAGTGTAAGAGGGGGGCGAGGATACAAAAAACACTTGGAATATCAAGCATTCTTGCCGAGAAAAAAAACGCACGGCAAATGACACGTGCACGGTCACTGCGGAAACGTCTCAATCGCCATGGCGAGTGTTTTAATCACCGTGACACCAGACAGTCAAGTCCTTACAATCTTATCGGGTTTACTATGGGCGATCTTAATTCTCAGGTCAACTTTAAATGAAAACAAAACTTTGCTTTCTAATCCATATCTCAGTTGATCTTAATGTAAATCATAAGCACATTCTTAACATTCCTCCAAATTATGTCTCGTCAATTTGTGTTATATCTTAGAGTATTTTTTATGATTGTCTGCCATGGTGTTACTCGTCATGGCGATTTGGACGTTTCCGCAGTGGCCGTGTACGTGTCATTTGCCGTGCAAGAAAGTTTGATATTCCAAGTGTTTCAGTTTGAGCCATCTGTTTGTTTCTTAAAGTTCACATCTCACTTATTTAATTACTGTACGGTGGTTAAGCAGCTGTTTGTGCACAGTCAAACTTACATAACACAAGCACCTTGGGGACCCAGTCTTCATTTGCTTCCAGGCTCGCTGAGGATACTTCTCTCGCCTACCCCCCCGACCAAACATACTATACTTCCCTAACGTAGCACGTTGTGCACTTCTTCTGTTAGTACAACAAAAAACAGTCCTCTTTTGCTTCCAAGCTCGCCGAGGTAACTTGACATAATCCCACCCGACCATATATTTAACTATTCCCTAATATAGCACGCTGTACACTTCTTTTCACTCAACAAAAACCAAGTCCTCTTTTGCCTCCAGGAAAACGATAAGCAAAGGTTCATGTGAGGGACTAAACTTAAACAAATACACCAACCTGCAGTCTGTCGGATCAGATAATGTTACTACAAGTTATGCAGCATGTCTGTACTAACATCTTTTGACCTCGTTAAGTCAAAAATCCCCGATTAATACATCCACATGTTTCTCAGGAGACATATTTGTCTTAAATCCTGTCCCCAAGTCGTGGGGAAAACGCTGAATTTGAACATTTGCAGTTTGACGTACCATCTGTTTGTTTCTTTAAGTTCGCATCTCACTAAACCTACTGTGCGGTGTTCGAGCAGCTGTTTGTGCATAGTCAAACTTACATAGCACAAGCAACTTGGGGACCTAAGGAATTTGGTATCAAATGACACAAATGGTTCCCGACGGCCTGTGTGCTTTCCTTTACAGACCTTACCGCAATATTTTTAAGATAAGCCCGTAATGATTTCTATTAACTACGCTTAGCGGTGCTCTATGCTGTTCTAAATTGAAAATCCTTAAATTTCCTTCAATCACCAGTTTTTTTACGAACACCTCTGACGGGATTTATACTGTTTTCACCTTCGCCGAGAAGGTTATGCATAGGGTAGCGTTTGTATGTATGTTTGTTTGTTTGTTTGTTTGTTTGTAACGACCAGCATAACTCGAGAAGGCTTGGATGGATTGTCTTGATATTTGGTAGGTGGGTAGGTCTTGATGAGACTAGAAAATGATGACATTTTAGGTCCCCTAGCGGCTTCTTACGGTACTGCAGCGGAACTTCCTGTTTTGATATCTCGTGTTCTGGACCAGCTATGGAACTGATTTTTGAGTGGTAGATAGCTCTTTGGACAGAGAGTAAGTGGTATAGGTTTTGGCCCCCTAGTGGCTCTTTTAGAACTGTAGGAGCAGGTTTTGGTTCAGACTTTGAAAGGGAATAACTCAAGAAGGGCTTGATGGATGGTCATGAATTTTGGTAAGTAGATAGCTTCAGTGATGACGTACATGATTAGATATGTATTATGCAAATCATTATCTAATTTGCAAAATTAATGAGGAAAGTTTTTACAGCCGTCAAATTCCATGGTAGGACTCTCAAACATGTGACATATGACACAGGAAGAGAGAAATATTAATAGATATTAACTATGCAAATGAGGACCTCATTTGCATAATTAATGAGAAAATAATTTATCTCAAGATGGGCTTGATGGATGGTCATGAATTTTGGTATGTAGATAGCTGACGTGATACTTTGTATGATAGGACGAGAATTATGCCAGTCAGATTCTAATTTGCATAATTAATGAGAGAATTAAAAAACCCAGCTGTGTTCCATGATATGACTATTCAAATATGTGACATTTGTAACTGAGGTAGAGAAGGGTGTTAATATGCAATTGTAGGCCTTATTTGCATAATTAATAACTACGTTCATTCCATACAGGTAAATGATGGCAATTTCATAGTTGTGGCATTTGGAAGCTATGTGAAGGTGAACATAGTTGAATCAAATTATGCTGATAAGGACCTCATTTGCATCATTGATGGTGTTAGCATAACCTTCTTTGTTAAGCTTATACTTTGGACAACTTTTTTTTTGGGTGAAGACGATCAACTAGTATGATTTATAATTGATGACAGACACTCCTAATACGTCAGTCATAAAGGTTAAAATCAATTGGCGAAGGTATGAGGTCGTTCTTTGTTAAGCTTATACTTTGGACAACTTTTTTTTTGGGTGAAGACGATCAACTAGTATGATTTATAATTGATGACAGACACTCCTAATACGTCAGTCATAAAGGTTAAAATCAATTGGCGAAGGTATGAGGTCGTGGAACTCTAGTTATGATTGCCATCGGTAGCAGACCATGTTATATACGATTGACAAAAACGGAGCATATCGAAAATTTCTGTATCACCTACGTACATGAAGACCTCTTTGCATAATTAATGAAAAAAATACTATAACAAGATGGCCTTGATGGATAGTCATGATTTTTGGTAGGCAGATAGCTTGTGTAATGCTTAGTATGATTTGACAATAATTATGCAAATCAGGTTCTAATTTGCATTATTAATGAGGCAACTTTAAAAATCCGCATCGGGAAGTTATGTGAATGTGAACATCGTTGAATCAAATTATGCTAATAATGGCCTCATTCGCATAATTAATGATAAATATTAGCATAACCTTCTAAAGACCCCAGTAACACTATATAGATACGGGACAATGTAAACAATAGCCTTCAGTATGCGCATGGCAGCCGTACAATGCACATCAGTGGAGGCCTGGCTGAGACAGTTTACCATGTACAAGTTACCCTTCAAGTCATGTTTGAAATCTATAGATAACATATAAGAATTTGAAGTATGGCTACGAATAAAGAAGTTAGCTTGAAGGACAGTTAGCCAAGAAATAAAGTAATGACAACACTGGCTTGCAATTTAGTTTGAGATATTGGCTAGCAGTTATATGTACTGTTCTACAGGGCCCTATTCTATGCTGGTAACAACAACAAGAAGACGCAAAAAATCCCAAGTCATATTTCTAGCTAGACACACAACTACCTAGGCTAATGTTGGGAAGACATTGGAAATTCAAATCCATTTAGACACTCTAACACAACGTTGATAGGGTCGATTTGAAAGTTTGAAAATTTGAACAAGGTTGACATCCCCCAAACTGAAAGTTGTAGATAGCATTGTCTTGATTATCCAAGGGATCAAGTATCTGATTGAAACTTCGTTGGATTATGTGACCTTTTTGATAAATATCTGGGCCATTCTGCATGGTTTGATACTGTTCATAGAAAAACCAGTACAGAAAAAAGTTTGAATTTGACAGTTATTATGGTAATCTGTCCCTGCTATTGTCCCAGGCTGGCAGACATATAATCCTTTTATGAATTTATGTGGTTTTTGGGGATTAATCCAGCCCTCAACCTGCTGGGCAGCTCACAGTAGGAGCACTCCCTTTACGACTTCCCCTGGGCAAGGTTTTGGTTTCCTTTAAATTAAGCTCATAATTTGTTAAGCTCATACTTTGGACATGTTATATTTTAAGACAATCAACTGGTATGATTTATAATTGATGAAAAACACTCCTAATACGTCAGTCATAAAGGTTAAAATCATTTGGGGAAGGTATGAGGTCGTGGAACTCTAGTTATTGATATTATGCTACATTGTACATCGATCAACATGTGGAAAGTGATGATGCACCGTATCTTTCGTTATTGGAATTGACAAGTAACAAATGACTTCAATTATAGCTCCTAGTTCTCTGAGTACTGTCGGTCAGCAACACATTTGAAATACACACCTGTTGTGTTACTTCTGGCCTTTGTTATGTCAAATGAAATTATACATCAGCTACGTCATGCATTACCAATCACTTGAGACTTCCACTGTTGGCACTATATCACTGACATAAGCTCATTATTATCAATAACATAAGTGATTCTAAATGTTTGTTTACATACTTTGTACTCAATGGCCTACCCAATGCATCAATCATTTGAGACCTCTACAGCTGGCTATATATCACTGGCATATGCTTATTACTATAAATGACCCACGTGGTGCTAAATGATTGTTTACATATGTGCTCAATGGCAACTATCATACATCGCGTATCATTACATAAAGGTTTGTCTTTATAATAAGTATATCTAACGTTATAGGTAGCATAAGTCACCATGTCTCAAAATTTGGTACGAAAATATTTCATTGCAAATCAAATATAACTGGTTCATGACATTGTATAGATAACTTATCCATAGATAAACAGACCCTTATAGATATTTGAATTGTAAAGATAGGTCCCCATTTGCTGTCAACTGAAAATCAAAATTTATTCAGGAAGAGGTATACATGTATACTTGAAAAACACAGAGACCCCCACTTGACTCTACTCATTTCCGATTTCATAACGACATCCAGTTGAAAAGTTCACCTTCGTGAAGACCTCTACAGGCCATATGACAACTTTTATCCCCAGCGTTGTAATGAAGTAGTGAATGATAGAGCCGATTTTTGCACCTTGGAAAGACAAACTAACCTCCTCAACCGACACAATCCACACCTTTCTTCCATACTTAACGTCGCCGGAGTGTTTTTTAAACACCACCCTTGTTTTACATAAGCCCGTCATAGTTAACAGTTCAACTGTCATTTATGTAAGTTGCCATACATTTTACCAGTTACAATTAATTTTGTCGCGCATCCGCAACAACGTTCTTCTTCTAGTTCAGGGCTCTCCAGTCATTTGCAACTTGCGCCGTACTGACTGTCTGACGGCTACTCACCTGATGATTGAATTAATCAATTGTTAGGTCACAATAGGTGACGTCAGATTCCGGCATTTTCAAACCGGAATGAGGAGGGCTTTTCGATCTGGTTTTCCTGAAGATGGCTTTCAAGGAATTTTCCGAATTCTAAGCTCACTAGTCATGACTTGTTGATTTCCTCGAATTCCTGGAAAGGCAATAGTTAACAATACACCGTGCTAAATGCATGCAGGTTTGTGGTGATTTAATTTCACGGTAAGGAGAACATGGAGTGTTGGCGGTGATTTTGAGTTCGAGATAGAGCTGAATAACATACTGCTTCAGTGATGGAAACACCATAACCTTTTTTTTGGACAGCCAGCTGCAGTGCCGTTCTAAATCGCTATCAGACGTCTAGATCTTGCGCTTGTTGTTCGCATTGCTTTAATCAATTTCATCAGTGTAGATAACCAATGAGGGACAGACTCTATGATGAGATCAATCTCATCAACCAATAGGGAAAAAGTGCAGTCTTGGCAACCCGGAATTCTCTTCTTTGACGAATCACAGGCCAGTATTTTTCCTCGTGCCGTGTGCAGAAGGCTTTCACCTGGCCAAGCGGGAGGTTTGGGCGTCACTTCTGCTCAGCTATCTACAAGGGAAGACCTTACGGTTTTTGCCGCCGTTAGCCGACATGTTGGACACCGCAGCGAGCTGTGATTCATCGTCACCGGTTATCAAGCGTCTGACCGCAACGGGAGCTTCGCAGCAAACCCGAAAAGAAGGCTTCCAGGGCCTGTGATCCAAGACGTGACACCGAGGCCATCTTCGAGGACATGCGACGTTTGTACGTAAAGGTAATTTATTCCTTTGTGTAGGCAAGTTACAGACTGTTTTGATTTCTTGAGGATACCTCTTCTCACTCAGGAAGGTACCTCTTCTTCTCCCAGTGTGGATGTGAACAATGCTTTAACGCTAGAGAAGTCTTGTTCGTTTACTTGGTTGTCTGATTGTGAATTGAATGTAACGGTTAGGATTTGAAAATCATGGTCAGCTTATGCATGTCTGATTCTTCCGTCAGTATGCAATGTCGCAGAGAATTATGTCTGGTGATTTAGTCCTTTGTGCTGGCAAGTTTAAATTTACCGACAATTTCAATTTCTGGACCTGAACAATGCTTTAATGCTAGTTAAGTCTTGTTTTTTGGTCAGCTTCTGCATGTCTGTTTCTTCTTCCGATGACGCAGAAATGTCTGTTGGACACCGCAGCGAGCTGTGATTCAGCATCACCGGTTATCAAGCGTCTGACCGCAATGGGAGCTTCGTAGCAAACCCGAAAAGAAGGCTTCCACAGCCTGTGTTCCAGACATCACCGAAACCATCTTCGATGACACGCGGTGTTTGTTCGTAAAGGTTATCTATTCCTTTGCGTTGGCAAGTTACAGACTGTTTTGATTTCTGGATGTGAACAATGCTTTAACCCTAGAGAAGTCTTGTTCGTTTACTTGGTTGTCTGATTGTGAATTGAATGTAACGGTTAGGATTTGAAAATCATGGTCAGCTTATGCATGTCAGCAGCGTAGGGAGACACTAGGGCCCACACCAATCAGAGCCCAGCATGTTGGTGTAGTCATGGGAACGTAATTAGGGGGACCCTAGGGTCTGACCCCCCTAGGGTCATGTACCGTAGGGAAAGGATAGACAAGTAGCTGTAATTAAGTAATTAATTTGATTGGGAAGTAAATAACAATGTAATTAATGGAATTGTCTAGAAGATGTTGTTTGCATAAACATAGTTATTGTTATAAGGAATACATGTCTGGGCAACACCTTTCTCACACAATGTGACGTACATCTTTGCTGTTTGTTGGTTGTGGCAGAGATAAGTACATAGTGTAAAGGAATGTCATTACATTTGTCAATTCGTGTTAGTATAGTGGTGAGTATACCTGCCTGTCACGCGGGAGACCGGGGTTCGATTCCCTGACACGGAGAACAAATGTTTTATTTTTATTTTATTTTATTTCTTCAGTATTTGTCTCTTGTGAGAGGACAGGCAGACAAGTAGCTGTAATGAAGTAATTAGTCTAATGGGGGAAGTAAATAACAACGTGATTAATGGAATGGTCTAGAAGATGTTGTTTGCATAAACATAGCTATTGTTTAAGAAAGACATGTCTGGGCAGATTAGTCTAATGGGGGATGTAAATAACACTGTAATTGATGGAAGTCTCTAGAACATGTTGTTTACATAAACATGGCTATTGTGATGAAGAAGACATGCCCGGGCAAAGCCTAATCTCGCATGCAAAGGTCTATGACGTACAGCCTTCCTGTTGGTTGTCTGAAGCGAGAGTATGATATAAATTGACGGTACGTGCTAGTCTGATATCATTGCACCTATCTGAGAGAGAGAGAGAGCGGAATGTCCCAGACCAGAGACCTTGTGACTGAGCTGATGGTGGGAGAACAAGAGACACCAGCCATGACTGATCCACGGAAAAGCCGTAGGAAGAGGAAACATCAAAACGCCGATGACACCAAACCGAAACATGTACGTGTTGAGACACCGACTAATAGTACATCTGTCGGCTGCAGCAGCGATGACAATGCGTCTACCGAACCGTTTCCGACGACCCTGCAGAACGTGTCGCCTGAGCCGAGCACAGCCAAGGGGCCTACTCTCCTGAACCAGCCCGCGCCGGGTCTGAAGTATCCTGTCATGGGGCAAAACGGTTATTCTTCTACGCCGCCGATCAAGCAAGCAGTCCCCCAAGCACCGTACAAGGCAAAGCCGCAAGAAGTCCGTCTCCCACTTGGTGACGATGTGTTCCTGACTGTAGCTCTGTTCAGGGATAAGCCGCTGGTGTCCGTACGGCAGTTCTACCGACCAGACCCCGCAGACGTCAACAACATGAAGCCTGGTAGGCACGGGTTGTCCATGTCTCCGCAAAACTGGGAAGCGCTGAAGACGCAACCAATGTTGGCAACGCTTCTAGATTGCTTGTATGCTTCAATGCCTATCGACGACACGACGTTTCAGCCAACCACCTTCGACTTGGGAGATCAGCGCTACGTTATGGTCCAAAAGTCAAAATCGGACTGCCTACCCGGCGTGGGCAACCTACCCAGCATCTCCCTGTACCAGATGTACCGACCATACGGATCACCTGCCACAACACCCCCCATGAAGAAGGGGATAGATCTAAGTCTGGGGCAGTGGAACGACCTGGAAGCCAAGATGGAGACTGTCGACAAGATATTGGCAGCAATGGCAGTTGGAAAAATGCCCACCGACAAAGACGTGATTCAGTCGTCTATTGTGTACTGAAAATGAAAATGAATAAAGCTTCCTAGTGGTTTGAACACAGGCAAAGACCGTATACTTTGTTGTTGTTTCATGTATGTAGGTGTGTGTGTGTGTGTGTGTGTGTGTGTGTGTGTGTGTGTGTGCATGGATGATTGTCTTACTAGGACAAGTCTTGACATGATTTGGAATAATTAGTTGTTATATTAATGAGCTATGACGTACAAGTCCTTTGATTGGTTAAGAGTAGTCTGACAAGACAGTACATAAAAGCAGAACACAATCGAGTAACTCACATTGAGAGAGAGGGAGACAGAGAGAGAGGACAAGACGCTCGCTACGACATGGCCTGTGGTGGAGAAATCAACAACAACAGTATGGCAACATCACATCCAGACGCCCTGATCCTTGGCAAAGTGTTCCGAGAGACGTGTGACTATGGATACACCAAGTTATGCCTTCGAATGGTTTCGGATGACTGCTATGGGTGCCAAGTCGACCACCCGTCCCAGACAAACCATCCTTGCCTCTACATGGGTCAAGAAGAAATGAAAAATTACCGTCAACGCAGTCTGGCCTGCATGGATTTCAAGAAAATCTACGAAGATTTCTCTTACTGCATGAAACGTCTACATCTAGAGGCGAGGACGCCAACAGAGGACGCCCTATCCAAGATCTTTCAGCAGTGGTATCAAGAACAGGAGGCAGAAATCACCCGTGATGGCTATCATGAGTCTAAGGCTGACGAAAATCAAGAGGAATCGCAGGCTGCCGACGGAGTCCGCACTCTAGTCAGGGACATAGTCGTTAACATGCTGGAAGACACCCGAGAGACAGCTGTCTGAAGCACGATGTGACAGAAAGAAGCAGAAGTTGAAGTCACCATGCGATACTGATAACCATATTGTTCTGAATAAAACAAATGTGAACAGATTGAAAATTCGTGTGTTCGTCCTTCTTTACAATTATGTGTGTGTGTGTGTGTGTGTATAAAGTAAGAGTATTCCTAGGACTCTTAGACATTTGTTCAAAACAGCGAGTTGAGGTCAGACATGGGTTATCTCGTGTCAAGAAACAGAATGCGGGGTGTAGTGTGTCGTGTACAGTGTGCGTTTGTGTACGTTGTACTGAGGTTGTGTGTTTGGCTGAGCGGGTTTAGATGGTTTTTACAACAGGCAACAAGAAACGATAGAGGACAGTATACAACTCCGTTGACAAGACCGCGACTGTACAGAGCACATCGTATACAAGATCTCCGATATCTATAAAGCAGGGATACCCAGAATCAGTTATCATTTGTTCAAACATTCAAGCTGAGGACGGACATGGGTTGTCGTCCCAATTGTCTTATTTCGGGGAAGAAGTTGCAACGTTTAGCAGGCCGTTTTCAGTGTCTTTGTGCCTGTGCTGGAGGGCGGCTGAGCGTTGTCCTTAACGGGGTAAGATGGCTTCGTCGGCGGGGAAAAAGAAACGAGTCGGGCGGTCGAAACGCACCAACAGCTCCAAGAAACGACACAGAATCCTTCACAGAGTCTACTATAATACTAGACATCCTGCGGGATATGGGGGTGTTGAACGACTGTACCTCGCAGTTGGAAAGAAAAACGGAATAACTAGACAACAGGTCAAGGAATGGTTGCGTTCACAGGACACCTACACCTTACACAAGCCCATAAGGCGTCGATTCAAGAAAAATCGCGTTATTGTAGGAGGGATCGATCACCAATGGCAGGCTGATTTGGCAGATCTACCTGCTATATCAAAGTACAACGACGGCTATCGCTACATTTTAACATGCATCGACGTGTTTTCAAAATATGCATGGGCAGTAGCCATGAAAGACAAGAAAGGAGTTACAATCGTCAAAGCCTTTCAATCAATCTTGGAGGATGGGAGGAAACCGTGGCGGTTACAAACCGATCAGGGAAAGGAATTTCTCAATCGAAACTTCCAAGCCCTTTTGAAAGATGAAGACATCGATTTCTTCACAACTTTCAACGAGGAGACAAAGGCCAGCGTTGTAGAGCGCTTTAACCGCACGCTGAAAACACGAATGTGGAAATATTTTACGGCGGCAAATACCTATCGCTTTACAGACGTTTTGGACGATCTCGTATGGTCATACAACAATTCCTATCACCGTAGCATCAAAATGTCTCCAGTGGAAGTGAACAAAAGCAACCAGCGTCTAGTTTGGCACACACTGTACGGCACGACAGAAACCAAGGAACGGGTGAAGATGAAAAAGAGGCCAGATGCTTTTAAGTTCAAACTTGGAGATCTCGTCCGTATAAGTAAGTCCAAATTAAAAATGGAGAAGGGATACACGCCGAATTGGACGACAGAAATATTTACCATTTCAAGACGAATCGCTCGAGTCCCTCCTGTTTACAGAGTGAAGGATTACCACAATGATGAGCTACAGGGGACGTTTTACGAACAAGAGCTTCAGAAAGTCACAAAGACGGATGATGTCTATTTGGTTGAAGAGATCATCAAGACTCGGAGGCGTGGTGGCAAAACGGAATATTTGGTAAAATGGAAGGGTTACCCAAACACGTTTAACAGCTGGGTGCGAGAGGAGGATGTCTCGTCGGTGTAATATAAAGACGCTGTCACAGAGGCTGCGAGTAGTCCCGCCGTTACAGTCATCATGGTAGCATCGTTTTATGTGACGTTGCCCAGTGATGGATCGATGGATGTATATCCCGAAAACACCATTGCAAATTACAGTGTCAAACTAGCGCAGCATGTCGAATTGAGTGGAGAGTGGGAAGTGGCATTAGTCGAGCTCCAGTACCCGCGTTCGTGGAACAATGTACGGGATGGCGATAACGCGTTATCGTATAACACCGTTGAGGAGGAAGAAGTCTCTCCGGACAAAAACTCCTTCTTAAAGGTACCACCAGGACATTACGACGACATCACAAAACTCATAGAGGCTTTGAATGAATCAGCTTCGGCGCAATATCCGGAATTTGTTAAACAGTTTACAACATTCAGTTACAACAAGACGGACAAACGCGTAACAATAACACTACCTCCAACAGCAGTACCCCCACAGTTCAAACTAGTAGGCAATTTAGCTAGACAACTCGGGTGGAGGGACCCAAAACATGTTGTGGGTAATTGGTGTAAGGCGACTGCTCCACCAGATATCAACTTAGGGTTGCACTCGCTATACATTTACTGCAGCCTCGCTGGGGATCGTTTGGTAGGAGGTGTAAAAGTTCCTCTTTTGCGTATTGTCAAAGTGGAGGGGCATGACGGCGAAGTGGTGGATCATGTCATTCGCACACCTCATTACATGCCACTGGCACGGAAGAGGTTTGAGACGGTTGAGATAGATATAAGGAATGATTTCGGTGAGCCTGTACCATTTGAGCAAGGGCGAGTGATAGCGACACTTCATTTCAGACAGCGGAGAGCGTCATACCTGTCTTGAGTTTACCGCTATGATGAATCAACGTGGCGGTCAGTTACCTGTTTTCCGAGGCACCCAATACGGTTACGGGTTAGGAGGTGTTTTCAAAAGTCTGTTCAAAACGGCACTTCCAATTCTCAAGCGAGGTGGTAAAGCCGTGGGACGACAGGCATTGAAAAGTGGCGTCAACTTTGCACAAGACGTATTGGAAGGACGTACTGTAAAATCAGCAGCCAGGCAGAGAGTGAATGAATTCGGCCACAATCTTGTAACTCCAAAGGGTGGACGTAAGGTCGCCCCCAGAAACACGACGAAAATGAAAAACAAGCGGGGCGTCAATACCAGTCGGACGGCTAACAAAGCGAAGGGAGTCGGCAGACGGCCCATAAATAGCGTGAAGCGCGGAAGAGTTGCCATTCCTAAGAGTCGGAGCACCAAGCGCAGACGTATCTCCAAGGACATATTCGATTGAAGTATTAGCCATGGCTCGTCATCTCCATCCCTTATCTATTGACTGCACCAAATCTGAGCTAGACCTTTTTCAGGTCCCGCCGACTCTTACCACCATCGACGAGGGACGCTGGGTTGAATATCGCCCCGTCGCTAACCTATCTGAATCCAGTCCAGTAGAGTTCGACATCCCCAGCTCTGGAGAAGAATATACAGATCTGAGTCAGACTCAGCTGTACGTGCGAGCCAAAATCGTTAGAGGGAATGGAAACGATTTGGTTGATGGCGCAAAAGTGGGACCGGTCAACTTATGGATGCACTCCCTATTCCAGCAGGTCGACGTCAGCTTAAGTAACAAACTAGTCACACCGTCCACGAATACATACCCCTACAGAGCGATCCTGGAAACGTTGCTTAACTATGGCCGAGAGTCCAAGGAGACTCAGCTCACTTCTGCCCTCTTCTACAAAGACACACCTGGAGCAATGGGTGTGAGCGACCCGAACCCTGAAGCTGCACCTGTCAACACGGGGCTGCAGAAGCGTACACAGTTCACACAGCGCAGTAACGTGGTTGATATGGTTTCGCCCCTACATATTGATATGTTTTTCCAGGACCGGTATCTTATCAACAACGTTGACATGAAAATCAAACTGCAACGCAGCAAAAACCAATTCTGTCTGATGTCTTCAGAAGTGAATCCAAACTACAAGGTGGTGATCATGGAAGCAGCACTCTTTGTCCGGAAAGTGAAACTGAGTTCCTCATACCGCCTGTCCATTGATAACCAACTGGTCAGAGCGTCGGCAAAATACCCCATCCGCCGGGTGGAAGTTAAGGCCATCACTGTTCCAAGAGGACACCTCACCACCAGCACTGACAACGTTTTCTTGGGCCAAATTCCGCGACGCGTGGTGGTAACGTTGGTTGAAAACACTGCCTTCCAAGGTTCATATGCCACCAACCCGTTCAACTTCCATCATTTCAACCTAAACTACATTGGCCTGAACATCGACGGAGAGACAGTTCCGCACAAAGCTTTGACACCTTCATTCGCAGAGGGTGCCTTCGTGAAGTCGTACTACACACTGTTCGGGCCAACAGAGAAACTGGGCCGTGACACCGGAAACCACATCAGCCGGGAGGACTTTGACAAAGGCTATGCCTTCTATGGCTATGATTTGACACCCGATCTCTGTACTTCAGGGCAGGGACACTTCAATGTCGTAAAACACGGGAATGTCCGTCTGGAGTTACACTTTGCAGAAGCCCTGGAGAACACTGTGGTCGTTCTGGTTTGGGCCGAGTTCGAAAACCTGATCGAAATAAACAATCACAGGAACGTACAGTTTGACTACACCAACTGATGAACACGATACAGATTGATGATATCCTGAGGACAGACCCCGTTACTACATTATACACTAGAGGAGTTTTTGCTGTGAACGAAATACCGGCACAAGTGCGAAGTTTTCCAGCAGCCTATGTCGTGAACACGGACCCCAGCGATCAACCGGGAGAACATTGGGTTGCAATATATTTTGATGTAAACGGGCGCGGTGAATTCTATGATTCGTACGGACAGAATCCCGAGTTATATGCCGATCGCATAGAGACATTTCTAAACAACTGTAGTACTCAATCATGGCTATACAACTCGCGTCAAATACAAGGACCGTATTCCACAACGTGTGGACAACACTGTTTGTTTTACTTATTACATAGGTGTCGGAATGTTTCGATGGCGACAATAGTAAATATGTTTAGTGATGAGTATGAGGCAAATGACCTCCTGGTGGTGGATTATATCGAACGCAATTTTAATGTAAACACGTCTTTGGTAGATGTTAGGCACATAGTTAATCAGGTGGCCAGAAGTCTAGGTTTGATATAGAATGGGTTCTTAAGAATAAACGTTGTTGAAAAAGTAAAGTGACTGTTTCTTTTTTTTTTTTCATGTGACTATCTTTTCTCATTACCACACAATTATCAGACACACACACACACACACACACACACACACACAGGCAAACATATAACTAACACTGAATAAGAATCATCAGACACTCGTACATCTTTTTTACACCACATAGTCTGTGTCCAAATCACAGACAACTTTATTGAATTCATTTCCACGAACTTTCCACGAATGTCTTTCTACGTTTCTTGACTCCACTGGCAGGGTTTTTCCCAGCCTTCCTCTTTCCGTCCTGAAGGCTTCGAACGACCCTGTTGGGGACATATGAAGAAACTTGTTCCTCGTCATCGCTTAGTATGGGTTGACCTTTGGACAGCTGTTCCTTATGTCGTTGTATGATCTGAAGTCGTTTAGGATGTCTTATACTGTTTTCTGGGGCATTAATGCGTGCCAAACCCCTTGAAAACATTTTCCATCCAGCTGGGTTAAAACCTCGCCTCTGATGTAGGGAATCACGTATAAGATCCGCTACATTAGAGGAAGGGATACGTTCTCCGTCGTACACAAGTTCCCCCTTATCGTTCCATCTCATGATGTCTCCGCCTCGATTCCTGATTACACTAAGCATTTGTCTAGCACGTGATTTCATGTTCTTTGGAAAAGACTCCACAATACTTTCTTCAGACATGGTCGACTCAGCTGTAGCCCCTGCATCTGTTGTGTCACTTGTGTCACCAGCCGCTATGGCGACGGGTGTGGCGGTGGTTGTGTTAGCTGTAGAGGGTGGTACGACTTGTACAGTAACGGGTTCGGCTTTCCTTTTGTCGCGATACGTTAGGTACCTTTGGAGAAGTTGTTGATACAGCGTAGCCTTTTCGTCATCAGGTATAGCCCGGTCCATGATTTCTTTCATTTCGGAATCTATTGTCACCGCAGATTGTACCAAAGGTGAAATCTGTTCCTCCTGTTTGGCTTGAATAGTGGACAAGACTTCCTGAGGAACCAACACCATCTTTTTTGCATGTTCCATTTTTCTCTCACTTCTTCCCTCCAAATAAAGAAGACAGTGCTGATATGATTGGTGATAAGAGCAGAGACAGAAACCCGCCTGTCTGTGAGAGAGTCTTTCGCTTCTGGAATAAGGGAACTTTCCTGTCCACCAGTTGTCGCAGTTTTCTCTTGTGTCGTGTTAAAGACTTCTTTTGTGCAGGTGTGACGTTGATATTACCCGACAAAACGTTTTGAGCACAGTCACAGAGACAACGGATCAGATCTGTTGATGAGGCAGATAGGATGGCTTTGCGTAATTTTGGACTGGCCTTGTTTAGCACCTTGAGAGAGTCCAGGTGACGATGCACTCGCTTCGTCATGTCGAACGCTAATGAAGATTTCACATGTCAACGTCTGCTTTTATAGCTTTTTCACGTACGCGTAGGGGCGACGTGTAAACATGTTTGATCGCACTCTCAATGATTCTGGTGTTTCAGGGTGTAGATCTAAGAATAGATGTCCGTAACTTTCGTTTGTCACTGCATCGTCATAACTTTCCTGTAGAAACTTAGCGTTACCAGGATACATCTGCCGTGCTAGGTTTGCAATTGTTCCGCGATCACGAGGAGACTTAAAGAGTACCAAGTAAGTTGCATTTAGGGTTAGCGTTCTCATACCGGGGTGATATAAGTTCTGGGCAAGGAAAATTACGGATAACCCACGGTGTCTGCTAGCTCTTGTAAATAGTTTGGCTACCTTCTGACCTGTGTCTTTTGAACTCGTACCCTCCCACATTAAGTCGTCCAAAACTAAAACATTTTGACTGTTGGGTTTAACTAGATTGTCCCAGGTACGAGGTATACCTTCAATGAATTGTATTCTATCCCCTAATTTACTGGTCAAATCACGATGAAGATTGTGCTGATATTCTGCGTAACACCATATGATGTTGTCAAACTGTTTTGGATTTATCCAATCATCATCACTCGTCAATAGTTTCTGGGTAAACGTTGTTTTTCCACACCCCGCCGGGCCTGCTATTATCATCCTCAGAGGGTGGCGTAGTCTTATATCCATGGTTGGCCTCAAATGATGGACTAAGTTAGTTTAACCTTCTTTTATACTGTGCTCACGACCCTTTCGTTTCCAGTCATCTGATATCACACACTCACACCAATCACACATTCATGATGCCAGACCATACTTACGTCTCGCCACCATCACAGTTTATTCGTTCAATCAATAGTGTTGTGTAACAATCAACTACCATCCCAGTGGTATTTACAGTATGTTTACATGATCGTCTTTCAATACACTTTAAACAATTACAAATCACAATAGCATTGTCACAACGGCATTGTATACTATACAAACGTATCTTACATATATACAGACATATGACCAAAGCACAGTTGTTTACAGGAGGAAAAACCTACATTCTCTCAGACTTTATTCTCTCTCTCTCTAGTAGCCATAGGGAAGTGTGGTGAAGTTATCTTGAATAACGCGTTTATTGTACACCAATCTATATCTTTTCACCTCCCTTTTGTTTACAACTTTCTTTGCTTTCTTGTCCCTCGATATCTTGCGCTCCGTTACAATATCGATGTTTTCAGGGCCGACCCCCATGATCATATCTTTCATTACATCAAAATTGATTAACTGCTGATTCTGATAATTCAGGCTGAACCCTCTGACCTTACACACGGAACTACCATCAGCACAAAGGTAGCTATAGTTCTTAGGCCCTCCAGAACAGTACTGTACAATGTAACCCCCGTTGTCTGCTACCTCATTGGTAAATTCACCGAGATAGTCTCCCAGCTCCAGGTTGTTCTTACCATTACAGCGGTATATGATACTATCGGTATCGAAGTACAAAACAGCTTCTCCCAACCTGTTTAACGAGTCGTACAGTTTGAGGCGGGCATGGGCCGTGGTGAAGGCGGCAATGTAAACATTTGTGTTAGCAGACTCTGGAATGAAATCCTTCTGATAGGCATAATGTACCTCCACTATCTCATCATTTACAATATGTAACGACTTAATGTCAGTAGTCTTCGACCCTACGAGCTCGTACAGTCTAGCTGGTGATGTGACATACTCTGTTTTAGGGAAGTTGTTTCTCTGGCCAAACTTGCCCCAAAAGGAGTTCAGACAGAGTTTGGACAAGGTTCGCATACCTGGGTTCTTCTTGATGTTATCTCTGTCTAACCTGATACCTTCCTTTTCCTCATACTTTCGTAAATATTCATTCTCTTTCGCTTCCCTCTCTTCTGGAGGGCCACTGGTAACCCATTCGGGCCACCCACTGCTTTCCTGTTTTAGCTTTAAAAAAGTATCGATGTATTCCGTGAATAACGTGTTTGTCTTCTTTGGAAAGTGATGGACTTCGTATATTTCAACTACCTTGTATCCCATTTCAACAGCTTTGTTTAACTCTGTAGTTACCCATGTCCCGACGAGGGATCGTTCCTCGTCGGTATGGTTACATTTCTTTTGCTCATTTAACGAACACGTGTGACATAGTGGAAACATTAACTTGTCTCCTACCCTGTAAGGCAACACTGGGTGGAATAGACCTCGTGGTGGTAGAACCTTGCACTTTGCCATGCCGTAGTAGTCACTGATGTCTGCAAAGTTGTCCACGTGTACTTCCGGGTGGCCCAGGGGGTATTCGCAGTACTTGTTTGTCCATGGATACAAACTGTTGATAAAAATTAATAAAAAATTATCATAAAAAAAAATTATCATAAAAAAAATTATTAAAAATTATTAAAAATTATTAAAAATTATTAAAAAATAAAAAATAAAAAAAAATATTTAAAAATATTTAAAAAATTTAAAAAAAATTATTTAAAAATTATAAAAAAAAAGAAAATATCTAAAAAAGAAAAGAAAAAATCTCACACATAACATTTACAATTCTGAATTCATATGTAACAAGGAAAAGATATTCACCTTGTAAAGTCCACATATTGAATCGTCTCTCCGGCCTCCAGGTCTGCCTTTGCATAAAAGGAAATCGCGTTCGTTCTTCCTCCGAAGAAACCGTCACGCGGGTTTAGAAAATCAATTCCCGCCCTCTCGCTTGCTGTGATGGTCGACTGGCCGCTGGGTAGTTGTTGTAGATATGTGCAGTACTCGTCGGTCGTCTTCACTTTGACGAAGTCATGCTCCCACATCTCCACATAGTTGAAGTTTTGTTTTAGAATATCTGCCTTACGGTTTGTCTTGGCATACAATTCCCACATTTTTGTCTCATTGACAGGATTGACATCATCTGGATTGAAACATTTAGGACAACCATGCCAGAAGCACCCGTGGTACTCGTAAACGGTTCCAGGGGCCCCCTTCTCAAACCCATCTACCTTAAAACCACACACTACAACTTCCCTTGGACTGTTCTTTGCATGATGAATGGTCTTAACCTCACGGTATGAGACGTAGTTTAACCATTCTACAGCATCGCGACTTTGTTTTTCTCTGAAGCGATAGCCATGGATGGGGACGATGCCAATCATATTATCCTTTAAGAATAGATCTCTGTACACATAATTACAAGCAGAAGCAATTGTTATACACTTCTCAATAGGATTGATCCCATTGCTCACTTGTTCAAATGTTTTCTGGAACGTGGTGAACCCCTGTTCCAAAATACGAACATCGATGACACAATAGTCGATCAGATCCTTTTCGAAGTTGAACACATACCCCTCCTGCTTTTTGGTGGTCACCCACGAAACACAGTTCTCTCTGTTTTCCGGACTCATGGTGTCCACGGCATAGAATTTGATGTCAGGCAAGGGTCCTTCATATGACATGTTTTCCAAAGATGAAAAATAGTGAGGGAACCAACCCTTTGTCAGGTCTTCAAAACCAAAAGTTTTGGGGAATTTAGCCAACGGCATTGGCAAGAAGTTGAAACTGTCGACAAATTTGATTTTCAAACGAGTGATCTCCATAGACATAAGCTTTCCACCACAGTAGATAACGCGTGGCGTGATGGCATTATCTATCAAATATTTCAAAATGAAGTGAGCATCATATCCCTTTAGATTATGGGCACAGAAAACTGAATGTTTCATTTCTTTTCTCAGCACCCATCTGCAAAAGGCTTTTGTCGTGTCTGCTCCTTTGAAATATATGGCAGAATTTGTGTTAGCTCTTTGAACAACACAAAGTATCGGTACATGCTCACCGGATACCTGCGTACATTCAAAGTCAAAGAAATACAGTGAAGACGGTGGTCTGTCTTCGGAATCTTCTAAGTCTTCTTCTTCTTCTTCGTCTGTCTCATCCTTACTTGACCGATTAGCAGATTGTTGTTGTTTCGCAGAACCATCTATATCATCTAAAGTGAGTTCAGTCACTGCAAAGTCAGCTTCATTTTCTTCAACCACAGTAGACCCTATGCTACACTCAGTCTCACATTCTGACGAATCACTGCTGTCATCTGTTATTTTGTGAGACTGCTTTCTGTTCTGGCCTTTCTTTTTCTTTCCCTTCTTTTTCTTTCGTAGTGGCTGAATAAAACAAAGATGATCCATGTCTACATCTTTAAAGCAGAATCTGCACTCCCGTGCCCAACATTTGTGATCTTCAAACCTGTAGTGTAATTTATTACACGTTTCACATTTCAACCTTTGACCGCACACGCTCACGCCATTCTTGTTAGGGATTTTGTGATTTTGAAAACACTGATCCGACTGGAAATATCGATTACAGTCTTCACAGTACACCCATTTATCACCAAAGGCTCGATTACAATTCTTCTTTTCACAAATTTTACACATGTTTTCACATTTGTGTGCATTCCTTCTATTGTATCCTTTGTGACATTTAGGACAATAGTAAGCTGTCCCTAGAAATGCTTTCATGCTTGTGATCACATCGTAATGAGCTTGAGGTTTGTCAGATTCTTTGATATGATATAGTATCAATTTCTTGTTTTCATCTTCCACGGCTGGTCCCTGAAAGATTATCTGATTTAGCTGGTTACGCGAAACAACAACAATTTGGTAACCGGTCAGGTAATCCTGAAACATCTGAATTTCGTCCAATGCACAAGGACCCAGAGGAACCCCTGCATTATTATACAGTGAGCGAGCGAGAGTTTCTTGAATTTTCCTACCCTGTCTGATATTTTTCCAGTCATGGTGTTTGTCTACCTTGGCTTTAGCCACAACTAAAGCGCGCCCACAACACAAATCGTCATCGTTTTGAATGGATACGACAGAATGCTTCTTTTTGCTGAATTCAGTTGCCGAATTGAAAAAGGGGTTTCTTCCAGATCCTGGCACTGGTAAGTTAACAGACACAATTTGGACGAGGAATGTTTCATCGATGACGAAAGTCTCATGACTTTGGAGAATCCGCTCAATGTGAGACAATATGAGTTCAGCTGTTAACTCATCTCTTAGAACAAATTTTGTTGAAATACATCTGTCAAGATGACCGGAATGGATAATCATTCTCATAATGCCGTTGACATTCATTCCTTCTCTGGCCCGAGATATCATGGCCTCGAAAACACCATGAAGAGCATCAATCATATTCTCTCTGCTACTGATTTTTTCATGTTTAAGAGAGGCTTTCATTGTTCTTTCATATACTTGATACTTGTTATTAAATTCTTCTTTCACAGATTCAACAACAAACAAATCTTCTTCTTCTTCTGGGCGCTGATGATTATTTTCATCTATGTCCTGATTAGCGGCTTCATCATCGGAACGGAAGTTTTCATCATCAAAATCAATTCCATCCAACAGTGCCAAATATTCATCCAAACTTTCGATACCATTTTCAAAATCATGATCATCAAAATCTACCCCTTCCAACAACGAAGCCAATTGACTAGCGGTTATATATTCATTATCTGAACTATGATCCAGATTTTCAGAGTCAATCCCATTCAACGAGACAAAATGTGTGTTTTCATTAGTATTTGGATCATGTTGGGAGTCATGACGGATCCTAAAACACACAAATATAACACAAATAAGTAAACCATACCCAAAACAGACAGCTTTCATTAGTTTGCATGGAAAACCTCGTGCAAAAGCAACAACTCTTTTACAGTTTTACGTCACAGATAACGCATGTTTTGTCAAAAGCTTTTATGGCAAAATAAAATTGTCTAAACAACAAATGACGCGCAAAAATGGCAATCTACTACTTTTTGTACTGAAAATCTCTGGTAAAACATTTGTTTGTAATTAACGTCACAGACAACTCATTTTGGCAAAAGAAAACATCTGAACACAGTAAAATTTTGCACGGAAATCGAAATCTTGTTTTCAGTTCACGGAACAGACAACTTCAAAGCATTTTGAACGTTTTAAACGGAAAATGTCATGGAAAAAATGTTTACGGAAGACCTTTACTTGTAATTAACGTCAAAGACAACTCATTTTGGCAAAAGAAACATCTGAACACAGTAAAATTTTGCACGGAAATCGAAATCTTGTTTTTAGTTCACGGAACAGACAACTTCAAAGCATTTTGGACGTTTTAAACGGAAAAAAGGTCATGGAAAAAATGTTTACGGAAGTTGTTCAGTTAACGGAACGAGTTTCTGATTCGTTTAAAATGCATTTTTTTTTTTCGCGCAATATTACTACAATAGAAATAAAGTTCTACTCACTTTTTGTTGGAAGACTGTTGTGCATTTTCTTCAGTTGGTCTCTTTCTACCCGCTTTCAGCAAAGCCCAATATTTTTTAGATAAAGGGGTGTACTGACGCCCAGATTGCGGATCTGTTAACTGCCGGGGTATTCGCGTAGTTGGTGCCGTTGGCGTAGCGCCTGAGCTAGGGTGATCCGTAGACCGTGGTCCCGGTGCAGCTCCTGTAGACGCAGGTGATCGAGGTTGCTCATCAGACTCCCGCTCTTCCGGCGAACTCATCTTGCAAGCTTGATGGTCAGTGTCGCGGACGGTGTCTCATGTTGTGGTCGGTCGGTCAGTCGGTCGTCTCTCTCTCTCTCTCTCACAGCAGATGTATAGGACCACTGGTGTCTTCAGGGTGCATTTATATAAAACATAGCCTACAGACAACTCATGTCAGGCCACGCCTCTCAACAACAGTCCCGCCTAGCAACCAGACAACTTCCACCAGATAAGCCACACATCCCCCCATCGACACACCCATCGGATGTACAAACAAAGTATGTCAATTACAGTCAGTTGTCTGATACATTCATCAATTGGTAACGCCCAAATTCTCCGACAACTACAATTTTGGATCGGAAGAAATCCTTTCAGAATAAACACAGCTAATTTCGTAATTAATGTTACGATTTCCGGTAAGAAGGTTGGGTTGTAGATAAGACAAGTGTTTTGTAAATGACTTCCCGACATAAATCTACAGTCAATTACATTTCCAGACAAACCCATTAACGATGTATTTCCGTTATGCATTACACACACACACGCACATACAATACACAAAGTGTACAGAGTGATATAGTTCTTTTAATCCACACATCAGATCGCTGAATTGTACACAGATCAGACGAATCCATTTTTTACTTCTTTTTATTAACTTGTTTTCGAGACTTGCTTACGTGAGGCCTGGGGGGTACGTGAGGCGTTTTACTAGTTTTAGACTAATTGTCTACAAGATGACCTCTGACACTGACCACAAAGTTGCAAAACCGGTTTTTCTCGAGCACTTGTCCACTATTGATAGCCTGTTCATTACTTTGGTTGTCGACGTGCAAACACGACAAACTTCTCTGACATCCATCTCGCCTGCCAGCTGACGTGACGACAACTTGCTGAAAACAACGGACGACTTTCGGAAGTATTCACGTATGTCTTTCAGAGCATTATCGTGTAAACAGTATTAAATATACTATTGATTGGTAAAGAAATTTCTTTGCTGTGTGGTAGTTCTTTCTTTACGTGCAAAGACCCTAGCCAAACCACAGAGTTGTCTAACCCTCTCTCACATGACCTTCTGGGTGGCCACGATTGTCTGTTCCTGCCATGCTTGCTGCCATGACAACCAAAATGCTACTACTTGTCTGTTCCCCATGACATTTGACCTCATAACCCAAGACCTGGTACGGGTCGTTTAACCGGTTCACCCCTAATTACGTTCCCATGACTACACCAAAATGCTGGGCTCTGATTGGTGTGGGCCCTAGTGTCTCCCTACGCTGCTCATGTCTGATTCTTCCGTCAGTATGCAATGTCGCAGAGAATCATGTCTGGTGATTTAGTCCTTTGTGCTGGCAAGTTTAACGTTTACCGACAGTCTCAATTTCTGGATATGAACAATGCTTTAATGCTAGTAAATTCTTGTTTTTTGTCAGCTTATGATGTCTGCTTCTTCTTCCGCCAATGTCTCAGACATGTCTAGACGGACTACTCCGGGGCGCTACCATCACTGACGGTGCCATGTGACAACATCCAGTACATCACGAAGCCAAGGATGTGTCAAGCGAATCTACCGGCTTATCCACGAGAACCGTAACGGTTGTGTTCTTTTGTTAAAGTTGAGACGGACAGCAAGGTCGAGAATTGAACTTGCTACCTTCAGGATATTCAATTTGTCTTGTTTCGCAGCGCAAAAAGATGTAACTCAGCTTGCTTGCTTGCTTATTTGCTTACGTTACAATGCCTCATCCTAATTGATTATTTCACTTTCTTGCAGTTACAAAAAAACGGAAGCTGACATCTCTCAGCAGCTTCCAGGACCGCATTGATGCCATCAAGCCCGGATCAGCTACACCGATGTTCATGGTGGGACTTATTCTGGGTGAGAGGCTGTCCGACGAGTGCGCCATCTCTACGGTGACGTCCAGGAAGACCGGTGCTCGTGTGTACGGCCCTGCAAGAGGACATGGCATAGTTAAGTATTACATGTTTTCATAGAATTTGGCTGGGACTGACTAATGTCATTGGCGTGGTAGGACGTTACAGATTTGTGATGTCCCATTTATAGCTTTAACTGAACGTACGGTTTCCTTTGTGTACCAGAGACATTGTCGGCAGGGATGATCACAATCTCTTGGTTGATGGTAGGGTGCTTGACGTGTGTTTTGTTGACATCCTGAGTGATATTGCTGGAAGGGGTCGGGCATTTTGTGAGTGGTGGCTGCTTTTACATGCAGGGCTTCAGCCCGTTTCTGTGGTGTATAGGCTCGAGGTGTGGCTCTTTTGGTTTCTGTGACTGGGTCGGTGGCTGAGATTATACTCGGGGTGGCTGTGAAGTTCACTGTTTCAGGGACCGGGGACTTTCCTGGTTCTGTTGGCTTATGCCTGCTTGGGTTCTTCTACCATCTGTTGTCCTTTCTGTTTATGTCGTGGTCGGTGGTTTCGGGGACCTAGACCACGACATAATTTGCCTTGTGTCATATCTTGGTGTCCCGGCCTAAGACAATGACACAGGGCCAGAACGGAAGGCAGGTGGTTGGAGAGCCTGGGTAGTTATGAGCCAACAGAACCAGGGAAATCCCTGATCTCGGGAGCATTGAACTTTGCGGTTTCTTCGAATGTAATCCCGGCCATCGGCATAGCCACAGAGATCGAATTAGTCATATATTCGGGTCTGTGCACCGCAGAAACAGGCTAGAGCGCTGTGTGCAGAAGTAGTCGTTGCTCTCGAGATGTCTCGACCCCTCACCAGCAACAAAACTCAGGGTGTCATCAAAATGGACTCAACACCTTGCCATCCGTCAAGAGATCATGATTCTCTCTGCTGATAATGCTTCAGGTAGACAGAGGGGATGGTACATTTCTAGGCTGAACCTAGAACCGAAATGACAATCACAAATCAAGTTAACTTCCTGTAATGCCCCCAGTAGTCTGTAGATGAAATTCTTGTTAAGTGATCTTTTATTTTTGTCTCATCTATTTGCATTTTTTATATTCAGTAGATGTTGATATTGCCCATTTATGGTATGGAGGGTTGAGCTTTTGTAGCCTCCTATAAAGTCCTATTGAAATTTACTACTTACATTAAGGCTTAGGCTGATGTTGGAACGCACACATACACACAAACTAATGCACACACACACACACACACACACACACACACACACACACACACACACACACACACACACACACACACACACACACACATGTGGCGTCGCGGTGGCACAGTAGCAGGGTGTTTGGCCCCAGAACCCAAAGGTACTGAGTTCGAATCCGGGGTTCCCTGATCTGTCCCTTTGACGTTGTGTCCTTAGGAAAGGTACTTAACACGACTTTCTTCACTTCGCTCAGGTGTAAATGAGTACCTAGCTTCGGTTAGGGACGTCCCTCGGATAGGACGTTAAATGGAGGTCCCGTGTTTGAGGAGAGCCACACCTCGAGCACGTTAAAGAACCCACCACACTTATCGGTGTGCGTGGTTCAAAACCTACAGTCCTATGGCGCACAATAACACACAACACAAACACACTAACATATTAACAACTATCTGACAGATGACTTAGCCTTAAGCTGCAAAATAACTTTCTTAAAGACTTCATTAGTCCAAAAAGGTTTCAAGCAACTACCGCTCTACCATGTGCTGACAATATCAACATCTATTACATACATTTTAGCATAGTAAGCATTTTCTGCTTAGTTAGGATTAGTTATTGGGTCCCAAACTGGCACTAAATGGATGTTCCCTCTCCCCACATCACCAGTTATCAAGTGTCACGACAACCGGGGCTTCGCGACGAACCTGAAGAAGACAACTCCCGGAGCAGTACCAAGACGTCACCGAGACCATCTTTGAAGACATGTGATGCAGTGTTTGTTCTGAAGGTGAGACCGGCCGCTTACGAGTAGTCAGGGGCAATTTTTTATTAGTGTTCGGTTAGGTAGGAGTTATTCTGTAGTTTAATTCTTTAAATTGCAAATGGAGCCTCCTTATCCAACTTTTTTCAGCTGTCATTGTGTTGCCCTTTGGTAGTACTTGACTGGATGATCTTCCATACACTTGAAATATCAAAGATATCTAAGCTAGGACTAGAACCCAACTAGTGTTTCCTCTAGTACTTTCAAGCATCTTTGATTTGGCAGCGTCTTACGTTTCAATCTTGATGTGCACCATGGAAAACTAGGTGAACGAACAAAGTTCTCACAAACGTCCTGACATTCGGATCAAATGTCCTAATGCCTTTTACCCTCTTCTCTTTACAACATAGGACTGGAACAGACACGTGAATAATGAGCTGAGGGACAAATGCTGCTTGAAATCACAGACATATGACAAGGTATTGTACTGTAAAGTGTAAAAGCAGACTCAGGTTCAGTAATTGCCAACACAACCCAGATTTTAATCAAAGGACAAGTCTTTGTCAATGAACGATTTATTCCTTTGTGTTGGCAAGTTTAAGTTAACCAGACTATTAATTTCTGAAACTGAACAATGCTTATGGGGAAATCTTTGTTTTTTATACTTGCTTGTCTGATTGAGAATTGAATGGCAGGATGTGAATATCCTTTATTTCTGTCAGCTGATGCATGTCTTTTTTCTCCTGATATCGCAGAAATGTCTGGATAGACGTGTGTTACTCCGATCCGGACCTGGGTAAGGGAGGTGCCAAGCACCACCATCACTGAAGGTGCTATGTGACAACATCCAGTACATCACAAAGCCAAGGAGCTGTCAAGCGAATCTACCAGCTTATCTACAAGAGCAGTCGTTCTTTTCTTAAGGTGAGACGTACAGTAAGGTCAACAATAAAACACGCTTGTAACCTTCAGGATATTTAATTGTCTTTGGTTTCGCAGCGCATTACTCTCTACTTATGGACATCTCCCGGTAAACGAAATGTTTGCTTGAAAACGTCCTGACTTATAATCAAATGTCTTAATACATTGTTTTTTTCTTTTCCAACTTAGGACTGGAGGAACAGTTTGGGTGTGAGGCAGCTGATACGTACGTGCATATACCCTGGCCCTGCTGCAGAATTCCAAACTGAAGGGATTGGAGGAATAAATAAGGAGACTGCGGGATCAGCATCTGTGAGTAGATCCCGTACAACTTACTCCGACCTGAACCAGCTATTTTTGAGAAGTTCAGGCCATTGTCACTGACGTTAACTGTCAGTGTTTGTGGGGGTAATCCAATGCCCTTCGGTTGTACTTGATTGGATGATCTTCCATACACTTATAACATCAAAGATATCCTAGTAAAAGCTAAGGACTAGAAGCTAACTGGCGTTTCCTCGAGTACGTTCAAGTGTCTTTGATTTCGCAGCGTTTTACGTTTTAATTTTAATGTGTTTCATGGGAAATAAGGTGAACAAACACAGTTCTCACAAACATCCTGACATTCGGATCAAATGTCCTAATGGCTTTTACCTTTTTCTCTTTACAACATAGGACTGGAACGGACCCGTGAATACTGAGCTGAGGGACAAATGCTGCTTGAAATCACAGACATATGACAAGGTATTGTACCCTATAGTCTGAAAGCAGACTCAGGTTCAGTAATATTTCCATCACAACCAAGATTTTGATTAAAGGACAAGTCTTTTTCAATGAGTGATTTTTTCCTTTGTGTTGTTGGCAAGTTTAAGTTTACCGGACTGTTTTAATTTCTGAACCTGAACAATGCTTTAGGGGAAATCTTTGTCTCTTATACTTGATTGTAAATTGAATGGAGGATGTAAATATTATGTTTTTTCTGTCAGCTGATGCATGTCTTTTTTCTGCTGATATCGCAGAAATGTCTGGATGGACGTGTGCTACTCCGATCCGGGGCTGAGTAAGGAAAGTGCCAAGCACCACCATCACTGAAGATGCTATGTGACAACATCCAGTACATCACAAAGCCAAGGAGCTGTCAAGCGAATCTACCGGCTTATTTACAAGAGCTGCTGGTCTTTTCTTAAGGTGAGACGGACAGCAAGGTCATGAATTGAACATCCTTGTAACCTTCAGGATATTCAATTGGCTTTGGTTTCGCAGCTCATTACTCTCTACTTATGAACTCTACTTCGTTTCCCGGTTAACGAAATGTTTGCTTGAAAACGTCCTGACTTATAATCAAATGTATTTTTCTTTTCCAACTTAGGACTGGATGAACAGTTCAGGTGTGAAGCAATGCACGTGCCCTGGCCCTGCTGCAGAATTCCGAACTGAAGGGATTGGAGGAATAAATAAGGAGACTGCTGGATTAGCACCTGTGAGTAGATCCTGTACAACTTACTCCAACCTGAACCAGCTATTTTTGACAAGTTCAGGCCATTGTCACTGACGTTAACTGTCATTGTGTTTGTGGGGGATATCCAATTCCCTTCGGTTCTACTTGACTGGATGATCTTCCATACCGGCTTATAACATCAAAGATATCCTAGTAAAAGCTAAGTACTAGAACCTAACTGGCGTTTCCTCGAGTACGTTCAAGTGTCTTTGATTTCGCAGCGTTTTACGTTTTCATTTTAATGTGTTTCTCATGGGAAATTAGGTGAACGAACACAAAGTACTCACAAACTTCCGGACATTCTGATCAAAGGTCCTAATGCATTCTATCTTTTTCTCTTTACAACTTAGGACTAGAAGAGAAACGTGAATAGAATGAGCTGATGTGATGGACATATGCAGCTTCCGCAGATATGACAAGGTATTGTACTGTATTGATCTGTATTGTGTGAAAGCAGACTCGGGGTTGGTACTTGTCATCACAATCCAGATTTTAATTAAATGACAAGTCTTTAATTTGTCAATGAATGATTTAAATCCTTTGTGTTGGCAAGTTTACCAGACTATTCTAATTTCTGAACCTGAACAATGCTTTAGGGGAACATCTTTGTCTCTTTTGCTTGCTTGTCTGATTGTGAATTAAATGCAGGATGTGAATATCATGGTTGGACTTTGTCAGCTGATACATGTCTTTTTTTCTGCTGATATCGCAGAAATGTCTGGATGGACGTGTGCTACTCCGATCCGGGGCTGGGTAAGGGAGGTGCTAATTACCACCATCACTGAAGATGTTATGTGACAACATCCAGTACATCACAAAGCCAGCAAGGAGGTGTCAAGCGAATCTACCGGCTTATCTACAAGAGCTGCTGTCTTTTTCTTAAGGTGAGACTGACAGCAAGGTTGAGAATTGAACACGCTTGTAACCTTCAGGATATTCAATTGTCTTTGGTTTCGCAGCGCAGTACTCTCTACTTATGAACTCTACTTATGAACCACTGACCCGGTTAACGAAATGTTTGCTTGAAAACGTCCTGACTTGTAATCAAATGAATTTCTCTTTTCCAACTTAGGACTGGATGAACGGTTAAGGTATGAAGCAGTGCACGTGCCCTGGCCCTGCTGCAGAATTCCAAACTGAAGGGACTGGAGGAACAAACAAGGAGACTCTGGATTAGCACCTGTGAGTAGATCCTGTACAACTTACCCCAACCTTACCAGACTACCAAGTTCAGGCCATGGTCACTGCTGTTAAACAGTTCAACTTTGCTACAGTATCATCACCTTTGATCACTTAAGAACAGTTTGACCAATTTTAGGTGACATATTTGTGTCACAGGCATTTAAACTTCTTCTGCATGACTTCTGTCACCTTTTCCAATTTCTGGCAGACAATAAGGCAACCTTCTGCCTTTTTCAAAATATTGCAAGCAAAAAAAAAACATTAGTCTCCCTCATCTTAATTCATTGTAATTTCCCTTTCTTGCAGTTACTTGCAGCTGACATCTCTCAGCAGAGTCCAGGATCTTATTGATGCCATCAAACCCAGATCAACTTCATCGTACGCCATCTCCACGGTGACATCCAGAACGACCGGTGCTCGTGTGTACGCCCTGCCTGAGGACCTGAAATTGTTAAGTGTTTACATCATTGCAGAGTTGGGCTGGGACTGACATGTCTTGGGGTGATAGGAAGTTACTTATTTTGCGATGTTGCATTTATAGCTTTAACTGAACGTACGGTTCCCTTTGTGTACCTGAGGCGTTGTCGGCAGGGATGATCACAATCTCTTGGTTGATGGTAGGGTGCTTGACGTGTGTTTTGTTGACATCCTGAGTGATATTGCTGGAAGGGGTTGGGGCATTTTGTGAGTGGTGGCTACTTTTTCACACAGGGCTTCAGCCCGTTTCTGTGGTGTATAGGCTCGGTGTGTGGCTCTTTTGGTTTCTGTGACTGGGTCGGTGGCTGAGATTATACTCGGGGTGGCTGTGAAGTTCATTGTTTCAGAGAACGGGGACTTTCCTGGTTCTGTTAGTTTATGACTGCTTGGGTTTTTCTACTATCTGTTGTCCTTTCTGTTTATGTAGTGGTCGGTGGTTTCGGGGACCTAGACCATTACATAATTCGCCTTGTGTCGTATCTTGGAGTCCCGAACTAAGACAACGGCACAGGGCCAGAAAAGAAGGCAGGTGGTTGGAGATCCTAAGTAGTTATGAGCTAACAGAACCAGGGAAATCCCTGATCTCGGGAGCATTGAACTTTGCGGTTTCTTCGAATGTAATCCCGGCCATCGGCATAGCCACAGAGATTGAATTAGTCATATATTCGGGTCTGTTTACCACAGAAACAGGCTGAAGCGCTGTGTGCAGAAGTAGTCGTTGCTCTCGAGATGTCTCGACCCCTCACCAGCAACAAAACTCAGGGTGTCATCAAAATGGACTCAACACCTTGTCATCCATCAAGAGATCATGATTCTCTCGGCTGATAATGCTTCAGGTAGACAGAGGGGATGGTACATTTCTAGGCTGAACCTAGAACCGAAATGACAATCACAAATCAAGTTAACTTCCTGTCATGCCCCCAGCAATCTGTAGATGAAGTTCTCGTTAATGACAGTTTTGGTCTATGCGGCGTACTGTATTAAAGCACCCGTAGTCAAATGATGTACTGTACTGCAATGGCATCTAGAATTAGATCTAAAACCTTTAAACATAAGATGTTACACATCGATTTGCTTGTTACATTCTTTACAAAAAGGTCTTTTGTTCTCAATTGGCCTTTATAATGCGTGTATTTTGTGTGGCTTTTCTAGTATAAGACTGGCCACCTCAATTGTACTTGAAAGCAAAATACATTAGCTTTGAGATCAAACGTTTTCTTCCTCAGTTGTTTCAGTTGTAGTGCAATTTGTGCCTTTTTCTAACACATTGTACACTTTGCATTCCTCTGTTGTCAACAATTGCAATCAAATAAACAGTTTAAAACCAGGTTTATGGTTTGTTTCACATTTGATTTTGAAAGAAAATGGATAGAATTTCTCCCTTCCCAACCTCCAACTGGCATGGATGGATGTTCCCTCCCCCATATCCTCACTCTGATGTGAAATGGATTTCCCTCTCTCTCCAAGCTGACCTTGAATGTATGGTCCCTCGCTGCTAGCTTCTGTAGTCTGTCCATTCTTTCCCAGATCGCTTAGCCCCTTGTAGAATGGATTGTCTCGCCCTTTCAACACCCTCAACCCCATGTGAAACAGATGGCCCCTCCCAGACAGACGGCTGTACAGTACAGTTTCTATTTCACATTGTTTCTTCTTCACCACACCACACCACACCCTAACCTTAAATGGATAGTCCTTCCTCCCCACACCCTCATCCGTATGTAAAATGGATGGTCCCTCTCTACCCAGAACTGGTTGGTCCCTCACTCCCTCTTCTAAAGATGTGCATGCAGTGTTTATTCGTGATACATATTTGGTAGTGGGCAGGAATTGATGAGACCTCCAAATAATTAGATTTTGGCCAATAGTGACTTAATAAAGTACTGCAGCGGAGCTTCCTGTTTTGATATTTCGTGTTCTGTACATTCTATGGTCGTGATTCTTGAGTGGTAGATACAGCTCTATTTACACTGCGCTATAATTGGATCAATCCGCCAATGACATCACCTAATGCTATATAAGGAGCGGCAGTTGACCATTCCATGTAGTTCACTGAAATCCTACGCAACGGCTGGACGTGATGGGCAGTCTGTCCCGGGCTCGAAGTGGGGTCTTCTTACAATGGAGTGTGCGTCCACCGGTGCTTCGAGCGGCCTTTGGCAGCGTCTTGAGTCCTAGGAGAGGTTTTCTGGACTACCACGACCGAATTTCGGTCAAGGTTTGGCTAGTTAGTGAGCTGGTTTTGGCTTACAGAGCGGGGGACGTTTTGTTTTTAGGCCGTAACGATTTTAGTTGACGGCTGTTATTTTCCCGTTTTTCAGTTTTCTGCTTGTGGCTTCGTTTTTACAAGTTGGGTTTGTTTCCTGGGGTGTTTTGTAGCTTGTTTTAACCTCGGGGTTTTCTCAAGTACCTTTTTAGCGTGTTTTGACGGTTTCTCGTTGCAGCTGTTTTTGTCAACGGGATTTTGGCGGCTTTTTTGCACGTGGGACATTTGCATGTGTATGCGTGGAGAATTTCTTTTGTTCTCTGGTTTTCGTAACAGGGTTACTCGGGTGGTTTACAGTAAATGGTAAGGGAAGGGTACCTGAGTGGAGCTTTCGGCCTTGGCAAATCGGTGTCCTGGTCCTCGGTCGGATTGGGCCTTGTTCTGCCCTTTCGATGTAAGTTTCCTTGGGTGGGTAGCGTGTGTTTTGTGTGTTTTGCTTCAGTCATTAAGTGGTGTTGTGTGCCTTTACAGTGATAAGCCAGGCTCCACAAGTACCCACTGCGAGTTTGCAGGACTTCACACAACAGGCGACCCCGGCAGTCAACATTTCAGAGGCAAGCGGTTCCGCAGCGGACATGTTTAGCACGTCAGGCAGGCGTTACACCAAGACAGTCGCCGCCGTTGTTCGAGTGCTTGATGGACCTCGTCAGAGTCCAACTCAGCACCCAGAAGGATGGGACACGCGGACTCTTGGGCTACCTACTCGAGAGATGCAGGACCTGCGGCGATGGCGTGAAGTGGCTTCTGCCAGGGCAGCTGACCTGCTGCCACCATTTGTGTCTGCAGGAATTTTGGCGGGAGTCTGTCGTACTTGGGTTTTCTTTCTTTGAATCGTATTTCGGTGATTTGCATTTGTATGACGTAGACGCCGGACATGTTTGTTTGCGTTTTTGTTCTGATTATGCCTGATGCGATACGTTTTGTGTTTTGTTGTCTACAGTTTGGCGTCCTGGAGGCCAGTACTGCCTGTGAAAAGCTGCCTACCAATTGTGGCGGACAAGAACCTTGCAGTGACAGAGAAGCGATGGTGGAACAAGCTCCGCGTTTGTTTGTAATTTATAGGCGAGGGCTTCAGGCTTTTCGGAGCTCGTTTCTTTTGAGACGTGTTTGTTGATTTTCCTTTGCTTTGTTTACGAGTGGTTGTCTCATGGGTGTTGTTTATTTTAGGCTGGCAAGTCACTCCGGAAGATGGGAGACTGCGGTGACGGAAATGACAACCACTTCGACTGCAGCAGTCGCTACCGAGACGGGAGAAAACATGCTGGAGTAGAGAGGCATGCGGTGGAGATATTAGGGATGCCGTGGACAACTGTCGAGTAGCAATATGAGGTACGTATTCCTGAGAGATTTGTACGTCGTGGTGGTGTTCGTCGACGTCCCCTGTTGAGTGTTATTTGGCACATTTTAGTGCTGACACTAGCAGAGGGGCAGTCGAGCGGTTGCACACGTGACGTGACAAATGTATACGTCGTGGTGGTGTTCGTCGACGTCCCCAGTTGAGTGTTATTTGGCACATTTTAGTGCTGACACTAGCTGAGGGGCAGTCGAGCGGTTGCACACGTGACGTGAGAAATTTGTACGTCGTGGTGATGTTCGTCGACGTCCCCAGTTGAGTGTTATTTGGCACATTTTAGTGCTGACACTAGCTGAGGGGCAGTCGAGCGGTGACACACGTGACGTGACAAATGTGTACGTCGTGGTGGTGTTCGTCGACGTCCCCAGTTGAGTGTTATTTGGCACATTTTAGTGCTAACACTAGCAGAGGGGCAGTCGAGCGGTTGCACACGTGACGGGAGAAAGTTGTACGTCGTGGTGATGTTCGTCGACGTCCCCAGTTGAGTGTTATTTGGCACATTTTAGTGCTGACACTGGCTGAGGGGCAGTCGAGCGGCGACACACGTGACGTGAGAGTTTTGTACGTCGTGGTGATGTTCGTCGATGTCCCCAGTTGAGTGTTATTTGGCACATTTTAGTGCTGACACTAGCTGAGGGACAGTCGAGCGGTGACACACGTGACGTGAGAGTTTTGTACGTAGTGGTGATGTTCGTCGACGTCCCCAGTTGAGTGTTATTTGTCACATTTTAGCGCTGACACTAGCTGAAGGGCAGTCGAGCGGTGACACACGTGGCGTGAGGATCCGACACACGTGGCGTGAGAGATTTGTGCGTCGTGGTGATGTTCGTCGATGTCCCCAGTTGAGTGTTATTTGGCACATTTTAGTGCTGACACTAGCTGAGGGGCAGTCGAGCGGTGACACACGTGACGTGACAGATGTGTGTGTCATGGTGATGTTCGTCGATGTCCTCAGTTGAGTGTTATTTGGCACATTTTAGTGCTGACGCTAGTTGAGGGGCAGTCGACCGGTGATACACATAACGTGACAGATGTGTGCGTCGTGGTGGTGTTCGTCGATGTCCTCAGTTGGGTGTTATTTGGCACATTTTAGTGCTGACACTGGCTGAGGGGCAGTCGAGCGGTGACGCACGTGACGTGACAAATGGGTACGTCGTGGTGATGTTCGTCGGTGTCCTCAGTTGAGGGTTATTTGGCACATTTTAGTGCTGACACTGGCTGAGGGGCAGTCGACCGGTGATACACATAACGTGACAGATGTGTGCGTCGAGGTGATGTTAGTCGATGTCCTCAGGTGAGTGTTATTTGGCACATTTTAGTGCTGACACTAGCTGAGGGGCAGTCGAGCGGTGACACACGTAACGTGACAGATGTGTGCGTCGTGGTGATGTTCGTTGATGTCCCCAGTTGAGTGTTATTTGGCACATTTTAGCGCTGACACTAGCTGAGGGGCAGTCGAGCGGTGACACGCGTAACGTGACAGATGTGTGCGTCGTGGTGATGTTCGTTGATGTCCCCAGTTGAGTGTTATTTGGCACATTTTAGTGCTGACATTAGCTGAGGGGCAGTCGAGCGGTGATACACGTAGCGTGACAGATGTGTACGTCGTGGTGATGTTCGTCGATGTCCTCAGTTGAGTGTTATTTGGCATATTTTAGTGCTGACATTAGCTGAGGGGCAGTCGAGCGGTGATACACGTGACAAATGTGTACGTCGTGGTGATGTTCGTCGATGTCCCCGGTCGTGTGTTATTTGGCACATTTTAGCGCTGACACTAGCTGAGGGGCAGTCGAGCGGTGACACACGTAACGTGACAGATGTGTACGTCGTGGTGATGTTCGTTGATGTCCCCAGTTGAGTGTTATTTGCCACATTTTAGCGCTGACACTAGCTGAGGGGCAGTCGAGCGATGACACACGTAACGTGACAGATGTGTACGTCGTGGTGATGTTCGTTGATGTCCCCAGTTGAGTGTTATTTGGCACATTTTAGTGCTGACATTAGCTGAGGGGCAGTCGAGCGGTGATACACGTAGCGTGACAGATGTGTACGTCGTGGTGGTGTTCGTCGATGTCTTCAGTTGAGTGTTATTTGGCACATTTTAGTGCTGGCACTAGCTGAGGGACAGTCGATCGGTGACACACGTGACTTGAGAGGTGTGTACGTCGTGGTGAGGTTCGTCGATGCCCTCAGTTGAGTTTTATTTGGCACAGTTGAGTGCTGACACTAACTGAGGGGCAGTCGAGCGGTGACACATGTGACGTGACAATTGGGTACGTCGTGATAGTCGTTGATGTCCTCGGTTGAGTGTTCTTGGGCACAATTTGGGTGGGCACTCGCTGAGGGGTAGTCGAGCGTGACACGAGCAATTTACACGTCGTAGTGGTGTTCGTCGATGTATTCAGTTGAGTGCTCTTAGGCACGATTAACGCGGGCACTTGCTGTGGGGCAGTCGAGTGTGACACGTGACGTGAGAGATGTGTACGTCGTAGTGGTGTTCGTCGATGTCCTCAGTTGAGTGTTATTTGGCACATTTTAGTGCTGGCACTGGCTGAGGGACAGTTGATCGGTGATACACGTAGCGTGATAGATGTGTACGTCGTGGTGATGTTCGTCGATCTCCTCAGTTGAGTATAGTGTTCTTCGGTACAATTGGCGCGGACGCTCGCTGAGGGGCCTTCGAGTGTGACACCCGTAACATGGGTTTTGTGTCGTGGTGGTGTTCTTTGATGTCCTCAGTTGAGTGTTCCTTTGCACAATTAGTGCGGGCACTCGCGGTTGAGCGTGACACATCGCGAGATCGAGAGTTGCAGACACGTTACATCGTGCATGTGGTACGTGTCTATGCCCTCAGGGGAGTGGTATTTAGCGCATTCAGTGCGGGCACTCGCGGAGGGGCAGTCGAGCGATACACAGGTTGAGTGGGAAGGATATAGTATATCGTGTATATGGTGTCCTCACTGGAGCGTTTTTGGTGCATTTAGTGTGGACACTCGCTGTCGGGCTGTCGAGCGGGACTCACAGGGCGGGGCTCACGGGCCTCACATCGTGCATGTGGTGTTCGTCCATGTCCCAGTGGTATATTTCTGTGGCACATTTAGTGTGGACACTCACGGTCGGGCTATCGGGCGTGACTCACAGGACGAGGCTCACAGGCTTAACATCGTGCATTTGGTGTCAGTGGAATATTCTTATTACACAGTTTTAGTGCGGACGCTCGTTGTAGGGTGGTCTCGAGAGCGTGATACACATGGCGGGTGTGAAGGGTATACGTCATGCATGTGGTGTCAGTTGATGTCCTCAGTGGAGGGTTTCTTTGGCATAGTTTGTGCGGACACTCGTTGGCGGGCAGAACGAGCGTGATACACATGGTGAGTGTGAAGGGTATACATCGTTTAGGCGGTGTTCGTCGTTGGCTTCAGTGGAGTGCTCATTTGGCACGTTTTAGTACGGGCACACTGACGCGTGACACGCATGGTGAGTGTGAGGAGATTTACGACGTGCATGTGGTGTCGTCTATATCCTCCGTTGAATGTTATTTGGCACGATCTTAGTACGGATGGCTAATGGCGGGCATGACACACGTGGAGATCGTGAAGGGTTACGTCGTGCATGTGGTGTTTGTCAATATCCTCGGTTGGGTAGGGTGTTCTTTGGCATGTGTTAGTGCAGGCATTCGTGCATGTGGCACACATCATGCTCGTGAAGGGTGTGTAGCGTGCATGCGGTGTGTCGGGCAGGCGAGCGTGACCTACATGGCGAGCGTTAGTAGGTATTCGTTGCCATGGGAATACGTTCATGACTTAGTGGTTGAAAGGTTAAGTGTGTGGCTCGTATGGCGAGCGCCAGACGACTTTGAATTGTGCAGGTGCGGCGCATCAATGTTGTAAGGTGGCTGTTTGCACACGTACACTCGACATGGTAGCACTACCAGCTGGGCGGAGGATCACATGGCAAGTGTTGTAAGATTTACGTGCCCCATGTTATGTACGACGATGTTGTCGGTTGAGAGTTATTTTGTTGTTTATTGCACGCTCTCGCTGTCGGATAATAGGGCGGCAAAGAGTTTGCGTCGTGCATGTCAGGTTCGGCGACATCGTCAGTTGAGTGTCATTGTGGCACATTTTCGAGTGCGAATGCTGGTAGCACATCTGACAGGCGAGAGTATTTGTCGTGCATGTTGTCGGGTCACTTGGCTGTTATAGTGGCGATTTGCAAGAGAGGCACCAATTGATGGGCGGTCCGGCGGTGACACACTTGGCAAGCAGGAAGTAATTTTGCATCGGGCATGTGACGTTCGTTACTCTCGCCACGAGAGTGTCTGTTCGGCGCGTTTTATGTGTGAATGACCAGTAATACGCAGTCAGATGCCGTCTTACACATGACTAGCGCTGAAGGTTGATAGGTCACGCTCGTGGTGGATAGAGGCACTCAATGGCGATATCGATGGTCTCGTCATGCATATGAGTAGGACACAAGCCGTGAGTGCTGAAGGGACAGTGCGCATGGACTGAAACTGTGACAGATTGCTCTTAGAAAACAGTCATTGTTATTTCGCTCACGGTAGGTACATTGGGAGACCGTTGGTGGATTGTAACAGTGGCTATGTCCTTGTAGGGCATGGGAGTTTAAACCTAGGAGAAATGCAAGAGGGGAGAGAAATCTGTTCCTTAAAAAATGTTAGCTAAGGGGATAAGTTGCCGGCAGCGGGTGCGACTACGCCAGATGGGGTCTAGGCCAACGGGTGTAGGCGATCCGGCCCAGTTAAGGCGTGGAAGCGAAGAGCCATTTTAGATATTTTTCGTCTCAAACGACTGGGCCCATCGATGGTAAAGCCATCTTTTGATTGGGGCTGTAGGTCGGAAGCCGGATAAACGCAAGTTTACTTGACGGTAGAGTAAGGGAAATGGTCTGCTCGAGTTTGAGTATAGGTTGAAATGCACTTCTTAGAGTTTAAGAGAGGCTGGCTTAGGCGTTTGACTCACAGCGAGCTTCAACGGGGCTTCGAGCAGGACGGCGCTTACCAGATCCGCCCATTCGAGGAAATATCAGGGGTAAGGTAAGCTTTAGTCTGCAGCGGTTTTCAGACCCTGTCCCTGTCGGTAAAGAAAGGCTGAGGCGTCGGAAGATGTTCCCTTGCTTTATTGTTTCTTCTTTGGTGAACTAGAATGGCATTTTGGTTTGGATTTAGCAGCTCCTAGTTTTGGAGACACGATATCACTCTATGATGAGAGAGGGTCTTGGATTAAGATATTGTTATCATCCACAAGCTAGGCCAAACTAAAGGAAGACGTGATCCTCTGTTGACGGTGAGAGGTTCTTTGGTGAACTAGAATGGCATTTTTGGTTTGGATGTAGCAGCTCCTAGTTTTGGAGACACGATATCACTCTATGATGAGAGAGGGTCTTGGATTAAGATATTGTTATCATCCACAAGCTAGGCCATTAACTAAAGGAAGATGTGATCCTCGGTTGACGGTGATGGGTTTGGTTTCCACCTAGTCAGTGCTAGTGGAGGGAGATTAAAGGCAGATCCAAATACATATTGGGTCTGTGTGCTCATTTACGTCCCAGTAAGTGATTAGGATGGGGGATAGACGATGCGTTTGGTTCGAGGTAAGAATGTTGTACATAGAGACGTATAATTAGCCTTGCGGCAAGAATACTGTAAGTCAACGTTATGCAGTTTATTTGCGGTATGTCGGTTTTTGTGCCAAGCCTGTGCAAAGAGGAAATATTTTTGGCGATTATTGGCTTGGGGTTTTAATATATTTTCTGTCATCCGTCCGAAAAGGTGCTGATTAGGATGGGATGAGAATGGGATGAGAATGGGATAGGTTTAGGTTGTGGCGGTTTGGATGAGTATGGGGGTTGTAGTTATGAATTGCCTACGGTCATGAAGAAAGGTTGATATAAGTAGGGTTATCAGGATAGAACGTAGCGACGTAGGCACTACCCCATAACTCATTAAGGATGATTCAATGATTGCGCAGTGTAGATAGTGTACTATTTACACTGCGCTATAATTGGATCAATCCGCCAATGACATCACCTAATGCTATATAAGGAGCGGCAGGTGACCATTCCATGTAGTTCACTGAAATCATCCGCAACGCCGAGGAGCGTGGTGGAAGGCGGGTCCCGGACAGAGTGAGCAAGGGTTGGACAAAAGTGGCGAGGAGTCGGGCTCTTGGTTTTAGCGCCCCCACCCGCCCGCCCTTCCTTTCATTAGTTGATATGTAGGGACTCTCTTTCATCACGCGACTTCGGCACTACCCCATAACTCATTAAGGATGATTCAATGATTGCGCAGTGTAGATAGTGTACTTTGGAAGGATATCAAGTCGTGTAGGTTTGGGTCCCCTAGAACTGTAGGAGCAGGTTTTCTTTCAAAATTTGAAAGGAAATAACTCAAGAAGGGGTTGACATATGGTCATAATTTTGGGTGTGTAGATAGCTTGATAGTGTTATGGGAATGTGAACATCGTTGACTAAACAATATGCCAATGGGGACTGCAATATTGGAGCCTCTCTCCGTAGCCGACTCCCTTCATACAATTGACTCTATTTGGCCAATTTCTACAATTTTCCTAGCAACCCGCGGAGGCTGGTAGAGCCTTAGATAAGACTACTAACGGGGGATGCTCTATAATGCTTTACGTATGGGGTCGGGGGGGGGGGGGGCGTAAGTTCGGTCAGCTATTACTTCGTAACCATGAATAAGAAAGTAAAGTGGTTTCATTTCCTCAAATACCCACCAAGGGCCCTATCGTTTGAATGTAAAGTTTGAACATTCTGATAAAGAGATTGAATTTTAGACCGGAGCACTGAATTGGTCTATAATGCTTTATAAGTATGGGGTGGGGGGCGTAACTTTGGTCAGCTATTACTTCCTAACCATGAATGAGAAAGTAAAGTGATTTCATTTCCTCAAATACCCACCAAGTGCCCTATCGTTTGAATGTAAAGTTTGAACATTCTGATAAAGAGATTGAATTTTAGACCGGAGCACTGAATTGGTCTATAATGCTTTATAAGTATGGGGTGGGGGGCGTAACTTTGGTCAGCTATTACTCCCTAACCATGAATGAGAAAGTAAAGTGATTTCATTTCCTCAAATACCCACCAAGTGCCCTATCGTTTGAATGTAAATCTTGAACATTCTGATAAAGAGATTGAATTTTAGACCGGTGCAATCTGTCTATAATGCTTTATAAGTATGGGGGGGGGGGGGCGTAACTTTGGTCAGCTATTACTTCCTAACCATGAATGAGAAAGTAAAGTGATTTCATTTCCTCAAATACCCGCCAAGTGCCCTATCGTTTGAATGTAAAGTTTGAACATTCTGATAAAGTGATTGAATTTTAGACACTGAATTGGTCTATAATGCTTTATAAGTATGGGGTCGGGGGCGTAACTTTGGTCAGCTATTACTCCCTAACCATAATGAGAAAGTAAAGTGATTTCATTTCCTCAAATACCCACCAAGTGCCCTATCGTTTGAATGTAAAGTTTGAACATTCTGATAAAGAGATTGAATTTTAGACCGGAGCACTGAATTGGTCAATAATGCTCTATAAGTATGGGTTGGGGGGGGGGGGGGGCGTAACTTTGGTCAGCTATTACTTCCTAACCATGAATGAGAAAGTAAAGTGATTTCATTTCCTCAAATACCCGCCAAGTGCCCTATCGTTTGAATGTTAAGTTTGAACATTCTGATAAAGAGATTGAATTTTAGACCGGAGCACTGAATTGGTCTATAATGCTTTATAAGTATGGGGCGGGGGGCGTAACTTTGGTCAGCTATTACTTCCTAACCATGAATGAGAAAGTAAAGTGATTTCATTTCCTCAAATACCCGCCAAGTGCCCTATCGTTTGAATGTAAAGTTTGAACATTCTGATAAAGAGATTGAATTTTAGACCGGAGCACTGAATTGGTCTATAATGCTTTATAAGTATGGGGTGGGGGGCGTAACTTTGGTCAGCTATTACTTCCTAACCATGAATGAGAAAGTAAAGTGATTTCATTTCCTCAAATACCCGCCAAGTGCCCTATCGTTTGAATGTTAAGTTTGAACATTCTGATAAAGAGATTGAATTTTAGACCGGAGCACTGAATTGGTCTATAATGCTTTATAAGTATGGGGTGGGGGGCGTAACTTTGGTCAGCTATTACTCCCTAACCATGAATGAGAAAGTAAAGTGATTTCATTTCCTCAAATACCCACCAAGTGCCCTATCGTTTGAATGTAAAGTTTGAACATTCTGATAAAGAGATTGAATTTTAGACCGGTGCAATCTGTCTATAATGCTTTATAAGTATGGGGTGGGGGCGTAACTTTGGTCAGCTATTACTTCCTAACCATGAATGAGAAAGCAAAGTGATTTCATTTCCTCAAATACCCGCCAAGTGCCCTATCGTTTGAATGTAAAGTTTGAACATTCTGATAAAGAGATTGAATTTTAGACCGGAGCACTGAATTGGTCTATAATGCTTTATAAGTATGGGTTGGGGGGCGTAACTTTGGTCAGCTATTACTTCCTAACCATGAATGAGAAAGTAAAGTGATTTCATTTCCTCAAATACCCGCCAAGTGCCCTTTCGTTTGAATGTAAAGTTTGAACATTCTGATAAAGAGATTGAATTTTAGACCGGAGCACTGAATTGGTCTATAATGCTTTATAAGTATGGGGTGGGGGGCGTAACTTTGGTCAGCTATTACTCCCTAACCATGAATGAGAAAGTAAAGTGATTTCATTTCCTCAAATACCCGCCAAGTGCCCTATCGTTTGAATCTAAAGTTTGAACATTCTGATAAAGAGATTGAATTTTAGACCGGTCCAATCTGTCTATAGTGCTTTATAAGTATGGGGTGGGGGGCGTAACTTTGGTCAGCTATTACTTCCTAACCATGAATGAGAAAGTAAAGTGATTTCATTTTCTCAAATACCCACCAAGTGCCCTATCGTTTGAATGTAAAGTTTGAACATTCTGATAAAGAGATTGAATTTTAGACCGGAGCACTGAATTGGTCTATAATGCTTTATAAGTATGGGGTGGGGGGCGTAACTTTGGTCAGCTATTACTCCTTAACCATGAATGAGAAAGTAAAGTGATTTCATTTCCTCAAATACCCGCCAAGTGCCCTATCGTTTGAATGTAAAGTTTGAACATTCTGATAAAGAGATTGAATTTAAGACCGGAGCACTGAATTGGTCTATAATGCTTTATAAGTATGGGGCGGGGGGCGTAACTTTGGTCAGCTATTACTTCCTAACCGTGAATGAGAAAGTAAAGTGATTTCATTTCCTCAAATACCCACCAAGTGCCCTATCGTTTGAATGTAAAGTTTGAACATTCTGATAAAGAGATTGAATTTTAGACCGGTGCAATCTGTCTATAATGCTCTATAAGTATGGGGTGGGGGGGGGGGCGTAACTTTGGTCAGCTATTACTTCCTAACCATGAATGAGAAAGTAAAGTGATTTCATTTCCTCAAATACCCGCCAAGTGCCCTATCGTTTGAATGTAAAGTTTGAACATTCTGATAAAGAGATTGAATTTTAGACCGGAGCACTGAATTGGTCTATAATGCTTTATAAGTATGGGGTGGGGGGCGTAACTTTGGTCAGCTATTACTTTCTAACCATGAATGAGAAAGTAAAGTGATTTCATTTCCTCAAATACCCGCCAAGTGCCCTATCGTTTGAATGTAAAGTTTGAACATTCTGATAAAGAGATTGAATTTTAGACCGGAGCACTGAATTGGTCTATAATGCTTTATAAGTATGGGGTGTGGGGTGTAACTTTGGTCAGCTATTACTTCCTAACCATGAATGAGAAAGTAAAGTGATTTCATTTCCTCAAATACCCGCCAAGTGCCCTTTCCTTTGAATGTAAAGTTTGAACATTCTGATAAAGAGATTGGATTTTAGACCGGAGCACTGAATTGGTCTATAATGCTTTATAAGTATGGGGTGGGGGGCGTAACTTTGGTCAGCTATTACTCCCTAACCATGAATGAGAAAGTAAAGTGATTTCATTTCCTCAAATACCCGCCAAGTGCCCTATCGTTTGAATGTAAAGTTTGAACATTCTGATAAAGAGATTGAATTTTAGACCGGAGCACTGAATTGGTCTATAATGCTTTATAAGTATGGGGTGGGGGGCGTAACTTTGGTCAGCTATTACTCCCTAACCATGAATGAGAAAGTAAAGTGATTTCATTTCCTCAAATACCCACCAAGTGCCCTATCGTTTGAATGTAAAGTTTGAACATTCTGATAAAGAGATTGAATTTTAGACCGGAGCACTGAATTGGTCAATAATGCTTTATAAGTATGGGTTGGGGGGGGGGGGCGTAACTTTGGTCAGCTATTACTTCCTAACCATGAATGAGAAAGTAAAGTGATTTCATTTCCTCAAATACCCACCAAGTGCCCTATCGTTTGAATGTAAAGTTTGAACATTCTGATAAAGAGATTGAATTTTAGACCGGAGCACTGAATTGGTCAATAATGCTTTATAAGTATGGGTCGGGGGGGGGCGTAACTTTGGTCAGCTATTACTTCCTAACCATGAATGAGAAAGTAAAGTGATTTCATTTCCTCAAATACCCGCCAAGTGCCCTATCGTTTGAATGTAAAGTTTGAACATTCTGATAAAGAGATTGAATTTTAGACCGGTGCAATCTGTCTATAATGCTTTATAAGTATGGGTTGGGGGGGGGGGCGTAACTTTGGTCAGCTATTACTTCCTAACCATGAATGAGAAAGTAAAGTGATTTCATTTCCTCAAATACCCGCCAAGTGCCCTATCGTTTGAATGTAAAGTTTGAACATTCTGATAAAGAGATTGAATTTTAGACCGGAGCACTGAATTGGTCTATAATGCTTTATAAGTATGGGGCGGGGGGCGTAACTTTGGTCAGCTATTACTTCCTAACCATGAATGAGAAAGTAAAGTGATTTCATTTCCTCAAATGCCCGCCAAGTGCCCTATCGTTTGAATGTAAAGTTTGAACATTCTGATAAAGAGATTGAATTTTAGACCAGTGCAATCTGTCTATAATGCTCTATAAGTATGGGGTGGGGGGGGCGTAACTTTGGTCAGCTATTAATTCCTTACCATGAATGAGAAAGTAAAGTGATTTCTTTTCCTCAAATACCCGCCAAGTGCCCTATCGTTTGAATGTAAAGTTTGAACATTCTGATAAAGAGATTGAATTTTAGACCGGAGCACTGAATTGGTCAATAATGCTTTATAAGTATGGGTTGGGGGGGGGGGGGGGGCGTAACTTTGGTCAGCTATTACTTCCTAACCATGAATGAGAAAGTAAAGTGATTTCATTTCCTCAAATACCCGCCAAGTGCCCTATCGTTTGAATGTAAAGTTTGAACATTCTGATAAAGAGATTGAATTTTAGACCGGAGCACTGAATTGGTCTATAATGCTTTATAAGTATGGGGCGGGGGGCGTAACTTTGGTCAGCTATTACTTCCTAACCATGAATGAGAAAGTAAAGTGATTTCTTTTCCTCAAATACCCGCCAAGTGCCCTATCGTTTGAATGTAAAGTTTGAACATTCTGATAAAGAGATTGAATTTTAGACCGGTGCAATCTGTCTATAGTGCTTTATAAGTATGGGGTGGGGGGCGTAACTTTGGTTAGCTATTACTTCCTAACCATGAATGAGAAAGTAATGTGATTTCATTTCCTCAAAAACCCGCCAAGTGCCCTATCGTTTGAATGTAAAGTTTGAACATTCTTATAAAGAGATTGAATTTAAGACCGGAGCACTGAATTGGTCTATAATGCTTTATAAGTATGGGGTGGGGGGCGTAACTTTGGTCAGCTATTACTTTCTAACCATGAATGAGAAAGTAAAGTGATTTCATTTCCTCAAATACCCGCCAAGTGCCCTATCGTTTGAATGTAAAGTTTGAACATTCTGATAAAGAGATTGAATTTTAGACCGGAGCACTGAATTTGTCTATAATGCTTTATAAGTATGGGGTGGGGGGCGTAACTTTGGTCAGCTATTACTTCCTAACCATGAATGAGAAAGTAAAGTGATTTCATTTCCTCAAATACCCGCCAAGTGCCCTATCGTTTGAATGTAAAGTTTGAACATTCTGATAAAGAGATTGAATTTTAGACCGGAGCACTGAATTGGTCTACAATGCTTTATAAGTACGGGGTGGGGGGCGTAACTTTGGTCAGCTATTACTTCCTAACCATGAATGAGAAAGTAAAGTGATTTCATTTCCTCAAATACCCGCCAAGTGCCCTATCGTTTGAATGTAAAGTTTGAACATTCTGATAAAGAGATTGAATTTTAGGCCGGTGCAATCTGTCTATAATGCTTTATAAGTATGGGGTGGGGGGCGTAACTTTGGTCAGCTATTACTCCCTAACCATGAATGAGAAAGTAAAGTGATTTCATTTCCTCAAATACCCTTCAAGTGCCCTATCGTTTGAATGTAAAGTTTGAACATTCTGATAAAGAGATTGAATTTTAGACCGGAGCACTGAATTGGTCTATAATGCTTCATAAGTATGGGGTGGGGGGCGTAACTTTGGTCAGCTATTACTCCCTAACCATGAATGAGAAAGTAAAGTGATTTCATTTTCTCAAATACCCACCAAGTGCCCTTTCGTTTGAATGTAAAGTTTGAACATTCTGATAAAGAGATTGAATTTTAGACCGGAGCACTGAATTGGTCTATAATGCTTTATAAGTATGGGGTGGGGGGCGTAACTTTGGTCAGCTATTACTCCCTAACCATGAATGAGAAAGTAAAGTGATTTCATTTCCTCAAATACCCGCCAAGTGCCCTATCGTTTGAATGTAAAGTTTGAACATTCTGATAAAGAGATTGAATTTTAGACCAGTGCAATCTGTCTATAGTGCTTTATAAGTATGGGATGGGGGCGTAACTTTGGTCAGCTATTACTTCCTAACCATGAATGAGAAAGTAAAGTGATTTCATTTCCTCAAAAACCCGCCGAGTGCCCTATCGTTTGAATGTAAAGTTTGAACATTCTGATAAAGAGATTGAATTTTAGACCGGAGCACTGAATTGGTCTATAATGCTTTATAAGTATGGGTTGGGGGGGCGTAACTTTGGTCAGCTATTACTTCCTAACCATGAATGAGGAGGTAAAGTGATTTCATTTCCTCAAATACCCGCCAAGTGCCCTATCGTTTGAATGTAAAGTTTGAACATTCTGATAAAGAGATTGAATTTAAGACCGGAGCACTGAATTGGTCAATAATGCTTTATAAGTATGGGTCGGGGGGGGCGTAACTTTGGTCAGCTATTACTTCCTAACCATGAATGAGAAAGTAAAGTGATTTCATTTCCTCAAATACCCGCCAAGTGCCCTATCGTTTGAATGTAAAGTTTGAACATTCTGATAAAGAGATTGAATTTTAGACCGGTGCAATCTGTCTATAATGCTTTATAAGTATGGGTTGGGGGGGGGGGGGGGCGTAACTTTGGTCAGCTATTACTTCCTAACCATGAATGAGAAAGTAAAGTGATTTCATTTCCTCAAATACCCGCCAAGTGCCCTATCGTTTGAATGTAAAGTTTGAACATTCTGATAAAGAGATTGAATTTTAGACCGGAGCACTGAATTGGTCTATAATGCTTTATAAGTATGGGGCGGGGGGCGTAACTTTGGTCAGCTATTACTTCCTAACCATGAATGAGAAAGTAAAGTGATTTCATTTCCTCAAATGCCCGCCAAGTGCCCTATCGTTTGAATGTAAAGTTTGAACATTCTGATAAAGAGATTGAATTTTAGACCAGTGCAATCTGTCTATAATGCTTTATAAGTATGGGGTGGGGGGGGGCGTAACTTTGGTCAGCTATTACTTCCTTACCATGAATGAGAAAGTAAAGTGATTTCATTTCCTCAAATACCCGCCAAGTGCCCTATCGTTTGAATGTAAAGTTTGAACATTCTGATAAAGAGATTGAATTTTAGACCGGAGCACTGAATTGGTCAATAATGCTTTATAAGTATGGGTTGGGGGGGGGGCGTAACTTTGGTCAGCTATTACTTCCTAACCATGAATGAGAAAGTAAAGTGATTTCATTTCCTCAAATACCCGCCAAGTGCCCTATCGTTTGAATGTAAAGTTTGAACATTCTGATAAAGAGATTGAATTTTAGACCGGAGCACTGAATTGGTCTATAATGCTTTATAAGTATGGGGCGGGGGGCGTAACTTTGGTCAGCTATTACTTCCTAACCATGAATGAGAAAGTAAAGTGATTTCTTTTCCTCAAATACCCGCCAAGTGCCCTATCGTTTGAATGTAAAGTTTGAACATTCTGATAAAGAGATTGAATTTTAGACCGGTGCAATCTGTCTATAGTGCTTTATAAGTATGGGGTGGGGGGCGTAACTTTGGTTAGCTATTACTTCCTAACCATGAATGAGAAAGTAATGTGATTTCATTTCCTCAAAAACCCGCCAAGTGCCCTATCGTTTGAATGTAAAGTTTGAACATTCTTATAAAGAGATTGAATTTAAGACCGGAGCACTGAATTGGTCTATAATGCTTTATAAGTATGGGGTGGGGGGCGTAACTTTGGTCAGCTATTACTTTCTAACCATGAATGAGAAAGTAAAGTGATTTCATTTCCTCAAATACCCGCCAAGTGCCCTATCGTTTGAATGTAAAGTTTGAACATTCTGATAAAGAGATTGAATTTTAGACCGGAGCACTGAATTTGTCTATAATGCTTTATAAGTATGGGGTGGGGGGCGTAACTTTGGTCAGCTATTACTTCCTAACCATGAATGAGAAAGTAAAGTGATTTCATTTCCTCAAATACCCGCCAAGTGCCCTATCGTTTGAATGTAAAGTTTGAACATTCTGATAAAGAGATTGAATTTTAGACCGGAGCACTGAATTGGTCTACAATGCTTTATAAGTACGGGGTGGGGGGCGTAACTTTGGTCAGCTATTACTTCCTAACCATGAATGAGAAAGTAAAGTGATTTCATTTCCTCAAATACCCGCCAAGTGCCCTATCGTTTGAATGTAAAGTTTGAACATTCTGATAAAGAGATTGAATTTTAGGCCGGTGCAATCTGTCTATAATGCTTTATAAGTATGGGGTGGGGGGCGTAACTTTGGTCAGCTATTACTCCCTAACCATGAATGAGAAAGTAAAGTGATTTCATTTCCTCAAATACCCTTCAAGTGCCCTATCGTTTGAATGTAAAGTTTGAACATTCTGATAAAGAGATTGAATTTTAGACCGGAGCACTGAATTGGTCTATAATGCTTCATAAGTATGGGGTGGGGGGCGTAACTTTGGTCAGCTATTACTCCCTAACCATGAATGAGAAAGTAAAGTGATTTCATTTTCTCAAATACCCACCAAGTGCCCTTTCGTTTGAATGTAAAGTTTGAACATTCTGATAAAGAGATTGAATTTTAGACCGGAGCACTGAATTGGTCTATAATGCTTTATAAGTATGGGGTGGGGGGCGTAACTTTGGTCAGCTATTACTCCCTAACCATGAATGAGAAAGTAAAGTGATTTCATTTCCTCAAATACCCGCCAAGTGCCCTATCGTTTGAATGTAAAGTTTGAACATTCTGATAAAGAGATTGAATTTTAGACCAGTGCAATCTGTCTATAGTGCTTTATAAGTATGGGATGGGGGCGTAACTTTGGTCAGCTATTACTTCCTAACCATGAATGAGAAAGTAAAGTGATTTCATTTCCTCAAAAACCCGCCGAGTGCCCTATCGTTTGAATGTAAAGTTTGAACATTCTGATAAAGAGATTGAATTTTAGACCGGAGCACTGAATTGGTCTATAATGCTTTATAAGTATGGGTTGGGGGGGCGTAACTTTGGTCAGCTATTACTTCCTAACCATGAATGAGGAGGTAAAGTGATTTCATTTCCTCAAATACCCGCCAAGTGCCCTATCGTTTGAATGTAAAGTTTGAACATTCTGATAAAGAGATTGAATTTAAGACCGGAGCACTGAATTGGTCTATAATGCTTTATAAGTATGGGGTCGGGGGCGTAACTTTGGTCAGCTATTACTCCTTAACCATGAATGAGAAAGTAAAGTGATTTCATTTCCTCAAATACCCACCAAGTGCCCTATCGTTTGAATGTAAAGTTTGAACATTCTGATAAAGAGATTGAATTTTAGACCGGAGCACTGAATTGGTCAATAATGCTTTATAAGTATGGGTTGGGGGGGCGTAACTTTGGTCAGCTATTACTTCCTAACCATGAATGATGAGGTAAAGTGATTTCATTTCCTCAAATACCCGCCAAGTGCCCTATCGTTTGAATGTAAAGTTTGAACATTCTGATAAAGAGATTGAATTTTAGACCGGAGCACTGAATTGGTCTATAATGCTTTATAAGTATGGGGCGGGGGGCGTAACTTTGGTCAGCTATTACTTCCTAACCATGAATGAGAAAGTAAAGTGATTTCATTTCCTCAAATACCCGCCAAGTGCCCTATCGTTTGAATGTAAAGTTTGAACATTCTGATAAAGAGATTGAATTTTAGACCGGTGCAATCTGTCTATAATGCTTTATAAGTATGGGGTGGGGGGCGTAACTTTGGTCAGCTATTACTCCCTAACCATGAATGAGAAAGTAAAGTGATTTCATTTCCTCAAATACCCTTCAAGTGCCCTATCGTTTGAATGTAAAGTTTGAACATTCTGATAAAGAGGTTGAATTTTAGACCGGAGCACTGAATTGGTCTATAATGCTTTATAAGTATGGGGTGGGGGCGTAACTTTGGTCAGCTATTACTTTCTAACCATGAATGAGAAAGTAAAGTGATTTCATTTCCTCAAATACCCGCCAAGTGCCCTATCGTTTGAATGTAAAGTTTGAACATTCTGATAAAGAGATTGAATTATAGACCGGAGCAATGAATTGGTCAATAATGCTTTATAAGTATGGGTTGGGGGGGGGGCGTAACTTTGGTCAGCTATTACTTCCTAACCATGAATGAGAAAGTAAAGTGATTTCATTTCCTCAAATACCCGCCAAGTGCCCTATCGTTTGAATGTAAAGTTTGAACATTCTGATAAAGAGATTGAATTTTAGACCGGAGCACTGAATTGGTCTATAATGCTTTATAAGTATGGGGCGGGGGGCGTAACTTTGGTCAGCTATTACTTCCTAACCATGAATGAGAAAGTAAAGTGATTTCATTTCCTCAAAAACCCGCCAAGTGCCCTATCGTTTGAATGTAAAGTTTGAACATTCTGATAAAGAGATTGAATTTAAGACCGGAGCACTGAATTGGTCTATAATGCTTTATAAGTATGGGGTGGGGGGCGTAACTTTGGTCAGCTATTACTTCCTAACCATGAATGAGAAAGTAAAGTGATTTCATTTCCTCAAATACCCGCCAAGTGCCCTTTCGTTTGAATGTAAAAATTGAACATTCTGATAAAGAGATTGAATTTTAGACCGGAGCACTGAATTGCTCTATAATGCTTTATAAGTATGGGGTGGGGGGCGTAACTTTGGTCAGCTATTACTTCCTAACCATGAATGAGAAAGTAAAGTGATTTCATTTCCTCAAATACCCGCCAAGTGCCCTATCGTTTGAATGTAAAGTTTGAACATTCTGATAAAGAGATTGAATTTAAGACCGGAGCACTGAATTGGTCTATAATGCTTTATAAGTATGGGGTCGGGGGCGTAACTTTGGTCAGCTATTACTCCTTAACCATGAATGAGAAAGTAAAGTGATTTCATTTCCTCAAATACCCACCAAGTGCCCTATCGTTTGAATGTAAAGTTTGAACATTCTGATAAAGAGATTGAATTTTAGACCGGAGCACTGAATTGGTCAATAATGCTTTATAAGTATGGGTTGGGGGGGCGTAACTTTGGTCAGCTATTACTTCCTAACCATGAATGATGAGGTAAAGTGATTTCATTTCCTCAAATACCCGCCAATTGCCCTATCGTTTGAATGTAAAGTTTGAACATTCTGATAAAGAGATTGAATTTTAGACCGGAGCACTGAATTGGTCTATAATGCTTTATAAGTATGGGGTCGGGGGCGTAACTTTGGTCAGCTATTACTCCTTAACCATGAATGAGAAAGTAAAGTGATTTCATTTCCTCAAATACCCACCAAGTGCCCTATCGTTTGAATGTAAAGTTTGAACATTCTGATAAAGAGATTGAATTTTAGACCGGAGCACTGAATTGGTCTATAATGCTTTATAAGTATGGGGTGGGGGGCGTAACTTTGGTCAGCTATTACTCCCTAACCATGAATGAGAAAGTAAAGTGATTTCATTTCCTCAAATACCCTTCAAGTGCCCTATCGTTTGAATGTAAAGTTTGAACATTCTGATAAAGAGGTTGAATTTTAGACCGGAGCACTGAATTGGTCTATAATGCTTTATAAGTATGGGGTGGGGGCGTAACTTTGGTCAGCTATTACTTTCTAACCATGAATGAGAAAGTAAAGTGATTTCATTTCCTCAAATACCCGCCAAGTGCCCTATCGTTTGAATGTAAAGTTTGAACATTCTGATAAAGAGATTGAATTATAGACCGGAGCAATGAATTGGTCAATAATGCTTTATAAGTATGGGTTGGGGGGGGGCGTAACTTTGGTCAGCTATTACTTCCTAACCATGAATGAGAAAGTAAAGTGATTTCATTTCCTCAAATACCCGCCAAGTGCCCTATCGTTTGAATGTAAAGTTTGAACATTCTGATAAAGAGATTGAATTTTAGACCGGAGCACTGAATTGGTCTATAATGCTTTATAAGTATGGGGCGGGGGGCGTAACTTTGGTCAGCTATTACTTCCTAACCATGAATGAGAAAGTAAAGTGATTTCATTTCCTCAAAAACCCGCCAAGTGCCCTATCGTTTGAATGTAAAGTTTGAACATTCTGATAAAGAGATTGAATTTAAGACCGGAGCACTGAATTGGTCTATAATGCTTTATAAGTATGGGGTGGGGGGCGTAACTTTGGTCAGCTATTACTTCCTAACCATGAATGAGAAAGTAAAGTGATTTCATTTCCTCAAATACCCGCCAAGTGCCCTTTCGTTTGAATGTAAAAATTGAACATTCTGATAAAGAGATTGAATTTTAGACCGGAGCACTGAATTGCTCTATAATGCTTTATAAGTATGGGGTGGGGGGCGTAACTTTGGTCAGCTATTACTTCCTAACCATGAATGAGAAAGTAAAGTGATTTCATTTCCTCAAATACCCGCCAAGTGCCCTATCGTTTGAATGTAAAGTTTGAACATTCTGATAAAGAGATTGAATTTAAGACCGGAGCACTGAATTGGTCTATAATGCTTTATAAGTATGGGGTCGGGGGCGTAACTTTGGTCAGCTATTACTCCTTAACCATGAATGAGAAAGTAAAGTGATTTCATTTCCTCAAATACCCACCAAGTGCCCTATCGTTTGAATGTAAAGTTTGAACATTCTGATAAAGAGATTGAATTTTAGACCGGAGCACTGAATTGGTCAATAATGCTTTATAAGTATGGGTTGGGGGGGCGTAACTTTGGTCAGCTATTACTTCCTAACCATGAATGATGAGGTAAAGTGATTTCATTTCCTCAAATACCCGCCAATTGCCCTATCGTTTGAATGTAAAGTTTGAACATTCTGATAAAGAGATTGAATTTTAGACCGGAGCACTGAATTGGTCTATAATGCTTTATAAGTATGGGGCGGGGGGCGTAACTTTGGTCAGCTATTACTTCCTAACCATGAATGAGAAAGTAAAGTGATTTCATTTCCTCAAATACCCGCCAAGTGCCCTATCGTTTGAATGTAAAGTTTGAACATTCTGATAAAGAGATTGAATTTTAGACCGGTGCAATCTGTCTATAATGCTTTATAAGTATGGGGTGGGGGGCGTAACTTTGGTCAGCTATTACTCCCTAACCATGAATGAGAAAGTAAAGTGATTTCATTTCCTCAAATACCCTTCAAGTGCCCTATCGTTTGAATGTAAAGTTTGAACATTCTGATAAAGAGATTGAATTTTAGACCGGAGCACTGAATTGGTCTATAATGCTTTATAAGTATGGGGTGGGGGCGTAACTTTGGTCAGCTATTACTTTCTAACCATGAATGAGAAAGTAAAGTGATTTCATTTCCTCAAATACCCGCCAAGTGCCCTATCGTTTGAATGTAAAGTTTGAACATTCTGATAAAGAGATTGAATTATAGACCGGAGCAATGAATTGGTCAATAATGCTTTATAAGTATGGGTTGGGGGGGGGGCGTAACTTTGGTCAGCTATTACTTCCTAACCATGAATGAGAAAGTAAAGTGATTTCATTTCCTCAAATACCCGCCAAGTGCCCTATCGTTTGAATGTAAAGTTTGAACATTCTGATAAAGAGATTGAATTTTAGACCGGAGCACTGAATTGGTCTATAATGCTTTATAAGTATGGGGCGGGGGGCGTAACTTTGGTCAGCTATTACTTCCTAACCATGAATGAGAAAGTAAAGTGATTTCATTTCCTCAAAAACCCGCCAAGTGCCCTATCGTTTGAATGTAAAGTTTGAACATTCTGATAAAGAGATTGAATTTAAGACCGGAGCACTGAATTGGTCTATAATGCTTTATAAGTATGGGGTGGGGGGCGTAACTTTGGTCAGCTATTACTTCCTAACCATGAATGAGAAAGTAAAGTGATTTCATTTCCTCAAATACCCGCCAAGTGCCCTTTCGTTTGAATGTAAAAATTGAACATTCTGATAAAGAGATTGAATTTTAGACCGGAGCACTGAATTGCTCTATAATGCTTTATAAGTATGGGTTGGGGGGCGTAACTTTGGTCAGCTATTACTTCCTAACCATGAATGAGAAAGTAAAGTGATTTCATTTCCTCAAATACCCGCCAAGTGCCCTATCGTTTGAATGTAAAGTTTGAACATTCTGATAAAGAGATTGAATTTTAGACCGGACCACTGAATTGGTCTATAATGCTTTATAAGTATGGGGTGGGGGGCGTAACTTTGGTCAGCTATTACTCCCTAACCATGAATGAGAAAGTAAAGTGATTTCATTTCCTCAAATACCCGCCAAGTGCCCTATCGTTTGAATGTAAAGTTTGAACATTCTGATAAAGAGATTGAATTTTAGACCGGTGCAATCTGTCTATAGTGCTTTATAAGTATGGGGTGGGGGGCGTAACTTTGGTCAGCTATTACTTCCTAACCATGAATGAGAAAGTAAAGTGATTTCATTTCCTCAAATACCCGCCAAGTGCCCTATCGTTTGAATGTAAAGTTTGAACATTCTGATAAAGAGATTGAATTTTAGACCGGAGCACTGAATTGGTCTATAATGCTTTATAAGTATGGGGTGGGGGGCGTAACTTTGGTCAGCTATTACTCCCTAACCATGAATGAGAAAGTAAAGTGATTTCATTTCCTCAAATACCCGCCAAGTGCCCTATCGTTTGAATCTAAAGTTTGAACATTCTGATAAAGAGATTGAATTTTAGACCGGTGCAATCTGTCTATAGTGCTTTATAAGTATGGGGTGGGGGGCGTAACTTTGGTCAGCTATTACTTCCTAACCATGAATGAGAAAGTAAAGTGATTTCATTTTCTCAAATACCCGCCAAGTGCCCTATCGTTTGAATGTAAAGTTTGAACATTCTGATAAAGAGATTGAATTTTAGACCGGAGCACTGAATTGGTCTATAATGCTTTATAAGTATGGGGTAGGGGGCGTAACTTTGGTCAGCTATTACTCCTTAACCATGAATGAGAAAGTAAAGTGATTTCATTTCCTCAAATACCCGCCAAGTGCCCTATCGTTTGAATGTAAAGTTTGAACATTCTGATAAAGAGATTGAATTTAAGACCGGAGCACTGAATTGGTCTATAATGCTTTATAAGTATGGGGCGGGGGGCGTAACTTTGGTCAGCTATTACTTCCTAACCGTGAATGAGAAAGTAAAGTGATTTCATTTCCTCAAATACCCACCAAGTGCCCTATCGTTTGAATGTAAAGTTTGAACATTCTGATAAAGAGATTGAATTTTAGACCGGTGCAATCTGTCTATAATGCTCTATAAGTATGGGGTGGGGGGGGGGGCGTAACTTTGGTCAGCTATTACTTCCTAACCATGAATGAGAAAGTAAAGTGATTTCATTTCCTCAAATACCCGCCAAGTGCCCTATCGTTTGAATGTAAAGTTTGAACATTCTGATAAAGAGATTGAATTTTAGACCGGAGCACTGAATTGGTCTATAATGCTTTATAAGTATGGGGTGGGGGGCGTAACTTTGGTCAGCTATTACTTTCTAACCATGAATGAGAAAGTAAAGTGATTTCATTTCCTCAAATACCCGCCAAGTGCCCTATCGTTTGAATGTAAAGTTTGAACATTCTGATAAAGAGATTGAATTTTAGACCGGAGCACTGAATTGGTCTATAATGCTTTATAAGTATGGGGTGGGGGGCGTAACTTTGGTCAGCTATTACTTCCTAACCATGAATGAGAAAGTAAAGTGATTTCATTTCCTCAAATACCCGCCAAGTGCCCTTTCGTTTGAATGTAAAGTTTGAACATTCTGATAAAGAGATTGGATTTTAGACCGGAGCACTGAATTGGTCTATAATGCTTTATAAGTATGGGGTGGGGGGCGTAACTTTGGTCAGCTATTACTCCCTAACCATGAATGAGAAAGTAAAGTGATTTCATTTCCTCAAATACCCGCCAAGTGCCCTATCGTTTGAATGTAAAGTTTGAACATTCTGATAAAGAGATTGAATTTTAGACCGGAGCACTGAATTGGTCTATAATGCTTTATAAGTATGGGGTGGGGGGCGTAACTTTGGTCAGCTATTACTTCCTAACCATGAATGAGAAAGTAAAGTGATTTCATTTCCTCAAATACCCACCAAGTGCCCTATCGTTTGAATGTAAAGTTTGAACATTCTGATAAAGAGATTGAATTTTAGACCGGAGCACTGAATTGGTCAATAATGCTTTATAAGTATGGGTTGGGGGGGGGGGGCGTAACTTTGGTCAGCTATTACTTCCTAACCATGAATGAGAAAGAAAAGTGATTTCATTTCCTCAAATACCCTTCAACTGCCCTATCGTTTGAATGTAAAGTTTGAACATTCTGATAAAGAGATTGAATTTTAGACCGGAGCACTGAATTGGTCTATAATGCTTTATAAGTATGGGGCGGGTGGCGTAACTTTGGTCAGCTATTACTTCCTAACCATGAATGAGAAAGTAAAGTGATTTCATTTCCTCAAATACCCGCCAAGTGCCCTATCGTTTGAATGTAAAGTTTGAACATTCTAATAAAGAAATTGAATTTTAGACCGGAGCACTGAATTGGTCTATAATGCTTTATAAGTATGGGGTGGGGGGCGTAACTTTGGTCAGCTATTACTTCCTAACCATGAATGAGAAAGTAAAGTGATTTCATTTCCTCAAATACCCGCCAAGTGCCCTATCGTTTGAATGTAAAGTTTGAACATTCTGATAAAGAGATTGAATTTTAGACCGGAGCACTGATTTGGTCTATAATGCTTTATAAGTATGGGGTGGGGGGCGTAACTTTGGTCAGCTATTACTCCCTAACCATGAATAAGAAAGTAAAGTGATTTCATTTCCTCAAATACCCGCCAAGTGCCCTATCGTTTGAATGTAAAGTTTAAACATTCTGATAAAGAAATTGAATTCTAGACCGGAGCAATGAATTGGACTATAATGCTTTATAAGTATGGGGTGGGGGGCGTAACTTTGGTCAGCTATTACTTCCTAACCATGAATGAGAAAGTAAAGTGATTTCATTTTCTCAACTACCCACCAAGTGCCCTATCGTTTGAATGTAAAGTTTGAACATTCTGATAAAGAGATTGAATTTTAGACCGGAGCACTGAATTGGTCTATAATGCTTTATAAGTATGGGGTGGGGGGGCGTAACTTTGGTCAGCTATTACTCCCTAACCATGAATGAGAAAGTAAAGTGATTTCATTTCCTCAAATACCCACCAAGTGCCCTATCGTTTGAATGTAAAGTTTGAACATTCTGATAAAGAGATTGAATTTTAGACCGGAGCACTGAATTGGTCAATAATGCTTTATAAGTATGGGTCGGGGGGGGCGTAACTTTGGTCAGCTATTACTTCCTAACCATGAATGAGAAAGTAAAGTGATTTCATTTCCTCAAATACCCGCCAAGTGCCCTATCGTTTGAATGTAAAGTTTGAACATTCTGATAAAGAGATTGAATTTTAGACCGGTGCAATCTGTCTATAATGCTTTATAAGTATGGGTTGGGGGGGGGGCGTAACTTTGGTCAGCTATTACTTCCTAACCATGAATGAGAAAGTAAAGTGATTTCATTTCCTCAAATACCCGCCAAGTGCCCTATCGTTTGAATGTAAAGTTTGAACATTCTGATAAAGAGATTGAATTTTAGACCGGAGCACTGAATTGGTCTATAATGCTTTATAAGTATGGGGCGGGGGGCGTAACTTTGGTCAGCTATTACTTCCTAACCATGAATGAGAAAGTAAAGTGATTTCATTTCCTCAAATACCCGCCAAGTGCCCTATCGTTTGAATGTAAAGTTTGAACATTCTGATAAAGAGATTGAATTTTAGACCAGTGCAATCTGTCTATAATGCTCTATAAGTATGGGGTGGGGGGTGCGTAACTTTGGTCAGCTATTACTTCCTTACCATGAATGAGAAAGTAAAGTGATTTCATTTCCTCAAATACCCGCCAAGTGCCCTATCGTTTGAATGTAAAGTTTGAACATTCTGATAAAGAGATTGAATTTTAGACCGGAGCACTGAATTGGTCAATAATGCTTTATAAGTATGGGTTGGGGGGGGGGGGCGTAACTTTGGTCAGCTATTACTTCCTAACCATGAATGAGAAAGTAAAGTGATTTCATTTCCTCAAATACCCGCCAAGTGCCCTATCGTTTGAATGTAAAGTTTGAACATTCTGATAAAGAGATTGAATTTTAGACCGGAGCACTGAATTGGTCTATAATGCTTTATAAGTATGGGGCGGGGGGCGTAACTTTGGTCAGCTATTACTTCCTAACCATGAATGAGAAAGTAAAGTGATTTCTTTTCCTCAAATACCCGCCAAGTGCCCTATCGTTTGAATGTAAAGTTTGAACATTCTGATAAAGAGATTGAATTTTAGACCGGTGCAATCTGTCTATAGTGCTTTATAAGTATGGGGTGGGGGGCGTAACTTTGGTTAGCTATTACTTCCTAACCATGAATGAGAAAGTAATGTGATTTCATTTCCTCAAAAACCCGCCAAGTGCCCTATCGTTTGAATGTAAAGTTTGAACATTCTTATAAAGAGATTGAATTTAAGACCGGAGCACTGAATTGGTCTATAATGCTTTATAAGTATGGGGTGGGGGGCGTAACTTTGGTCAGCTATTACTTTCTAACCATGAATGAGAAAGTAAAGTGATTTCATTTCCTCAAATACCCGCCAAGTGCCCTATCGTTTGAATGTAAAGTTTGAACATTCTGATAAAGAGATTGAATTTTAGACCGGAGCACTGAATTTGTCTATAATGCTTTATAAGTATGGGGTGGGGGGCGTAACTTTGGTCAGCTATTACTTCCTAACCATGAATGAGAAAGTAAAGTGATTTCATTTCCTCAAATACCCGCCAAGTGCCCTATCGTTTGAATGTAAAGTTTGAACATTCTGATAAAGAGATTGAATTTTAGACCGGAGCACTGAATTGGTCTACAATGCTTTATAAGTACGGGGTGGGGGGCGTAACTTTGGTCAGCTATTACTTCCTAACCATGAATGAGAAAGTAAAGTGATTTCATTTCCTCAAATACCCGCCAAGTGCCCTATCGTTTGAATGTAAAGTTTGAACATTCTGATAAAGAGATTGAATTTTAGGCCGGTGCAATCTGTCTATAATGCTTTATAAGTATGGGGTGGGGGGCGTAACTTTGGTCAGCTATTACTCCCTAACCATGAATGAGAAAGTAAAGTGATTTCATTTCCTCAAATACCCTTCAAGTGCCCTATCGTTTGAATGTAAAGTTTGAACATTCTGATAAAGAGATTGAATTTTAGACCGGAGCACTGAATTGGTCTATAATGCTTCATAAGTATGGGGTGGGGGGCGTAACTTTGGTCAGCTATTACTCCCTAACCATGAATGAGAAAGTAAAGTGATTTCATTTTCTCAAATACCCACCAAGTGCCCTTTCGTTTGAATGTAAAGTTTGAACATTCTGATAAAGAGATTGAATTTTAGACCGGAGCACTGAATTGGTCTATAATGCTTTATAAGTATGGGGTGGGGGGCGTAACTTTGGTCAGCTATTACTCCCTAACCATGAATGAGAAAGTAAAGTGATTTCATTTCCTCAAATACCCGCCAAGTGCCCTATCGTTTGAATGTAAAGTTTGAACATTCTGATAAAGAGATTGAATTTTAGACCGGTGCAATCTGTCTATAGTGCTTTATAAGTATGGGGTGGGGGCGTAACTTTGGTCAGCTATTACTTCCTAACCATGAATGAGAAAGTAAAGTGATTTCATTTCCTCAAAAACCCGCCGAGTGCCCTATCGTTTGAATGTAAAGTTTGAACATTCTGATAAAGAGATTGAATTTTAGACCGGAGCACTGAATTGGTCTATAATGCTTTATAAGTATGGGTTGGGGGGGCGTAACTTTGGTCAGCTATTACTTCCTAACCATGAATGAGGAGGTAAAGTGATTTCATTTCCTCAAATACCCGCCAAGTGCCCTATCGTTTGAATGTAAAGTTTGAACATTCTGATAAAGAGATTGAATTTAAGACCGGAGCACTGAATTGGTCTATAATGCTTTATAAGTATGGGGTCGGGGGCGTAACTTTGGTCAGCTATTACTCCTTAACCATGAATGAGAAAGTAAAGTGATTTCATTTCCTCAAATACCCACCAAGTGCCCTATCGTTTGAATGTAAAGTTTGAACATTCTGATAAAGAGATTGAATTTTAGACCGGAGCACTGAATTGGTCAATAATGCTTTATAAGTATGGGTTGGGGGGGCGTAACTTTGGTCAGCTATTACTTCCTAACCATGAATGATGAGGTAAAGTGATTTCATTTCCTCAAATACCCGCCAAGTGCCCTATTGTTTGAATGTAAAGTTTGAACATTCTGATAAAGAGATTGAATTTTAGACCGGAGCACTGAATTGGTCTATAATGCTTTATAAGTATGGGGCGGGGGGCGTAACTTTGGTCAGCTATTACTTCCTAACCATGAATGAGAAAGTAAAGTGATTTCATTTCCTCAAATACCCGCCAAGTGCCCTATCGTTTGAATGTAAAGTTTGAACATTCTGATAAAGAGATTGAATTTTAGACCGGTGCAATCTGTCTATAATGCTTTATAAGTATGGGGTGGGGGCGTAACTTTGGTCAGCTATTACTCCCTAACCATGAATGAGAAAGTAAAGTGATTTCATTTCCTCAAATACCCTTCAAGTGCCCTATCGTTTGAATGTAAAGTTTGAACATTCTGATAAAGAGATTGAATTTTAGACCGGAGCACTGAATTGGTCTATAATGCTTTATAAGTATGGGGTGGGGGCGTAACTTTGGTCAGCTATTACTCCCTAACCATGAATGAGAAAGTAAAGTGATTTCATTTCCTCAAATACCCTTCAAGTGCCCTATCGTTTGAATGTAAAGTTTGAACATTCTGATAAAGAGATTGAATTTTAGACCGGAGCACTGAATTGGTCTATAATGCTTTATAAGTATGGGGTGGGGGCGTAACTTTGGTCAGCTATTACTTTCTAACCATGAATGAGAAAGTAAAGTGATTTCATTTCCTCAAATACCCGCCAAGTGCCCTATCGTTTGAATGTAAAGTTTGAACATTCTGATAAAGAGATTGAATTATAGACCGGAGCAATGAATTGGTCAATAATGCTTTATAAGTATGGGTTGGGGGGGGGGCGTAACTTTGGTCAGCTATTACTTCCTAACCATGAATGAGAAAGTAAAGTGATTTCATTTCCTCAAATACCCGCCAAGTGCCCTATCGTTTGAATGTAAAGTTTGAACATTCTGATAAAGAGATTAAATTTTAGACCGGAGCACTGAATTGGTCTATAATGCTTTATAAGTATGGGGCGGGGGGCGTAACTTTGGTCAGCTATTACTTCCTAACCATGAATGAGAAAGTAAAGTGATTTCATTTCCTCAAAAACCCGCCAAGTGCCCTATCGTTTGAATGTAAAGTTTGAACATTCTGATAAAGAGATTGAAATTAAGACCGGAGCACTGAATTGGTCTATAATGCTTTATAAGTATGGGGTGGGGGGCGTAACTTTGGTCAGCTATTACTTCCTAACCATGAATGAGAAAGTAAAGTGATTTCATTTCCTCAAATACCCGCCAAGTGCCCTTTCGTTTGAATGTAAAAATTGAACATTCTGATAAAGAGATTGAATTTTAGACCGGAGCACTGAATTGCTCTATAATGCTTTATAAGTATGGGTTGGGGGGCGTAACTTTGGTCAGCTATTACTTCCTAACCATGAATGAGAAAGTAAAGTGATTTCATTTCCTCAAATACCCGCCAAGTGCCCTATCGTTTGAATGTAAAGTTTGAACATTCTGATAAAGAGATTGAATTTTAGACCGGAGCACTGAATTGGTCTATAATGCTTTATAAGTATGGGGTGGGGGGCGTAACTTTGGTCAGCTATTACTCCCTAACCATGAATGAGAAAGTAAAGTGATTTCATTTCCTCAAATACCCGCCAAGTGCCCTATCGTTTGAATGTAAAGTTTGAACATTCTGATAAAGAGATTGAATTTTAGACCGGTGCAATCTGTCTATAGTGCTTTATAAGTATGGGGTGGGGGGCGTAACTTTGGTCAGCTATTACTTCCTAACCATGAATGAGAAAGTAAAGTGATTTCATTTCCTCAAATACCCGCCAAGTGCCCTATCGTTTGAATGTAAAGTTTGAACATTCTGATAAAGAGATTGAATTTTAGACCGGAGCACTGAATTGGTCTATAATGCTTTATAAGTATGGGGTGGGGGGGCGTAACTTTGGTCAGCTATTACTCCTTAACCATGAATGAGAAAGTAAAGTGATTTCATTTCCTCAAATACCCACCAAGTGCCCTATCGTTTGAATGTAAAGTTTGAACATTCTGATAAAGAGATTGAATTTTAGACCGGAGCACTGAATTGTTCAATAAAGCTTTATAAGTATGGGTTGGGGGGGGCGTAACTTTGGTCAGCTATTACTTCCTAACCATGAATGAGGAGGTAAAGTGATTTCATTTCCTCAAATACCCGCCAAGTGCCCTATCGTTTGAATGTAAAGTTTGAACATTCTGATAAAGAGATTGAATTTTTGACCGGAGCACTGAATTGGTCTATAATGCTTTAAAGTATGGGGGTGGGGGGGGGGCGTAACTTGGGTCAGCTATTTCTTCGTAACCATGAATGAGAAAGTAAAGTGATTTCATTTCCTCAAATACCCGCCAAGTGCCCTATCGTTTGAATGTAAAGTTTGAACATTCTGATAAAGAGATTGAATTTTAGACCGGAGCACTGAATTGGTCTATAATGCTTTATAAGTATGGGGTGGGGGGCGTAACTTTGGTCAGCTATTACTTCCTAACCATGAATGAGAAAGTAAAGTGATTTCATTTCCTCAAATACCCGCCAAGTGCCCTTTCGTTTGAATGTAAAAATTGAACATTCTGATAAAGAGATTGAATTTTAGACCGGAGCACTGAATTGCTCTATAATGCTTTATAAGTATGGGTTGGGGGGCGTAACTTTGGTCAGCTATTACTTCCTAACCATGAATGAGAAAGTAAAGTGATTTCATTTCCTCAAATACCCGCCAAGTGCCCTATCGTTTGAATGTAAAGTTTGAACATTCTGATAAAGAGATTGAATTTTAGACCGGAGCACTGAATTGGTCTATAATGCTTTATAAGTATGGGGTGGGGGGCGTAACTTTGGTCAGCTATTACTCCCTAACCATGAATGAGAAAGTAAAGTGATTTCATTTCCTCAAATACCCGCCAAGTGCCCTATCGTTTGAATGTAAAGTTTGAACATTCTGATAAAGAGATTGAATTTTAGACCGGTGCAATCTGTCTATAGTGCTTTATAAGTATGGGGTGGGGGGCGTAACTTTGGTCAGCTATTACTTCCTAACCATGAATGAGAAAGTAAAGTGATTTCATTTCCTCAAATACCCGCCAAGTGCCCTATCGTTTGAATGTTAAGTTTGAACATTCTGATAAAGAGATTGAATTTTAGACCGGAGCACTGAATTGGTCTATAATGCTTTATAAGTATGGGGTGGGGGGGCGTAACTTTGGTCAGCTATTACTCCTTAACCATGAATGAGAAAGTAAAGTGATTTCATTTCCTCAAATACCCGCCAAGTGCCCTATCGTTTGAATGTAAAGTTTGAACATTCTGATAAAGAGATTGAATTTTAGACCGGAGCACTGAATTGTTCAATAAAGCTTTATAAGTATGGGTTGGGGGGGGCGTAACTTTGGTCAGCTATTACTTCCTAACCATGAATGAGGAGGTAAAGTGATTTCATTTCCTCAAATACCCGCCAAGTGCCCTATCGTTTGAATGTAAAGTTTGAACATTCTGATAAAGAGATTGAATTTTTGACCGGAGCACTGAATTGGTCTATAATGCTTTAAAGTATGGGGGTGGGGGGGGGCGTAACTTGGGTCAGCTATTTCTTCGTAACCATGAATGAGAAAGTAAAGTGATTTCATTTCCTCAAATACCCGCCAAGTGCCCTATCGTTTGAATGTAAAGTTTGAACATTCTGATAAAGAGATTGAATTTTAGACCGGAGCACTGAATTGGTCTATAATGCTTTATAAGTATGGGTTGGGGGGCGTAACTTTGGTCAGCTATTACTTCCTAACCATGAATGAGAAAGTAAAGTGATTTCATTTCCTCAAATACCCGCCAAGTGCCCTTTCGTTTGAATGTAAAGTTTGAACATTCTGATAAAGAGATTGAATTTTAGACCGGAGCACTGAATTGGTCTATAATGCTTTGTAAGTATGGGGTGGGGGGCGTAACTTTGGTCAGCTATTACTCCCTAACCATGAATGAGAAAGTAAAGTGATTTCATTTCCTCAAATACCCTTCAAGTGCCCTATCGTTTGAATGTAAAGTTTGAACATTCTGATAAAGAGATTGAATTTTAGACCGGTGCAATCTGTCTATAGTGCTTTATAAGTATGGGGTGGGGGGCGTAACTTTGGTCAGCTATTACTTCCTAACCATGAATGAGAAAGTAAAGTGATTTCATTTCCTCAAAAACCCGCCAAGTGCCCTATCGTTTGAATGTAAAGTTTGAACATTCTGATAAAGAGATTGAATTTAAGACCGGAGCACTGAATTGGTCTATAATGCTTTATAAGTATGGGGTGGGGGGCGTAACTTTGGTCAGCTATTACTCCTTAACCATGAATGAGAAAGTAAAGTGATTTCATTTCCTCAAATACCCACCAAGTGCCCTATCGTTTGAATGTAAAGTTTGAACATTCTGATAAAGAGATTGAATTTTAGACCGGAGCACTGAATTGGTCAATAATGCTTTATAAGTATGGGTTGGGGGGGCGTAACTTTGGTCAGCTATTACTTCCTAACCATGAATGAGGAGGTAAAGTGATTTCATTTCCTCAAATACCCGCCAAGTGCCCTATCGTTTGAATGTAAAGTTTGAACATTCTGATAAAGAGATTGAATTTTAGACCGGTGCAATCTGTCTATAATGCTTTATAAGTATGGGGTGGGGGGCGTAACTTTGGTCAGCTATTACTCCCTAACCATGAATGAGAAAGTAAAGTGATTTCATTTCCTCAAATACCCGCCAAGTGCCCTATTGTTTGAATGTAAAGTTTGAACATTCTGATAAAGAGATTGAATTTTAGACCGGAGTACTGAATTGGTCTATAATGCTTTAAAGTATGGGGGTGGGGGGGGGGCGTAACTTGGGTCAGCTATTACTCCCTAACCATGAATGAGAAAGTAAAGTGATTTCATTTCCTCAAATACCCGCCAAGTGCCCTATCGTTTATATGTAAAGTTTGAACATTCTGATAAAGAGATTGAATTTTAGACCGATGCAATCTGTCTATAATGCTTTATAGGTATGGGGTGGGGGGCGTAACTTTGGTCAGCTATTACTCCCTAACCATGAATGAGAAAGTAAAGTGATCTCATTTCCTCAAATACCCTTCAACTGCCCTATCGTTTGAATGTAAAGTTTGAACATTCTGATAAAGAGATTGAATTTTTGACCGGAGCACTGAATTGGTCTATAATGTTCTAAAGTATGGGGGTGGGGGGGGGGGCGTAGCTTTGGTCAGCTATTACTTCGTAACCATGAATGAGAAAGTAAAGTGATTTCATTTCCTCAAATACCCGCCAAGTGCCCTATCGTTTGAATGTAAAGTTTGAACATTCTGATAAAGAGATTGAATTTTAGACCGGAGCACTGAATTGGTCTATAATGCTTTATAAGTATGGGGTGGGGGGCGTAACTTTGGTCAGCTATTACTCCCTTACCATGAATGAGAAAGTAAAGTGATTTCATTTCCTCAAATACCCTTCAAGTGCCCTATCGTTTGAATGTAAAGTTTGAACATTCTGATAAAGAGATTGAATTTTAGACCGGTGCAATCTGTCTATAGTGCTTTATAAGTATGGGGTGGGGGGCGTAACTTTGGTCAGCTATTACTTCCTAACCATGAATGAGAAAGTAAAGTGATTTCATTTCCTCAAAAACCCGCCAAGTGCCCTATCGTTTGAATGTAAAGTTTGAACATTCTGATAAAGAGATTGAATTTAAGACCGGAGCACTGAATTGGTCTATAATGCTTAATAAGTATGGGGTGGGGGGCGTAACTTTGGTCAGCTATTACTCCTTAACCATGAATGAGAAAGTAAAGTGATTTCATTTCCTCAAATACCCACCAAGTGCCCTATCGTTTGAATGTAAAGTTTGAACATTCTGATAAAGAGATTGAATTTTAGACCGGAGCACTGAATTGGTCAATAATGCTTTATAAGTATGGGGTGGGGGGCGTAACTTTGGTCAGCTATTACTTCCTAACCATGAATGAGGAGGTAAAGTGATTTCATTTCCTCAAATACCCGCCAAGTGCCCTATCGTTTGAATGTAAAGTTTGAACATTCTGATAAAGAGATTGAATTTTAGACCGGTGCAATCCGTCTATAATGCTTTATAAGTATGGGGTGGGGGGCGTAACTTTGGTCAGCTATTACTCCCTAACCATGAATGAGAAAGTAAAGTGATTTCATTTCCTCAAATACCCGCCAAGTGCCCTATCGTTTGAATGTAAAGTTTGAACATTCTGATAAAGAGATTGAATTTTAGACCGGAGCACTGAATTGGTCTATAATGCTTTATAAGTATGGGGTGGGGGCGTAACTTTGGTCAGCTATTACTTTCTAACCATGAATGAGAAAGTAAAGTGATTTCATTTCCTCAAATACCCGCCAAGTGCCCTATTGTTTGAATGTAAAGTTTGAACATTCTGATAAAGAGATTGAATTTTAGACCGGAGTACTGAATTGGTCTATAATGCTTTATAAGTATGGGGTGGGGGGCGTAACTTTGGTCAGCTATTACTTCCTAACCATGAATGAGAAAGTAAAGTGATTTCATTTCCTCAAAAACCCGCCAAGTGCCCTATCGTTTGAATGTAAAGTTTGAACATTCTGATAAAGAGATTGAATTTAAGACCGGAGCACTGAATTGGTCTATAATGCTTTATAAGTATGGGGTGGGGGGCGTAACTTTGGTCAGCTATTACTCCTTAACCATGAATGAGAAAGTAAAGTGATTTCATTTCCTCAAATACCCACCAAGTGCCCTATCGTATGAATGTAAAGTTTGAACATTCTGATAAAGAGATTGAATTTTAGACCGGAGCACTGAATTGGTCAATAATGCTTTATAAGTATGGGGTGGGGGGCGTAACTTTGGTCAGCTATTACTTCCTAACCATGAATGAGGAGGTAAAGTGATTTCATTTCCTCAAATACCCGCCAAGTGCCCTATCGTTTGAATGTAAAGTTTGAACATTCTGATAAAGAGATTGAATTTTAGACCGGTGCAATCTGTCTATAATGCTTTATAAGTATGGGGTGGGGGGCGTAACTTTGGTCAGCTATTACTCCCTAACCATGAATGAGAAAGTAAAGTGATTTCATTTCCTCAAATACCCGCCAAGTGCCCTATCGTTTGAATGTAAAGTTTGAACATTCTGATAAAGAGATTGAAATTTAGACCGGAGCACTGAATTGGTCTATAATGCTTTATAAGTATGGGGTGGGGGCGTAACTTTGGTCAGCTATTACTTTCTAACCATGAATGAGAAAGTAAAGTGATTTCATTTCCTCAAATACCCGCCAAGTGCCCTATTGTTTGAATGTAAAGTTTGAACATTCTGATAAAGAGATTGAATTTTAGACCGGAGTACTGAATTGGTCTATAATGCTTTAAAGTATGGGGGTGGGGGGGGGGGCGTAACTTGGGTCAGCTATTTCTTCCTAACCATGAATGAGAAAGTAAAGTGATTTCATTTCCTCAAATACCCGCCAAGTGCCCTATCGTTTGAATGTAAAGTTTGAACATTCTGATAAAGAGATTGAATTTTAGACCGGAGCACTGAATTGGTCTATAATGCTTTTTAAGTATGGGGTGGGGGCGTAACTTTGGTCAGCTATTACTTCCTAACCATGAATGAGAAAGTAAAGTGATTTCATTTCCTCAAATACCCGCCAAGTGCCCTATCGTTTGAATGTAAAGTTTGAACATTCTGATAAAGAGATTGAATTTTAGACCGGAGTACTGAATTGGTCTATAATGCTTTAAAGTATGGGGGTGGGGGGGGGGCGTAACTTGGGTCAGCTATTTCTTCCTAACCATGAATGAGAAAGTAAAGTGATTTCATTTCCTCAAATACCCGCCAAGTGCCCTATCGTTTGAATGTAAAGTTTGAACATTCTGATAAAGAGATTGAATTTTAGACCGGAGCACTGAATTGGTCTATAATGCTTTTTAAGTATGGGGTGGGGGCGTAACTTTGGTCAGCTATTACTTCCTAACCATGAATGAGAAAGTAAAGTGATTTCATTTCCTCAAATACCCGCCAAGTGCCCTATCGTTTGAATGTTAAGTTTGAACATTCTGATAAAGAGATTGAATTTTAGACCGGAGCACTGAATTGGTCTATAATGCTTTATAAGTATGGGGTGGGGGGCGTATATTGGTCAGCTATTACTCCCTAACCATGAATGAGAAAGTAAAGTGATTTCATTTCCTCAAATACCCGCCAAGTGCCCTATCGTTTGAATGTAAAGTTTGAACATTCTGATAAAGAGATTGAATTTTAGACCGGTGCAATCTGTCTATAATGCTTGATAGGTATGGGGTGGGGGGCGTAACTTTGGTCAGCTATTACTCCCTAACCATGAATGAGAAAGTAAAGTGATTTCATTTCCTCAAATACCCTTCAACTGCCCTATCGTTTGAATGTAAAGTTTGAACATTCTGATAAAGAGATTGAATTTTTGACCGGAGCACTGAATTGGTCTATAATGCTTTAAAGTATGGGGGTGGGGGGGGGGCGTAACTTGGGTCAGCTATTACTCCCTAACCATGAATTAGAAAGTAAAGTGATTTCATTTCCTCAAATACCCGCCAAGTGCCCTATCGTTTGAATGTAAAGTTTGAACATTCTGATAAAGAGATTGAATTTTAGACCGGAGCACTGAATTGGTCTAAAATGCTTTATAAGTATGGGGTGGGGGGCGTAACTTTGGTCACCTATTACTTTCTAACCATGAATAAGAAAGTAAAGTGATTTCATTTCCTCAAATACCCGCCAAGTGCCCTATCGTTTGAATGTAAAGTTTGAACATTCTGATAAAGAGATTGAATTTTAGACCGGAGCACTGAATTGGTCTATAATGCTTTATAAGTATGGGGTGGGGGGCGTAACTTTGGTCAGCTATTACTTCCTAACCATGAATGAGAAAGTAAAGTGATTTCATTTCCTCAAATACCCGCCAAGTGCCCTTTCGTTTGAATGTAAAGTTTGAACATTCTGATAAAGAGATTGAATTTTAGACCGGAGCACTGAATTGGTCTATAATGCTTTATAAGTATGGGGTGGGGGGCGTAACTTTGGTCAGCTATTACTCCCTAACCATGAATAAGAAAGTAAAGTGATTTCATTTCTTCAAATACCCGCCAAGTGCCCTATCGTTTGAATGTAAAGTTTGAACATTCTGATAAAGAGATTGAATTTTAGACCGGTGCAATCTGTCTATAGTGCTTTATAAGTATGGGGTGGGGGGCGTAACTTTGGTCAGCTATTACTTCCTAACCATGAATGAGAAAGTAAAGTGATTTCATTTCCTCAAAAACCCGCCAAGTGCCCTATCGTTTGAATGTAAAGTTTGAACATTCTTATAAAGAGATTGAATTTAAGACCGGAGCACTGAATTGGTCTATAATGCTTTATAAGTATGGGGTGGGGGGCGTAACTTTGGTCAGCTATTACTCCTTAACCATGAATAAGAAAGTAAAGTGATTTCATTTCCTCAAATACCCACCAAGTGCCCTATCGTTTGAATGTAAAGTTTGAACATTCTGATAAAGAGATTGAATTTTAGACCGGAGCACTGAGTTGGTCTATAATGCTTTATAAGTATGGGTTGGGGGGGCGTAACTTTGGTCAGCTATTACTTCCTAACCATGAATGAGGAGGTAAAGTGATTTCATTTCCTCAAATACCCGCCAAGTGCCCTATCGTTTGAATGTAAAGTTTGAACATTCTGATAAAGAGATTGAATTTAAGACCGGAGCACTGAATTGGTCTACAATGCTTTATAAGTATGGGGCGGGGGGCGTAACTTAGGTCAGCTATTACTTCCTAACCATGAATGAGAAAGTAAAGTGATTTCATTTCCTCAAATACCCGCCAAGTGCCCTATCGTTTGAATGTAAAGTTTGAACATTCTGATAAAGAGATTGAATTTTAGACCGGAGCACTGAATTGGTCTATAATGCTTTATAAGTATGGGGTGGGGGGCGTAACTTTGGTCAGCTATTACTTCCTAACCATGAATGAGAAAGTAAAGTGATTTCATTTCCTCAAATACCCGCCAAGTGCCCTATCGTTTGAATGTAAAGTTTGAACATTCTGATAAAGAGATTGAATTTTAGACCGGTGCAATCTGTCTATAATGCTTTATAAGTATGGGGTGGGGGGCGTAACTTTGGTCAGCTATTACTTCCTAACCATGAATGAGAAAGTAAAGTGATTTCATATCCTCAAATACCCGCCAAGTGCCCTATCGTTTGAATGTAAAGTTTGAACATTCTGATAAAGAGATTGAATTTTAGACCGGAGCACTGAATTGGTCTATAATGCTTTATAAGTATGGGGTGGGGGGCGTAACTTTGGTCAGCTATTGCTCCCTAACCATGAATGAGAAAGTAAAGTGATTTCATTTCCTCAAATACCCACCAAGTGCCCTATCGTTTGAATGTAAAGTTTGAACATTCTGATAAAGAGATTGAATTTTAGACCGGAGCACTGAATTGGTCTATAATGCTTTATAAGTATGAGGTGGGGGGCGTAACTTTGGTCAGCTATTACTTCCTAACCATGAATGAGAAAGTAAAGTGATTTCATTTCCTCAAATACCCGCCAAGTGCCCTATCGTTTGAATGTAAAGTTTGAACATTCTGATAAAGAGATTGAATTTTAGACCGGAGCACTGAATTGGTCTATAATGCTTTATAAGTATGGGGCGGGGGTCGTAACTTTGGTCAGCTATTACTTCCTAACCATGAATGAAAAAGTAAAGTGATTTCATTACCTCAAATACCTGCCAAGTGCCCTATCGTTTGAATGTAAAGTTTGAACATTCTGATAAAGAGATTGAATTTTAGACCGGAGCACTGAATTGGTCTACAATGCTTTATAAGTATGGGGCGGGGGGCGTAACTTAGGTCAGCTATTACTTCCTAACCATGAATGAGAAAGTAAAGTGATTTCATTTCCTCAAATACCCGCCAAGTGCCCTATCGTTTGAATGTAAAGTTTGAACATTCTGATAAAGAGATTGAATTTTAGACCGGAGCACTGAATTGGTCTATAATGCTTTATAAGTATGGGGTGGGGGGCGTAACTTTGGTCAGCTATTACTTCCTAACCATGAATGAGAAAGTAAAGTGATTTCATTTCCTCAAATACCCGCCAAGTGCCCTATCGTTTGAATGTAAAGTTTGAACATTCTGATAAAGAGATTGAATTTTAGACCGGTGCAATCTGTCTATAATGCTTTATAAGTATGGGGTGGGGGGCGTAACTTTGGTCAGCTATTACTCCCTAACCATGAATGAGAAAGTAAAGTGATTTCATTTCCTCAAATACCCGCCAAGTGCCCTATCGTTTGAATGCAAAGTTTGAACATTCTGATAAAGAGATTGAATTTTAGACCGGAGCACTGAATTGGTCTATAATGCTTTATAAGTATGGGGTGGGGGGCGTAACTTTGGTCAGCTATTACTTTCTAACCATGAATGAGAAAGTAAAGTGATTTCATTTCCTCAAATACCCGCCAAGTGCCCTATTGTTTGAATGTAAAGTTTGAACATTCTGATAAAGAGATTGAATTTTAGACCGGTGCAATCTGTCTATAATGCTTTATAAGTATGGGGTGGGGGGGGGGCGTAACTTTGGTCAGCTATTACTCCCTAACCATGAATGAGAAAGTAAAGTGATTTCATATCCTCAAATACCCGCCAAGTGCCCTATCGTTTGAATGTAAAGTTTGAACATTCTGATAAAGAGATTGAATTTTAGACCGGAGCACTGAATTGGTCTATAATGCTTTATAAGTATGGGGTGGGGGGCGTAACTTTGGTCAGCTATTGCTCCCTAACCATGAATGAGAAAGTAAAGTGATTTCATTTCCTCAAATACCCACCAAGTGCCCTATCGTTTGAATGTAAAGTTTGAACATTCTGATAAAGAGATTGAATTTTAGACCGGAGCACTGAATTGGTCTATAATGCTTTATAAGTATGGGGTGGGGGGCGTAACTTTGGTCAGCTATTACTTCCTAACCATGAATGAGAAAGTAAAGTGATTTCATTTCCTCAAATACCCGCCAAGTGCCCTATCGTTTGAATGTAAAGTTTGAACATTCTGATAAAGAGATTGAATTTTAGACCGGAGCACTGAATTGGTCTATAATGCTTTATAAGTATGGGGCGGGGGTCGTAACTTTGGTCAGCTATTACTTCCTAACCATGAATGAAAAAGTAAAGTGATTTCATTACCTCAAATACCTGCCAAGTGCCCTATCGTTTGAATGTAAAGTTTGAACATTCTGATAAAGAGATTGAATTTTAGACCGGAGCACTGAATTGGTCTATAATGCTTTATACGTAAAGGGCGGGGGGCGTAACTTTGGTCAGCTATTACTTCCTAACCATGAATGAGAAAGTAAAGTGATTTCCTTTCCTCAAATGGAGTGGTGGGCGTAACTTTGGTCGGCTATTACTTCCTAACCATGAATGAGAAAGTAAAGTGATTTCATTTCCTCAAATACCCACCAAGTGCCCTATCGTTTGAATGTATGAGGTGGGGGGCGTAACTTTGGTCAGCTATTACTTCCTAACCATGAATGAGAAAGTAAAGTGATTTCATTTCCTCAAATACCCGCCATTTGCCCTATCGTTTGAATGTAAAGTTTGAACATTCTGATAAAGAGATTGAATTTTAGACCGGAGCACTGAATTGGTCTATAATGCTTTATAAGTATGGGGTGGGGGGGCGTAACTTTGGTCAGCTATTACTCCCTAACCATGAATGAGAAAGTAAAGTGATTTCATTTCCTCAAATACCCACCAAGTGCCCTATCGTTTGAATGTAAAATTTGAACATTCTGATAAAGAGATTGAATTTTAGACTGGAGCACTGAATTGGTCTATAATGCTTTATAAGTATGGGGTGGGGGGCGTAACTTTGGTCAACTATTACTCCCTAACCATGAATGAGAAAGTAAAGTGATTTCATTTCCTCAAATACCCGCCAAGTGCCCTATCGTTTGAATGTAAAGTTTGAACATTCTGATAAAGAGATTGAATTTTAGACCTGAGCACTGAATTGGTCTATAATGCTTTATAAGTATGGGGTGGGGGGCGTAACTTTGGTCAGCTATTACTTCCTAACCATGAATGAGAAAGTAAAGTGATTTCATTTCCTCAAATACCCGCCAAGTGCCCTATCGTTTGAATGTAAAGTTTGAACATTCTGATAAAGAGATTGAATTTAAGACCGGAGCACTGAATTGGTCTATAATGCTTTATAAGTATGGGGTGGGGGCGTAACTTTTGTCAGCTATTACTTTCTAACCATGAATGAGAAAGTAAAGTGATTTCATTTCCTCAAATACCCGCCAAGTGCCCTATCGTTTGAATGTAAAGTTTGAACATTCTGATAAAGAGATTGAATTTTAGACCGGAGCACCGAATTGGTCTATAATGCTTTATAAGTATGGGGTGGGGGGCGCAACTTTGGTCAGCTACTCTGTTGGGTTAAGGCAGCCCAGGCTCTAAAATTCGTGTTCGAGTTCGGCCGCGTGCCTGGCCAGCGGCTCGGCCGAACTCGAACACGGTTCGAAATGTTCCACTACAGAGCAATTCGGGGGGCGCAAGGTCTATTCCACTGCCCAATCATATATATCTCAGGTGTACGTAACGTTATATGATTGAATGTTCGAATCCTGATGAGCAGATTATAGAAATGTCAATGACGATGACTTAGTAAACTTATCTCAGAGTTGTGTTGAAATAGCTATGCTGATAATTGTTAAGTCCGTGTGCAAGGATGCATCTTCTTGATAATTCCATGTAACGCTCTAGTCTAACGTCTTGTTTCATTTGATAGAAATACCCCCCTCCCAAATGTTGGCTTGGCCTAGCATAGAACATAACTCATGGACGTCATGCATGGCATGTTATGTTTGCCATCATAATAAACAGCTTTCTTTTTGCTTTTTTTGTATGTCAACATCATAACTCAAGAAGCTGTCGATGGTTCTGCATGGTATTTACTGGATGGGTTGACTTTACAGAAAGGAAGGTCAAGTTCGATAATGGGCCTTCTAGCGGGTAGCTAAGTGGCTGCAGCGGAGCTCAAAAATTTTTGGGATATATTTTTTGAAAGTGCTATGGTCATAATCTTTGTGGGGTAGATAGTTCATGCCACAGGAAGTAAGTTGTGTAAGTTTGGGCCCCCCAGCGTCTTGCTTGGAACTGCAGTGGCTGTTTTTGTTTTGACCTTCGGACATGAATAACTGGAGAAGGAGTTGACAGATTTCGTGATGTTTGCTATGTAGAGAGCTCAGATGGTCAGATGGTCATAATCAATGACTAATTATGCAAATAAGGAGCATATTTACATAACTAGTAAGGAAAGTTTGTAAATCCACTGCAACTCATAATGGGACATGTGACAGTGTTCCCGAAAACAGATCAGGCCTTGCCTAAAAGTATAAATAAATAGATGGGGCATATAAATAAACAGATAGGACACTCACTACACTCCAAGCAGAGGTGTGGACCCGGGTGGTTTTTAACGTGTTCAGTTTAGGCATTTTTGTCCAACACACGATTGGCGACATACTGAAAAGGGGACAAAATAGAAAGCCTGACAAAAACACCTAAAAACACGTCAAAAACCAAAACTGCACCAAAATTGCACCACTGCTAGGTATCTGTATCTGTATCTATATAGCCGGTATAACCGCCTTTAGGCGTAACACACCAGCTTCGCAGGCACGCGGCGCGGCAGCAGCTGGTCATATTATACCGAACAGTCTGTTACACCTAGTCTTTGCATATCTGACTGCAACCGTTCTTTAAAGCTAGTTAGTGAGGAAGCTCCTACAGTACTTGATGACAACGAGCTCCATTCTACAATTGTTTTCGGGAAATACGAATTTTTGTACACGTCAATCCTTGGCTGATAACTCTGGTACTTAAAAGCATGATTATTTCTAGTCCTCTTCTGAGCTGGCATTAGATACTTATCAGTCGGTACGTCCACAAGTTTATTAGTCATCTTGTACATCATGCAAAGTCTGGACATTGTTCTCCTGTCCTCAAGTGACATCCATTGCAGATCTGCTTTCATTTTTGTTACACTAGCGCCCCTGTCATAGTTGTTCGCGCAGAATCTGGCTGCTTGGTTCTGCACTCTCTCCAGTTTATCTCTATCCTTCTTTGTGTATGGATCCCAAACTGTTGCAGTATATTCAAGGTTTTGGTCTTACTAGAGACGTGTATGCAAGTGATTTTACCTTTGCTGGGCATGCCCACAAATTACGTTTGATCACTCCCAATGTCTGTTTAGCCTTAGTTGTTACTTTGTTGATATGGGTGTTCCACTGCAGCCCCGTTGTTAATAAAACGCCTAGGTACGGGTGGCTCTTTGCTGTTGCTAGAGCCTGTCCACAGAACTGGTAGGTGGTTACAATTGGGTTTCGTTTGTTTGTTATGTGCATGATGTAACATTTTTCCGGATTAAATTGCATGAGCCATTTGGTTTGCCATTCTTCGAGTGTGTTCAAATCTTCTTGTAAAAGCTGTGAATCACTCTGTGCGGACAACTCTATGTATAACAGGCTGTCATCGGCAAATAACCTCACATTTGAATCAAGCTGGTCTGGTAAGTCATTTATGTACGAGAGGAAGAGTAACGGTCCCAGAACGTTTCCCTGTGGTACGCCTGACGCAACTCTAACTGGAGCTGAGGCCTTGCCTTCTACCACTACCGTCTGTTTCCTATTGGTCAAGAAAGCCTTCAACCAATTTAGTGTGGTGCCTTGAATTGCGTAGTGCTCTAGTTTTGTGATGAGTCTGCTATGTGGGACTTTATCGAAAGCTTTAGTAAATTCAAGTATTGCTAGATCTACCTTTTTTTTTTACTGTTTAGTGCGCCAGCTATGTCGTGAGCTGTCAATATAAGCTATGTTTCTGTGGATCGCTTTGCTCTTAATCCATGTTGGTAGTCAGTCAATATGTTGAAACTTTCTAAGTGTTTCATGACATGACTATGGATAATGTGTTCAAGTAGTTTGCAGGATATACAGGTCAGTGATACAGGTCGGTAGTTACCGGGGACCGCTCTATCTCCCTTTTTTAAAATGGCACATATATTTGCATCCCTCCAGTCTTTGGGAATTTCTCCTGTGTCTAACGAGTGTTGGAAAATATTGGTTAACACTGGTGCTATTTCGGTGGCTGTCATTTTGAGGAACCAAGGTGGTATTTGGTCTGGACCAGATGCTTCAAATGGATTGAGACCTTGAAGCATTTTTTCGACACCATAAGGGGAAATCACTATGTGTTCCATGGGAGGGGTACAAGGCTGTCCGAGAGTTGGCATGTTTGTTGTGTCTTCCTCTGTGAACACACTTTTAAACTGTGAACTGAGTGCCTCTGCTTTTTTCTCGCTATTACTGATAATGGAATTCCCCAACTTTAGAGGGGCTACGCCGACAAGGTCTCTTCTTAGGCCTTTTATGTATGACCAGGTATGGAGTAGTCACATGTACTATGTCTTTCAAAATGTGGATGATATGGAATAAAGATTTATTCCATTCATATATATTGACTGTACCATTTCATCATCACTTTCAATATTTTTCATGACCAGTTATAACATATATGAGCACACTAGATACATATACTAGTCCTGTACCACAAAATGATTTTAACCCTATCTAGACTGGACTCATCCCCCCCCCATCATAACTTCCAAACGGTATGGTGTAAGATCCATTTGCAGGGGGTGATAAGCATGTTAATATTAATCACTCTCCATAATAAGCCTTGATTATTTGGCGAAGATAATGTGTTCGTGGAACTCTAGTTTTGGTCTTTGATCTTCTTTTTTTTCATTTTCTAGGTGTGCGAATAAAGGAATATGGTTAACTTGATCAGGTAGTATGCAGGATATACAATAGACCTCTTTCCAGATACGGCGGCCATTTTGAATTTCCCGGGGTCAGCTGGAGGTCATGCGCCAAAGTGAGGCTGAGGAGGTAACAAATAATGGCAAATAAGCACTTATTTCCTCCTCCGGTGCTCATGTACAGCACTACCCAAACACTGGGGTGTCAGATCTAGAAATCATGATGACAACGCGGGTCAGCATATTCAAACTGAGCATTGTACAGATGACCTTTTTTTTAATTAAATTTGTTTCCTGGTAAATTGTGTAAATCTAGCATAGAGCCACCCTAGTAATCCCCAGTCCAGTTGTGAAGTTAAGTTTGATTCGAACCTGCTTACTTGCTTATGTTGAGACCATCCAGTCACGAGTCGAGATGGCAGCCAAAGTCTTTCGGTCCTTTATCGCCTGGAGCAAACTATCCACTTCAAGTCCAGTGTCTTTCTTGAGTGTGTCTATAAAGGTTGCTGTGGGTCTTCCTGGCCTCCTTTTCCCATGCTTGGGAATCCAGAGTACCAGGTCAGCTGCTTCTTCCTTGCTCCTGAGGCAGTGTCCGGCGAACTTCAACCCCCTTGTCCTGATCTTATCGGACAGCTTTGGTAGGCCAGCATACAAGTCTTTGTTGGTAGTGTGTTGTGTCCAGTGGATTTTGAGTCCTGTTCTCAGAAGCCTCGTGTAACACCCATCCAGCTGCTTTTCTGACTTGGTGGTAACTGTCCATGACTCACACCCATACAGAAAGACTGCTTCAACAGTTGAGAAGAAGAGCCTCACTTTCAACTTGCGCGAGAGAGTTGATCTCCAAACCTTCTTCAGCTTGTTACAAGCCTGCCAGGCTGCTGCTTTTCTTGCTGCTTTGTCCCTTGCTGAACTATCCATTCGAGACCCCAGGTGCTTAAAGTCTTTTACCTCCTCCAAGGCAGTACCATTGCTTGTCTTGAGGCAGTAAGGGGTAGGTATGTTAAAGGCCATGAACCTTGTTGCCAGCGTTCATGTAGAGACCAACCTTGTCCACTGAGTTCTACACACACCCAAGCAGTTCCTGAGCTTGATGAATTGCCTCTGATATTACTGCAATGTCATCAGCGAAATCCAAATCAGTCACTATCTTAGTGCCAACTATTCTGCTCCTCCTCCTCTCAAGCTGCAGACTAAGCTCCTCCTCTCTACCGTCAATAGCCATCCTCAGTGCATAGTCAACAACAATCACAAGCAGATATAAAGCTAGTGTGTCCCCCTGTAGCACCCCTGCATACAAGTCAAAGAGTTCAGTTTCACCATCAGGGGAAATGACTTTTGCCTTTGTGTCCTGGTACATGCTGGCTATGGCTTCCACCAGTTGGTCAGGAATACCGTATGCCTTAAGTATCTTCAACATCTTTCCTATATGTACAGTATCAAAGGCTTTCTTAAAGTCGATGAATGTGATTATTGCTGTGAGATTGTAGGTCTTGGTGCCCTCTATAAGCCTTCGAAGTGCGAGAATGTGCCCTACAATTGACCTCCTTACCCTGAAACCGTTCTGATTTCTCCTCAGGTGCACATCCAGGGCTGGTCTTATTCTGTTGAGGATCAGTCTGTTAAATGTTTTGGCAACGATAGAGCTCAGGCTGATACCGCGGTAATTCCCTGCAAGTCTGAGGTTGCCAGATTTAAGTATGGGTGCAATGTTTAAAGTGCTCCATTTTGCCGGTTTTTCCCCTTCAAGCAGTGCCTTGTTACAGAAATCTAGGATAACCTCGTCCAGATCTTGACATCTTTTAAGTACCTAGGGCGGTATCCCATCCTCACCACAGCGTTTTCCTTCCACGAGCGATTTCTTTGCTTTCTCGTATTCTTCCGTATCAATAGGGCCTGTCCTTATATCAAGATTTTCCAGGACAGCTGGTATTTCCTCGTCCTCACAGGTTATGTCATGTAGATTTCCCAGGAGACTCTTAAAGTGGTTATACCAGTTCGTTACACGTTCTTTTGGTGTGTTTCCTTCAAGCTGACTTTCCTTTGTCTCTCTCCTGTTGTTTATCTCGTTGATTAGCTTCCAGCTCTGCCCGTGTTTGCAGTTCTCAGGCGCTTTTTCTACTTCCTTGATCCTTTGCAAGAGATCCTCTTCCTCGACCTTTGTGTATGTTTCCTCCAATGTCTTCCTGGCTCTCTTAAGCTTCTGTTTGTTCTTTTCCTGTGTGTTCTGTAGGAAGACTTCATACCTTCTGTTGACCTCATCCCTAGCCTGTGTCACTCCCAATACATGGGAAGGAGTGACCATTACTCTTTTCGATTAGCGTGGCGGGTTCTTTAGAGTGCTCGAGGCGTGACTCTCCTCAAACACGGGACCTCCATCTAACGTTCGGAGAAAACGGATGAACAACATATTAAATTAAGAACGACACTCTGCCTCAACAATTCTCAACTGCTCTGAACCCACAAAATGGAAGTAGCTGGAGATCTGCCATCAAGCCTTAACTGACAGGAAAGCACGACTAAGCCTCACATGAGTCATGACAGGGAACAAAAGATGGCGAACCAGATACTACCAAACCCCATGTTTCTTTGCCCTCTGATCGTGTCAAGGTATGGGTCGTGGTAACGTGGCCTTAGGCCGAGGGCTGAAAAGAAGCAAATTATTAAGTGCTATGCGTGGATGTCATCTATTCACTTATGGGCCTGCATATTGTTGTATTTTACCTAAGACGTGGCGAGCTACTTTAATTAATCACCTATCAAAGCTTGCCCGTAGCCTCTGGCTGGGAAAATAGTAGAAGTTGGCCAATAGACAGAATAATATGCTAAGGGAGTCGGCTACGGAGAGAGAGTCCAATCTGCCATCCTAGCCAACGTAGCCTGCAAGTGAAACCCTGGCAAATATTTCCCTATAGTCGCCGTATTTAGTCTGGTAGAGACTAGCTTGCCCGCTGCCATTCAATCAGTCGTATAGTATAACTGGTCGCATGAATCCCATGACATGTAGCACACCACTTGCCATTCTGAAATGTACACCAAGGTCTCTCTCTCTCCCTCCCTCCCTCTTGCTCCGAGAGTGCGATTTTGCTGTGTTAAAAGGACAGAGTCGCCAATGCAGCTGCATGACATTCTAGTATCATTTTATTGTTACCCCCTAAATATTAAAATATAACTCATGACCGTGGTAAAAATTAGTTTTGACAGTAAATTAAATTACAAGTGCATCGTGTAATGTTATGCCCATCTGAGGGAAATGCTATATACATGTACATGTTATTCCTATAGCTAACAAACATAATCTAGCCTAAGAGATTAGTCAAATCTGTCTATAGTAAAAACTCAATAGACATAAAAGGGTTTTTGCATAGCCGCTGTGTTAATAATGTTATGTTAATCATTTCTGTATATTGGGGCAGTACCCATCTCCGTTTCTAATTCTATAGCCATGGGGCGACGAGGCCACTAGAGACTAGTCCACATATTTCAATGAAAAATGTGTCAGACTTTAGTGTTATGTATTTGCGCGATAGTTCTGTATCAATTTTCCTATGATGGCTGCCTCCTGAGCCCGTGCCTTTACAACAGAGGGAGGGTCAGCTGGATTGCTGGGTCGGAGGTCAAGGTGGTGGGCGGCGTCCTCCATCACTATGGCAACCAGGGAGTTAGAGAGCGACTTCAGAACACACCCAGCTGGCCAGGAGGGAAGGTCACCATTACTGTGTGGGGACAGGAAAAACAAGTTACCAAGCAATGGAAATGTAAAAAATGCGGTGAATCTGCGCGTTCTGTCTGTTTGACATTAACAGTGATGATGAATAACCAAAGGATGGGGATTCAACGTGCGGATATCATACCCCTTGGTTCTATGGACTGACTCGCCTTCTTGCTCCTTTAAAATTGCATTTGCCAAGAAGGCTATGTTTTCGTTAGCGTTCGTGTGTGTGTGTGTGTGTGTGTGTGTGTGTGTGTGCGTGTGTGTGTGTGTGTGTGTGTGTGTGTGTGTGTGTACACGATAACTTGGTAAGGCTTAGACTATACATCATGACAGTCGCAAGGCCAAACCTCGAGTATGCGGACATTGTCTGGTCAGGTCTTACCAAACACGATCAAATTGTGTGGTATATATGGCAAGGAATTGGACATTGTAGAAAAATGTCACACTTACAAATTACGTATCATCAAGAACTCATCATAATAAGTTAACGGTTATTTGACACAGAGCAGTCGTTTGTAGTGTCTGTAAAAAATTCACATTTTCAGTCGGGGCTGGTAGCGCGCGACAAATCCATCCTAGGACAAATTTAAGGATACATTCAGGAGATACATGCGACACTTTTAGAGACACGCTCGTACGAATTGCCCTTCATTGAATCAAGATAGAAAACCAACACACGTATATGCCTTTTCTACTCTTTCGTCGACTACTCCAATTTTCAAAGTACGTAGCTGAACATAACAGTGCTATTCATGTGTAAAGGACAAAACAACCAAAGCAGAAAAAAGGAAAGGAAAAAAAAAACACTACTAAGCTTAATCTAATGTAAGCCCAAGGCGCAATCTTAAGTTTCCTTCAAAACAGCGAAATGTCAAAGGGAAAGTACAAAGTGAAATTACAAATGCATGGTAAGAACAAGAGAACAGTAGCAACCAGACTGATTTGACGGGCATAGACTTCCGTGTACCTTGGTATACCCTAGAGAGGTGACTACATTTCTTCAGATTACGTAAGACTGGCATGTCGTCTCCAACTGTCGCAGGCATGGCTGAGGACAACACCTCCGACATCGCACCTGGGATCCCTACATACGGTTTAACAAAAGAAATTATGGTATAAGTAAGTTCGAGTTCAGAGACTGTCTCATGGCAAGCTTCCTCAGTTCCGCACATGAGCCAAGAGGACAGGACGTCTGTGAAGATACCTTTAGGGGAGTCACAGAGCAATGGACACTGTCAAGACGCGAAAGCATCTTCCTGCAGCACAAATGATATTTCAGTCTGTCCGGAAGTATCACCAGGCGATGCTGGCGACACGGTAAGATGTGTCGGGGCTGATCATAACATACGCGATCTTTCGCCAGGCAACCAGAATCTAAACCCGATGTACAAGACAATCCCACATCATATGAATTCTCAATCACCCAACAACCGGGAGGCGCAGAGTAGCCAGAACTATAACGCGCCGTTTCCGCAAAACCGGAATCCGGTGTACAATCAAAACCTACTCCAGGCTGAAAGATACGAAGGCACACTCCGCATCCAACCATATGCCGTAAGAAACCAAGGGGACGATGTTAGTAACAACGGCGTGACTAGAGATGAGAGTGAAATAACAATGGACGTTACCCTTGGTGATGACACCATCGAACCGTACGCAGTGTATCATGATGACCTGCATAGTGGTGATACAATTTCCGAATACACAAAGAGGCAGACGTCTCAGATGAAGAACGCCCCGATCTCTGAAGTAAAAGACAAAAATGCTGTTCATCAACAGGCTACTTGCGGTAAGAACAGTTTTCATGTCTTTAAATGAGATTTCTTGTCTGGGTTTGCATCTTCGCAGTTTTCCGATGTTGTCCGGCATTTTTATTCACCGTAGCGGTATTTGTATAAAATGTAATATTATAAAAGGACAATCCCATCTTGAATGTGTCTTGAAACAGTCCGTTAATTTCTGGCAGCTTTTATTGTCCAACGCTAACAATCTCAAAACAGAGGTCATGCCTTGAGGATTAGTCCTTTGGGTTGGGTGAGCTTTTCCCGCATCGGCCTGAGACCCCTCCCGGCATCTTTGCCTCTCTACATCTGCTTGGAGATCGATGTGTTTAGAACAAGTCTTCAACAGGAGAATGCCTGTGAGTTAACGTTGATGAAGAAAATTGTTGATTTTTTTGGTGGAAGGATAAAAACAACACAGTGTGTCCAAGACCTGTCTGTGTTTATCTCTCTTGGAGACTGCAACATACGAGGCAACACTCAGTCTCATCTTAAATCTGACTTAGAAATAAACTCGACTCCTGAACTGTGTATCTAACACCATTGCTTGAACGAAACACTTGTTTACATTGTGTTCTGTAGCTTTGGTCAAGCACATTATAAGGCTTGGCTTGATGTGCCTGTGTGGTTACCACTTTGTATTTTTAGCGAAGCTTTAGGAGCGAGCTTAATAGTATACTTTACGCCCGATTTGCAAGAATCCCCAGAATTCCATAGGAATTTCTGCAATCCGTCCGCACAAACCCTGGGGACGCCCGCCTGTCACTCTATACATTGTTAGTAGGTCTGGCATCCCGGCACGCAGGTCGATGACAGATGACCTAATTAATGACGTGGTGTCTGATTTCGTACTGGTGGGAGTGTGTCAGTATTCTAGCTTTGAAAAGGGTTTTCAACCAACCGCAGTTGATCTATGATCACAAAAACGTGCTGAACGTCATGCAGGCATATATAGGAAAGGCAAAAGTTTTTTTAACAGAACGATTAAGAACTTGGTTAAGGCTTGGGCAGTCTACACTTTACGTGGAGGGGTGCGGTGTCGGAAAAACAACAGTAGCTCCTGGAAAACATAACCTACAGAGCTAGAATAACAACCAAAACGATCATAGGAGCCCCAGCAAATTGAATTTTTAAACTTATGGCCTAGATTCTCACTCCACCTATCCAAAAATGGGAGAGAAAGACACTACACCGAGAGTGTGCTCCGGTCTTTCGATATCTGCTTGGAACTCATCAAGTTATGGTGCCTGATTTCTAAGTGCATTTTGAACAAATATTATGACAGAACTTAGAGTGCTACGTGGGTACTTCCCTTACAATGAAGTAAGATCAACCAGACACCTTCGCTATGGCGATACTTTTTAATTGCCACACTTATTTATGTTTAATTGAAACTGACGCCTATCTGCTGTGAACCTTTAATGTAACTTACTCGCTACTTCTTTTATGTGTTATCATTGTTCGGGTTTCTGTATTTTCCAGGGAGCAAATGTTTACAGGTGTGCGTCAAGTTTGCCCCAGTGGCGGCTGCTGCCCTGGTGTCATTCATCGTCGTTGGATCCATTATTGCTATATTCTTCTACACAAGCGATCGGGATGGTCTACCGGTACAAACGGTACGCCCTCTTTTTCAATACTTCTGTTTCTCCATATGTGAGACATTCCAGGTAGTCGAGGATACATGTCTAGAACCCATCTAGAATCCGAAATTGTGTTTGATGAAATTTCCTCACAAAAGCTTGTGAAACAAGAGTTCCACGACCTCATATCTCCATGAACAATTCTATTAATGCAAATGGCTTACACATTTGCATAATATATGCTTGGTCATAAACACCTTTATCTAACTTATATGTTGTAATATTGACAGTCCTTTAATTTTCCGAATTAAATGAATTATGGTGTTTTGCATTAATTATGCAAATTAGGAATTTATTTGCATAATTGGTATCAGTTGATAATCCACTTTCCATAAACTACATATGTTACATGTATTTGAGTCTGATAATGGAAAACACTGCAAATATAGATTTTCCTCATTAGCTATGCAAATTAAGTCACAATTAGCATAATTTGCACTTCATTATGTATATCTCTGTCTAAGCTACCTGCATACTAAGTATCATATTGACAGTCCTATAATTTTCCAATTAGATGAGATATGGTGTTTTGCATTAATTATGCAAATTAGGAATTCATTTGCATAATTGGTACCTGTTGATGATCCACTTTCCATAAACTACATATGTTACATGTATTTGAGTCTGATAATGGAAAACACTGCAAATATATATTTTCCTCGTTACCTATGCAAATCAAGTCCCAATTAGCATAATTTGTACTTCATTGTGTATATCTCTATCTAAGCTACCTACATACTAAATATCATGTAAATCTGTTGTTCCTTTGTTCAGTTATTGTCCCTAGAAGATCTTCACAAAAACGCCCTTGCAGTTCCAGAGAAAGCTGCTAGGGAACCCAAACCTACACCACTTCTTTATTATATCACAAGCTATCTGCCACCCAAAAATCAAGACCACAGCACGTCTAGGTCAAAAGATACAAAAATTGAAGTTCTGCTGCAGTACCAAGGTCACATACCAGGGGGCCCAAAATCGACCCTGACCTTCGGCTTCACAACACCCGCCCACATACCAAATATCATTGTAATCCATTAAGAGGTTCTTGAGTTATGCTGACTACAAGAGTCCGGAAACACAAATACAAACACACACACACACACACACACACACACACACACAAACACACACAAACACACCAAAAACAATATCTCCATTTTTCATGGAGATAAATACACTAGAATGTTTAGACTAGTTTCTTTAGACTATAAAATATTTTCTCGTAAAGATTACAAATAGTATTGCGTTTCATGATACCCGTTGTGTTTAAATAGTATAGTCCCTTACATCAAACGCCCAGGACAGAAGTAATGTAAACAATTTTGTCAAAATATTTCTATCGTTAGCCTTGCTCCCTTTAAAATCTCAACTGGTATAGGTGGGATCCATCAATGACAACTGACGACACAATTCCAAATGTAAAGATGACCTACACCCATATTCACGCTATGTCCGGGGCTGTCATTTTTTAAAAGGTGTTTGTAGGTTAGTATCTAATTTGATAGCTCTTAAATCTGTCGTCTGTCATCTTACCAAAGAAGATGTGTACACAATGCTGTGAGGTTCCAACGTGAAAGATATTTAGCCATTACCAACTGATATCTATCTACAGGTAAGCTCCTTTAATGACACATCTCCCAATGGATCTATTGGGAAAGCAGTACCCACAGTGTTATCCCCGCTTGAGGCACCACAAGGTAAATCTTCATTATTCACTCTGCTACAAGGCTATACTAGAGATATATAATAGTATATATAAAAGCTTTCGATGCCATTCATATTCTTCATTTCCTTTAGGTTTTTTCTAGGTCTGTGCCAGTGTTTATGTCGTTCAATTAAAACGTACGCTAAAAGCACTCATGAGTTTTTCACCAAATCAATTCTGCCTGTTTCACAATGGATACCTAAAAATAAGTTAACAATGTCTCTTGTTGCTATGGCAAAAGGTTTTGAACATGCATGTTTTGCTAATTTCATTTCTAGAAAATAATGCAAATTTTCATCATATCCCCGATTTTCTATAATATGAACATAAATGGGATCTGATGTAACTTGAGGGATTAAATGTCTTCTTATTGATGGCGGCCCACATTGCTCACGTATGAAAATGTTATTTACAGTCGAGTTCATCAATAGCTTATTTTACAAGAAAATATCCAACAATTGCATTTGCTACTTGTTGAAGAAAGCGTGTTTCCTTTTTTTAATTATCTTTTCATGACCTTGTCGTTCTTGCAATGTGCAACAAAGGTGTTATCGGGCGTTAATACTGAATCAGGCAATATATCAGAAATAAGGACATAATGATGTTATGATAAGTAACCAAAGATACGACGCAAAAGATGTTGTGAAAATGTAATTTGACCTGCACGGTATCTGCTGAACATTGGATTGTCATACGATCCGTAGCTCAGGAAAGGGAGGTTAAAACTGTTGAATTTGCATAGGATGGATACGAAATTAATTCATTGATGAGGTGTCAAATTTGGAATAGTCTACATTCAACACAAACGATTTAGAAGTTGTCTATTATGGGGCAGAAGTAATTTTTCTATTTGACTCCTGTTTGAATAAAAATGTATGCGAAGGTGAAAGTCTGCTTTTTAACTAGTGTGACTTGGAAATATATAATTGCGAGGCAGAAGTAATGTCAAAATGATACAATTTCTGTTTTTGTCACAAAGGTGATTTTGAATCAGCCCGTTTTGGGATCTGATAGTTTTTTTGTACGTATCTTAAATCCCCTTGATATTCGGCTATAAAAGCATTTATTTATCAATCATCATGTTTGCCATTACTTGTTCTACGTGTTACAATATCAAAAAATTAACAAAAAGTATGGGGATTTCATAGGGTATAAAGATAGGTATGCCTTATTTGCTCCCGAACATTTACTTTCTAGTTCTTGTGATATGTTGGAACGGACAGGGAATTTAATGCGAAACTGTGCATATATTCATCTTTCCACCTATTCCTATCAGAAACCTTCCTTTTAGACTTGCGCGGTTTGAATAATACTCTCTTTATCATTGCCTCCCTTAGCTACCATTGTCTCCGCTCACCTTTTTCCACGCGAGCATGAAATTGATTTCTAGATCATGTAGTTTCAAGGGAAGGAGGAATATTTACTCTTATTGCAATTTTGATCGTTTGTAATAGGAAATTACGAAGGGAAGGCGGTCCTGCGGAAAATCATCATTGACAAGTCTGGATCAGGTCCAGGCATATTCGTCAATTACCGAGGAGGAGTGGCTGTGTCTGCTGACAACGAGATATTTGTGACTGAATTTAAGAATAGACGTATCCATGTCTTTAGAATGAATGGTACTTTCCTCCGCCACTTCACGACTGTAGTACCAGGTAACCAAACGACAGGGCCTTGCAAAAAGGAAACCGTGATGAAACCGCGCGATATTACTATAGCCGTAGACGGTAGCCTGTGGGTATTGGGGCAATCATATTATCGGTCAGGTAGTATGGCCGGTCTTTGTTTCCACGTAGTACAGTACAGTCAGGTCGGCCTGCCAAAGGCTCAGCTTGAAACAGGATGGAGGCTTTTACCTGGGCCTCCACCAAGCGGAAGCGTCGGCTTAACTTTCGACGTGCGCAATAGAAAAATAGTCCTCGCTGCTTGGGGTAAAGTGTTAGTGTTTACCGCAGATAAAGAGGGTTCTTTCTATGAGGGCAAACAATTTGGAGACCGCGCAGCTTATGATTCAGGATATGTCACAGCTGACAACGAGGGAACTATTTATATATCGGACCGATCCAGCCATACTATCTACGTGTACAATACCTATGGAGATAAGCTTTTCAAATTTGGAAACTTGGGAACCGATGAAGGTCAATTAAATGTCCCCCGTGGTATCTGTACGGACAGTTCGGGTCACATCATCGTGGCGAACGAGAACAATGACAGGATAGATATGTTCACACGCCATGGTGGCTTTGTCCGCACTGTGGTTAACATGTCTAAGCCGGTTGGCATTGCTATGGGTCCTGACGAACAGTTGGTAGTGACGGGAGATAGCAGTGTGACCATCGTGCCACGTCTGATGGTACATCCATGATGTATCATACAGGAACGGACATTGTTTTTCCGTCATTGAAAGTTGAAACACATACTAATATCATTGAAAAGTATTATATACTGTGAGTTCACAATTCTATAAAAAAACTTAGATTCATTAACTATCCATTACTAAATGGTACAAATAGAAATGACCAAAATATTCATGTTCATTCAACAGCTCCTGAATGTAACAAAGATCATCTTAACGTTGTTTGATCCAAAATACGAGAAAAAATTTCGTGGGAAATTTGAAGTCTACTAAAGCGGCTAGCCGCTAGAACGTCCTCTCCACCAGAAAAAAAAGTTACTCTATCATATTATATTAGACAAGTCCACAAATACATATATTTAAAAAATCACAACTTTCTGCTGTTCCTTTAATACCGTGTCTGCTGGTTCCTAATCCCAATGATATGATTCAGCTTGAGCTGCAGACAAATCATCTCAGAAGAAGTGCTATGCTTAACGTCTTTCATTTTTGCGGCCATGAAGCTAAAACCAAGACGACTGGTCTGTATTCTTTGGGGGTTGTACAATGTGAAAATGGAAATAGTATTTATGAATGATGTTGTTATTTTTCAGAATGTATCGTTGCGTTCGATTGTATTTCCTTACTAGTATTAACTTCAATGATTATCGTGCTCATATGGGTCTTTCTATACTAGAATGTCCCTTTACAATGAAGTAAAAAAAGTGCCCTTTAGCCTCTGATGCAATGGTAATGTTACAAAGAATTGAAAGAATGGGAACTCAGTTTAAGTGGTGGTGTATTGCAAAAGTATGATCTGGGTTGTAGGGAAATGGAGCCTTCTGATCTGAAGTCATCTGGCTGAATCACAATATAACATAACATAGTTACGGTATGTTCTGTATATTGGTTGTACAACATAGTGTGGAACTTGGACGCAACATTATTGAAAACATTGCACAAGGTCTGTGTAAGACAAGTACTAGCTGTAAACAAAAATGATTTACGGATATGCCTTAAAGATTGATTGAAATCATAAACAGTTAAAAAATGTTTCCATTAGCATCAAGTACTGGTACGTCATGTACTGATTCGTTAGAACAAACAAGCAAACAAGCAAAAACAACAACAGTAACATGGTTTAGGGCATGTGAACTATATGAGTGAAAATACAATATCAGTTGTCCATAGCAGTGTTGCAATCAACATCAAATATATTATAAAAATATTTGAAAATATATCACTCCGTATAAATAATTCAAGTCATAAGTGTTTCCTATATTGACTTTGTTGATGGTTTTTGTGTGAACAGTAGAAAAAACGAAATAGTGACGTGTTTTAGCAAGGGTTGTTGTATGCCGTCGCCCATACACCCTAATTATGTCACATTTTAAAACTTGAAAGGTATTGGGGTATTCTCTTCTGTCATCACCAGTGTAATGTTTTCAGGAAAATAAACAAGAAAACAAAAACAATTGTATTATTTTCCGTTGTGTAGTTTTCTTACTTATCAAACTATTGCCCAAAGCAAAGTATATGCCCTTTGTGTGAGGATTTTACACGTTTCAAAACATGATAATCGTAAGGATTTAATGTTGTAAAATGAGGACATTCAAGTGTATATGTCATTTTGGCAAAACCCTCAGGCCTTCAATCCATTTGATTTATTCCACAAGAAATCAATGGTCTTTTTGGATATCAACATTTTTCTGTGTGAAAGACCATAGCAATCTATTGATCATCTAAAACTTCCCGCTTGCCTAGACGTTGACTTGTAATTTTGTCTTATGGTTTGTAAGGTTTAAGAAAACCCCCGTGCAGTGCGTAGGAGGATTTGGGGGTATACGTAATGCTGGGAAAGCGTTTAAGCATTGAGGCCTGACTTTGATATAAACTGCAAAAGTGGCCGAGGCAAGAACATCTTCTGTGCAATAAGTTAAAATCACCGTCGTGGTCATATTCATGTCATGAATACACTACCTTGTCTTCAATATATACTAGACTTCATACGGCTAAACACAGGTATAATATATATCTTGTTTGATACCATGCCTTTGTTCAGCCCCCTCATCCCCAAAATATACATGTACGGCAGTAATAGGCAGGCGCTATTTGGCGATCGCATTTGCAACATACGCTCGCAGGGGAAACGCAGGTTGTAGATTTTAGAGAATTTCAGTAGAATAGAATTATTTCTTGCTCAGTATAACCAAAATACAACAGATTTGAATCATACTTTCCCAATAAAAGTATCAGTAAAAGAACTAACCTTTTAAATGTTTTTTGTTATTGAACATTCCATCTTTTGAAAGTGATATTCTCCCGTCTGATAATCAAGTCATAAGTTGACTGTTGCACATACACAATGAAGCCAAAATGAATAAGGGCTGAGATGTGACTGAAGGCTGAGAAGAGACAATACTTCGGCAGGCTGGCAAAAAAGGTGAACGTTGGAATATGACCATAAGTCAGTATCCCTAAAAGGTATATGCCTGAAAGTGCAGCATTCAATGCGTAAATGGAGGTGGTTATGATATTAGTTTTTATTCTACAGAGGTACTGTATAACTAATTGAGTATGTACAAATCTGTCACTGTGATATTATTCCATTGTTTTACTGGGCTGGGAAAATACCAAACAGACTGACATTACTCCCCATTTGAAGGGCTCACGGCGTCTAAAACGATAATGTTGATATTTTGATCTTCAAACTGTTTACATGTCAATGCCATTAATCTCATTGCCTTATCAACCGTAGTACTGTAAGATAGTACCTAATGTTGATACATGTTCAAACGTAAAACTGATATCTAACCGTAGTTTAACAGAAAATCATGTTGCAAGAATGCACTCGGCGCTGGGGGTAATCAATAACTGATAACGGTTATCACGTCCAATGGTACAATCGGTGTGTGAGTAGCGAACAGGCAGCGCGAGCATCGCGACAACAGGCAGCGCGAGCATCGCGACAACAGGCAGCGCGACTGTGTTTTTTGTCCTAAATATTATTTCATTTATTTATTTTATTTATTGCTTCGTAAATGCAATGTATCTGGCTCGTCATTAAGAAAAGAGAACAAACTAATCATTCATTTGTGATTTCAAGTCAGGAACCTCATCAAAGAAGGACGTCTTTGTCATATGTCCATCACTTTCTGTCTAAATTGACACACAAAGTGTATCACTTCAAAGATCCAATATCTGATTCTGAGAACGTGTCTTCCTCCCTAGTGTCAGCATCATTAGACAGAGAACCAATGATATCCTGCAACACTTTGTCCGTTCTACATGATGGCAGAGAATGGTGAATAGCAGCCAAATAATCCAGCCTCCTCTCTGCCATGCCTACCTCTATGTTAAAATTACACGTTTTGGCAAGCTCCTGTGCCACCGAAGCCTTCTCTTGTGCCAAAACGTAACTTCTCTGACGAAAGTACAGGTCAGACTCTGTCAGGAGAAAACGGCATCGGCTGCGTTTTGGCATTCCCCCCCAGAATTCTGTTCGCACAATGTCAATGCTCCTACGGGCGGCTTCAACATGGTGTAGGCTGACGTTTCGAGCCCTTCCTTGTGGGGAAGCACAGTCCAATAAGACAGCTGCGAGTTTGATGTGTGCTCTTCTCTGGTGTGCCGGACATGACGACACGTCTTGCCTCCAGTGGCTAATAGCTAATTCCAGATTTTCTCGAACCTGGGGTAAACAAAATTAGAACGTGAAGAATGTTGATATACATATATGCAAGTTAAGGCGCACCTACATCCCCCCCCCCGCATACCCTGCATGACATTAGAAAATATATGAGTGACACCAGTAAGGTACTGAATATTTCAGCTGACCGTATTGTAATTATGCCATTATCATATGATACAGAAAGTAACCTTGAAGAGCAAGTATCATTTTATAAAGTTTAAGAAGTTACTGCAAATTAGATGTTGTGCAAATGGACTTAACTTAACTCCAACACACGAATTGTGACTCAGCAAAGTTTCAGCGGGTTATACCCTATTATATTATTTGGCTGTAATGTTGCTTTAGGCTTCTTATGTGATGGCTGCTTCATTGTTCTTCTTATGTATCTATCTGTGAATCTCTGAATAAACCATTTATATACAGTATTGGAGTTAATTCAATTTTTGTTTTCAAAATGTCCAAAATGAATACCAAACGAAAATACCACTGAACCGTCGTGCTATATTCACAGTGCGTTTGTAGATGATCTAAGCAGGAAAGTCGGACTCTAAACAATCCCTTTACCTCATCAAACAAGCTGCTCGGAGGAGAGCTGTGATTGGCTATGATGGCAGCATACAATGATGCTTTGTTATAGTAGGTTTCACCGGTGTCCTCTCCGATCTCGAAGTTCGACAAAACCTGACAAAAATGATAAAAACATGTTTGACACTTTTTTTTTCATTTTGTTGATCAATATGCCCAAATTCATACTAAATGATAGTTATCTCCATGAAAAAAGACTTTTTCATGGGGATATTGTTTTGCATGGTGTTTGTGTGTGTTATCCTGTGTGTATGTTTGTGTCACCGGACGCTTAAAATCAGCATAACTGAAGAACGTGTGGATGGATTGTAATGATATTTGGTATGTGGGTAGGTGCTGGGAGTAGAAAGGTCAAGGTCAATTTTGGGCCCCCTGGTATGTGTCACTGGAACTACAATGGCGTATTTGTAAAAATCTTCCAAGGAGAATAACTGAAGAAAGGAACGACAGATTTTCATGTTATTTGCTACACAGGTGGGTTGGACAGAGATGTACAAACTGAAGTGCTAATTATGCAAATTTGGACTGAATTTGTATAAGTAATGAGGAACATCTACTCCATTGTGGGTATGTGCTTTGAGGTCGCACCTGTCGAATGTCATGGTCTCTTATCTAGGACACGTATTCCCTAAGTCCAAACAGCTGGTGGTTCTTCTTCCCAAAACCAAGTAGATGTGGGATAGTAGCTCTACTAATGGTATTGCAGAAAGTTATATGTACATTATGTTTCATAGTACGGATGTTATATTCGAGATGTAGGTTCCTTTAGAACAGGTTAATACACCTGACAATAAACTACGCTAATGAGGACCTCATTTGCATAATGTATGCAGAAACTTGTATATCCCTTACCGTAACAGCTGCAGATGTCATATATGAGATGCAGGTACCTTTAGGAAAGTTAAACACACTTGTCCATGAATTATGCTGATGAGGACCTCATTTGCATAATTTATACATAAATGTGTATTTCTCTTACCGTAAAGGCTACGGATGTCATATTTGAGATGCAGGTACCATAAGGAAAGGTCAGAAAACCCGGCCATGAATTATGCTAATGAGGGCATCATTTGCATAATCTATGCATATTCCTTGCCGTAAAGGCTACGGATGTCATATTTCAGATGTAGGTAATTTTAGGAAAGGTGAACACACCTGGCCATAGTTATGCTAATGAGGGCCTCATTTTAGTATAATTCATGCAAAAACTTGTATTTTCCTTACCGTAAAAGCTACGGATGTCATATTTCAGATGTAGGTACCTTTAGGGATAAAAACAAATTCCATGGAGATTTTGGGTCTTCGGACTCTTGTTATACTTGTTTTCTGTCTAGAGCTCTTAGTTTCAATGCTTAAGACTAACTTCAATGCATGAAATACTGTAGAAAAACAAGCATTTGTGCTAGCCGACGGACAGCAAATCAGAGACTCCCGCGTCTAGTTTTAGGGGAACACTCGGTACGTTGCCTCTGAAGCGCAGCAATAGGATGTTTTAAAAACTGACGGATATTAACGCAGCTAGAACAAGAGTCTGAAGACCCCAAATCTCCATAGATCCTCTGTGGTATGACCACAACCTGTTGGGTCCCTAGAAAATTTATGACCCACTTTCGAAACTGACAGCTGACACCTGTCACAGCATGTCTATAATGGAAATATAGATAATCCTCATTACATATGCAAATTCGGTCCCAATTTTGCATAATTTGCAATTTACTGTGTACATCTGTGTCTAAGCTACCTGCATAGTAAATAACATGAAAATCTGTTGCTCCTTTCTTCTGTTATTCTCCTTAAAGATTTTTTACAAATATAACATTGCAGTTCCAGTGTCACATACCAGGGGGCCCAAAATCGATCTTGACCTTTTTCGTACCAACACCAACCCATATACTAATTATCATTACAATCCATAAAGAGGTTCTTTAGTTATGCTGACTTTAAGCATCCGGACGCACACACATACACACACGCAAACACACACGCAAACATACACGCAAACACACTCAAAACAATATCACCATGAAAAGGTCTTTTTTCATGGAGATGATAACGGACAGCAAGTAGGTGAATAGGAAAGAATGTCTTGCAGCCGCATTTGACTGTCAAAAAACAACAACCCAAGTGGGCATTTTGTTGTAAAAAGACGTAAATGACAATAACTAGCGTTTGGCTACAGTAAAGATTTATTTGTAGGGCTAAATCTGGAACAAGGAGGAAGCCATCCCAGTTTTACTTCCATTTTCAACGTACCTGTTTGGCAAGATCCATGTATTTTTCTGCCAGGCCGTACTTTTTGTCTTTCTGATAGACGTCAGACAACAAATAGTAGGCCCTTCCCACCAGCATTTCTGTGTTCTCTGTCCGGTCTTTTTTCAATGTCTGCAGAGCGTGTTTCGTGATGGAGACAGCCCCGGCCAAGTTGTACTTATAGTACTCTGCCAAAGCTTGCTGTAGTACAAGGACAAAATGAAATAACATTAGGTGAAATATGTTGCAGAGATTACAGGTTCGCGCAAAGTGGCGAAGGATAGCAGTGGTTTTATCTTAATGAATGGTATTGACGAAAGTCAACAAGAAAAGTTGAACTCACCTCCAGCAGAACGACAATCTTTAGATCAGTATCTCTGGTTCACAAGTGCTGCACCAGCTGCCCGGCGAAAACATCGAACTCCTGCCACCTTCCTGTAACACAGCGTACTCCATATAGCTTCCAGTAGAAAATCGTACTGTATTACGGCACGTACTAATGTTAACTTGCACTATTTGCCTACTAATTACAATGGAACTAATCAGGAAAATCATCACGTTGCATAAAAGGACGTTTCATTGCAGTACCAATAGCCTCGGGGTAGTCGCAACCTTGGTGAAACACCTCATCAAACACACACAGACACATATAACGTTGGTTAACATAAATTCGCGGGGTAATCAAATTCGACATTTTTAGAAACGGTGTATTTTAGGGATATGTGCTAGATGAAAAATCAGTTATAACGCCAGCAATGCAAACCGGATAGACTAACGTATTCTGAACACTGGCTGAAAAGCTTCGATAACCATGCATTAGAAGTTGGCGACGTCAAAAACTCCCCGTCCCTAACTGACAGAGTCTGTGGGCTTCGTGGGAGAATCACACTACACGGTTGTTCGCTTTTTTATAAGACAAATGTCACATCCGCTTCCTGCTAAACACAATTATTTACAAGACAACTTATTACAATCTCTTTTGCTAACCTGCAACTGGATTCTAAGTGTGATCAATCATCAAAACTCCTTTGTTGCTACAACCTACGGCACGTGAATTTTCCCGCCGCCATATTATTACCCAGAATCCTGTTGTCAAGCAGACGACAAAGGTTTGTGAGGAACACTTTCTTGTCTAAATGTTGCGTGTGATAGTGGACTGAGGACGATATTTTCCTCAAAGTTTGCTCCTAACACAACAAGGAACACATGGACACAGTAGTACTACCATTGCTACGGTATCCAGCTAACTTCCCATGAATAATGTACACGTTGCCATGACGGTGGATGTCGACTTTGAGTGACGTTCTACCGACTCAACAAACGGGATGTTACCGAAGGCCTGATGTGTGTGGTACGGCCGTTTTGTCGTGTATTATTTTTATTGGTCACGTTAATATGACCTTGGTACTCTCTTCAAGTCAAGATGGGCACAACAGCTGCTATATAAAAGCTAATTAGTGGCATATATTAATGACGAATCTTCTCTCCCGGAATAATATGTTCGCACCTGTCCAAGAGCACTGTCATTCTGCGTGCGGTTTCATTTTTAGATTTGTATTGAAACCTGGCTTTTGAATATGAAAGACCCCAAATCTCCATAGATCCTCTGTGGTATGACCACAACCTGTTGGGTCCCTAGAAAATTTATGACCCACTTTCGAAACTGACAGCTGACACCTGTCACAGCATGTCTATAATGGAAATATAGATAATCCTCATTACATATGCAAATTCGGTCCCAATTTTGCATAATTTGCAATTTACTGTGTACATCTGTGTCTAAGCTACCTGCATAGTAAATAACATGAAAATCTGTTGCTCCTTTCTTCTGTTATTCTCCTTAAAGATTTTTTACAAATATAACATTGCAGTTCCAGTGTCACATACCAGGGGGCCCAAAATCGATCTTGACCTTTTTCGTACCAACACCAACCCATATACTAATTATCATTACAATCCATAAAGAGGTTCTTTAGTTATGCTGACTTTAAGCATCCGGACGCACACACATACACACACGCAAACACACACGCAAACACACACGCAAACACACTCAAAACAATATCACCATGAAAAGGTCTTTTTTCATGGAGATGATAACGGACAGCAAGTAGGTGAATAGGAAAGAATGTCTTGCAGCCGCATTTGACTGTCAAAAAACAACAACCCAAGTGGGCATTTTGTTGTAAAAAGACGTAAATGACAATAACTAGCGTTTGGCTACAGTAAAGATTTATTTGTAGGGCTAAATCTGGAACAAGGAGGAAGCCATCCCAGTTTTACTTCCATTTTCAACGTACCTGTTTGGCAAGATCCATGTATTTTTCTGCCAGGCCGTACTTTTTGTCTTTCTGATAGACGTCAGACAACAAATAGTAGGCCCTTCCCACCAGCATTTCTGTGTTCTCTGTCCGGTCTTTTTTCAATGTCTGCAGAGCGTGTTTCGTGATGGAGACAGCCCCGGCCAAGTTGTACTTATAGTACTCTACCAAAGCTTGCTGTAGTACAAGGACAAAATGAAATAACATTAGGTGAAATATGTTGCAGAGATTACAGGTTCGCGCAAAGTGGCGAAGGATAGCAGTGGTTTTATCTTAATGAATGGTATTGACGAAAGTCAACAAGAAAAGTTGAACTCACCTCCAGCAGAACGACAATCTTTAGATCAGTATCTCTGGTTCACAAGTGCTGCACCAGCTGCCCGGCGAAAACATCGAACTCCTGCCACCTTCCTGTAACACAGCGTACTCCATATAGCTTCCAGTAGAAAATCGTCAGACAACAAATAGTAGGCGTCAGACAACAAATAGTAGGCCCTTCCCACCAGCATTTCTGTGTTCTCTGTCCGGTCTTTTTTCAATGTCTGCAGAGCGTGTTTCGTGATGGAGACAGCCCCGGCCAAGTTGTACTTATAGTACTCTGCCAAAGCTTGCTGTAGTACAAGGACAAAATGAAATAACATTAGGTGAAATATGTTGCAGAGATTACAGGTTCGCGCAAAGTGGCGAAGGATAGCAGTGGTTTTATCTTAATGAATGGTATTGACGAAAGTCAACAAGAAAAGTTGAACTCACCTCCAGCAGAACGACAATCTTTAGATCAGTATCTCTGGTTCACAAGTGCTGCACCAGCTGCCCGGCGAAAACATCGAACTCCTGCCACCTTCCTGTAACACAGCGTACTCCATATAGCTTCCAGTAGAAAATCGTACTGTATTACGGCACGTACTAATGTTAACTTGCACTATTTGCCTACTAATTACAATGGAACTAATCAGGAAAATTATCACGTTGCATAAAAGGACGTTTCATTGCAGTACCAATAGCCTCGGGGTAGTCGCAACCTTGGTGAAACACCTCATCAAACACACACAGACACATATAACGTTGGTTAACATAAATTCGCGGGGTAATCAAATTCGACATTTTTAGAAACGGTGTATTTTAGGGATATGTGCTAGATGAAAAATCAGTTATAACGCCAGCAATGCAAACCGGATAGACTAACGTATTCTGAACACTGGCTGAAAAGCTTCGATAACCATGCATTAGAAGTTGGCGACGTCAAAAACTCCCCGTCCCTAACTGACAGAGTCTGTGGGCTTCGTGGGAGAATCACACTACACGGTTGTTCGCTTTTTTATAAGACAAATGTCACATCCGCTTCCTGCTAAACACAATTATTTACAAGACAACTTATTACAATCTCTTTTGCTAACCTGCAACTGGATTCTAAGTGTGATCAATCATCAAAACTCCTTTGTTGCTACAACCTACGGCACGTGAATTTTCCCGCCGCCATATTATTACCCAGAATCCTGTTGTCAAGCAGACGACAAAGGTTTGTGAGGAACACTTTCTTGTCTAAATGTTGCGTGTGATAGTGGACTGAGGACGATATTTTCCTCAAAGTTTGCTCCTAACACAACAAGGAACACATGGACACAGTAGTACTACCATTGCTACGGTATCCAGCTAACTTCCCATGAATAATGTACACGTTGCCATGACGGTGGATGTCGACTTTGAGTGACGTTCTACCGACTCAACAAACGGGATGTTACCGAAGGCCTGATGTGTGTGGTACGGCCGTTTTGTCGTGTATTATTTTTATTGGTCACGTTAATATGACCTTGGTACTCTCTTCAAGTCAAGATGGGCACAACAGCTGCTATATAAAAGCTAATTAGTGGCATATATTAATGACGAATCTTCTCTCCCGGAATAATATGTTCGCACCTGTCCAAGAGCACTGTCATTCTGCGTGCGGCGGAGGGTAGTTTCAAGTTGAAATATTATGGTGTCAGCACGACTAGAGAGAAATCTAACATATATAGCATCAGTGCAAAGGTAATACATGATACTGATAGAATAACAGAAAAAAGGATGGTTTATTGTTCTGCCAGATTTATTTCAATCAATTGCAACCATTATCGGAAAAATGGCGATTTTATGTTAACCAACGTTATCTATAACACGCAACACACACCTGCACACATACGAAAGAATACAAAAATGAATTCAATTCTTTAAACTGCACATACCCTCTTCTCCCAACAACTCCAAACGACCCATGATCTTGTCATATACCACTGATCTGCAGGTCCCTGTAAATAATATTTTCAAAAATGATCATTCACACAAGAACATATGTCTAACATATCCACACACATTTACGAGATGCACAATATATTTCTTTCATAATGAAAAATATGGTGTTTGATTTTTAAGCACAGAGTTGTCTTATAAAATTGTGTTGTAATCAAATGGGGAAAGGATGTTACATTAAAACCATCATTGCATTAAATGGGCATATCGTTAAGTCTGGGCCTATGATACGGAGTTTGTGCTCAATAAAAGAGATGCAATGCAAACAAGCGTTATCGATTGGCCAAAAATTACAGCAATGACATCTTACCACTTCTTCTTGACCGCGACAAACTTGGCAAGACGGGCATGCCAGTGTGCTTTTCCATTTCCACTGACGGCTGGGACTTCAGCAGTGACTTGTTCTTACTAGGTAGCAGTATTTTAGTACTCGCATCTATAGTACTCGCAGTATTTTAGTACTCGCAGCTATCTGTCGTCTTCTACGAACATTTCTTGTTTCCACACAAATATCTGCTTGATCCACAATTTGTATCGTCCTGTAATCGAGCTCGTGCGGATTTTTTAGATTTGTATTGAAACCTGGCTTTTGAATATGGGCCACTCTAAGGCAAAGGCACATCTCAAAGGTGGTTGAAGGTCCGAAAAACTGAAGCCAGAAGCCACAAACGCTTCTGGGTAACGTTCGCTCCTGTGGGTCTGGTATGAGAGGCCAGTACTGACAGCTGGGTGAATGTTTACTTTGAGTCTCGGTAGAGACATTTGTTATGGTGTCTATGGCGATCAGGTAGTTCCTTGACTGCGAATAGAAAAATAAATATTAGGGTGATTGTTGGACTGATGAGATATGTAATAATCTTAGCTGCATGTACAGTCCTACTGTCTGTATGCATGGTGATTTTACATCCTGTAAAGCATCATTGATTTATCACAATTGCAGTTTGCGTTGTCAGCTCTTTTGTGTTGTTATTTGCAATTAATGACATCCTGCAATGATTTAATTGTGGTGACTGATTAGAAAATAATCAAGGTACATTGAATTAAATAAATATACTAGTTGACTGAGAGATTGAAATGTTCACAGAAGTTTTTCCTATAAATTGTCATGACACTGTTGATTGCACTTTGTGATAAAAACACTTCATGTAATATCTTAAGCTATGGTATTCATGCTATGATGTTAAAGCCAATAGCATAGGCGGCCCAGTTTATTCATCTACGAGTACTCCACATCCGTAGCACTGAATTCAAGATCGCGACTCACTTGATCGTTGAGGTCCGTTCCCACAATTGCTTTCGACAGGCTGTGGCTGAAGGACAAGGCCATGAGTTCCTTACTGTTGACGTCACACTTTACTCCGAGGAGAACGCGACAGTCCGTGTCGGTGTCAGGTTCGTGGGTTCTCTTTCGGGCAGAACAGACAGATCCTTCAGGTTTTTGAACGACACACAGGACATGTAACAATCGTTCCTCCGCTGAAAAGAAAAAAAAAGTGTCTCAGTGGTACTTTATCAACAGAGAAACAGCACCATTTTAGTCATATGTAAGATTTTGATGATTGTTTTTCATTTGTATTCGCATTAAAAAAGACGGTACCTTAATAAACCGAACGACATGTCTAATTCTTAGTCAGCAAACAGCTGAACATAGGCCAAATGATAATTTAAGAAGAGAAGATCGAAAATTTTGAATAAGGCATCATTACCTTTGATAACGGTTGACTATATTTGCCTTCAATTTTAGTCTGATTTTTGGTCGGCGTCAATGTAAGATACTCAAGGCTTGTATTAAACTGAGTACGCTCCATATACTGTCGTTGTATTTTGATTTTGTAGGGTACTAAGATAATATGATTATAAAAACACATACCTTCAATGTGTCTATCAAAGAATTTATCCGCCAATGACATGCCACTGCTCCAAGAGTCACGTGTAGCCTTCTCGTTCTTTGATACATCACAAGACGGTCGGCGTTCCACACTTACCCGGTTGCGATCAATGTCTGTTGTATATCTGCTAATGTTTTGGGGAACGACAAGTTCAACTCCTTGAGAAGGCGTTTCTTTTTTAACACGTTGCCGACAGTTATCGCCACTCATTGTGTCTTCGTTGTTTTTGTTGCAACAAGATGGGAAGTTGGCGAAAATAACATTGTGGTGCGTTTGATCACCTTGTGGATCCGGACAAAGATAGGTTTTTGTCAATTTCTCGTCAGTGCCTTGCTCGGGTATTGACATGTCATACGTTTGGTCGTGAGTTCTACATGATTGAAGCTTTTGGGACTGCAAACTGTCGCCTGAAAAGGTTGAAAGTACTAGAATGAAAAAAGGTATCAAGTTTACTCACTACCTTGCAAATGTCACAAAACCTGTGATATGTAACAAAAATTAATATACATGTTGGACGAACTAAATTGACAAAGATAACCTCGATTCAAACAATGATTGAATGAATAAACAAACAATATACACTAAGATGCTAAACCATGCATTGAATTGCCATGTGATCCGCTCGATGTAATCCAGACAAGTAACATGATACATGATTGACGCATAGATTGATGACACACCACTGAATGGACCACTAGAAAAAGCAATTTCAAGTAGATATATGAACATATTGCCGAGTTTTTAACAGAAAAGCAATAAAGATGTTATTATTACATGTTGTAAAGTATCCTTTACCTATTCCACTCACCTTTTTGCCAGAGACCGTTGGTATAGATATGACCTAGCCGTGACAACGCGAGAACTACTATCACAATCAGCACCATCATGGCGACTGTACACAAACACATGTCAATCATGACGGCTATTCACCTGTATTGAGTAACAAAGCAATGTAAGAAGAAAATGTATGCAAAATATTCTACCCAAGAGGAAACCTAATTAAAATATTCCACGTGAGACTTTATCTTTGTATTGTGCATATGTAAGAATTATATGCAACTAGCACATGGTAGACAGGAGTTTGTTTTCTGACATTCATGCGAAGACTTTTTTCCCATGGCAACTCATACACAGAGAAATCGTGGTGTATGTCATATCACAACACAGAGAGGATCGAAATATCCAGTGTGGACTGGCCTTAACCCGATATAAATGACGGACAGACAATGGCGTGTGGTTAATGCGGGGGCTATACGGGAAAAACAGAATCTGTTCAAGAGAGTAAAACAAATTTTACAAGGAAGTAAAGAAACTTGACCTGCTTATTTACTTTTTCATTTACTATCTTATTCTAAAATATGTAGTAAAACTGTGAGATATGTTTATGAAGGTGGGGCATTCAGGTAATAAGATACGCCCCAAAAAAGTTACTCGAGAAGATGGATAAGATTTGACGTCAGACGTCAAACTCGAAGATTTTATCCAGTTGCTTGGGTATAACTACAGACGATCCGGACCCTGACACGATACACCACATAAAGCCAAGAGTTAAGTGCGAAACTAAAACCAACATCTTGTGCTCAATGAATACACACATTTACAACAACATTTCAACACTTGAAATTAAATCATACCTTACTGGGATTCAAGATTCAATACTCAGAAGTATCTATCTTTTTCATTAGACTGGACGATAAAGCTGAACTCGATCTGCTAGTCTGTTTGTCAGGAAACTGTAAACTGCCCGTGACGAACGTTCGAAACCAGAAAGCGGAAGTCAAGTGACGTCATGGTTGAACTTTGTCCAGCTGACCCCTCACCTCACTCATATTTGCAAAAAGTGTAAACCAGTGTAAATATAGACCTTTTTACAGACCATTTCCATGTTGAGACACGCATGGTGAGCTATGGTTATCCCAGGGGCAAATGATGTGATGTGACCATTATGTTGTGACAACCAATTATGTTGTTTAGTTACTTTTGTCCATTAAGTTTGTTTTGATTATATGATTATATTACTCCTATGTTACTGTTATGACCTCTGATCCTCTCAACATTATTTGTTTGCTTTTGTTTGATGATTTCAGTGCTATTGTTTGCCATATCGAGTTTGTTCTGTATTATTCCTATGTTTATTATTATTTTATGTTATGACCTTTATTATCTGTAATTTCAAGGGCTCACTTGGAAATCAGTTATTGAATTAACTGAAGGAACTACTCTAAAGATAAATAAATGAATGAGTAAATACATAAATAAGGTAATGCCATCGTAAAGATGCCGTTTGTCCCCGGCACTTAACTCATACTGCCCCGCGTCTTTCTATCTATATCCTGCTTGTAAATGGCCCATCAAAAATGCCACGCAAGTACTCAAATGAAGTCTAACAGCGGCTGTTTTCTTATCGAATTCATATTACATATAATGAAACAAACAAATCCCTCTACTACTATGAAAAACTTATAAAATTAGAATAGTTGCTGCCAAGTTTTAAGTCATTGACATCTGCGTTGTGACAGCTGTTATTTCATTGCGCGATGATAATGAAAAGAAGAGACATACGGCTTTGTCTTCATTTTAAAACTCTCTTTAAAGTCACCTTCACGAATTTCTTGTGAGTTCGGAAAATGCTGAGATGTAGTTATGCCACCATTTCATATTATCATGCATATAAACTGCAGTTATTTGAAATCGATCGCACTATTCACTTTAAGATCATATTAGAGCTATAAAACCACTAAGTAAAATGAGGCTAAAGCTAAAAGAACAATCCTTAATTATCAACAGTACTGGATCCCGGAGTTTCTTTAGAACCATATGCTATAGATAAAGAGTTTGAGATGGAAAACAATGCCTTCTTTGACATGACCGTAATCATTACTGCGCATTATCTGTATGTAAATAAACTTAATACTCTGTCACACAGCGAAGAGTAAATATCATGAATAAAGTAATTTCGCTTTTCCTATTTTTGTCTTACATGACCACAGAAATACAGTAGAAGAATACTGTCAAATGTGTCGGGGAATTTATTCTATAGCACTGGCTAATATTTATTTGCACTTAACGGTATACATGTGTATTGAAAAAAAGGCAAAAGTCCAAGCTCCTAATATCATTCTGAATGTACGACCTTTGACACTATAATTACCTTTTCTAAATTGGCCCTATATAACTTCCTGCCACTGTGCTAAAGCTTTTAAAACTATAGCTTGGTCGATCTTGGGCGCCAGATCCTCGATGATCGCCATCATTTCTGACATGGACTGAATCTTGGTTTCCTTGAGTGTATGGTCCTCTTGTTCCACCAACAGGGACCAGTCCTTGATCGCCCACAGCCTGTCCTCCTGAAACGTGATGACGCGCAGGCTTTGCAGAAACGGCGACGTTCCCGGAACAGTGCAGACCGTATTCATGGGTTCCCGGAAAAACTCCACTTCCCTTGGCAGGAGCGTAAAGTCGTAGTAGCGGCGCCAGTCCCAGGGTTGTTGTCCAGGACCCAAGGGACGTGTTTCCCCTCGACGATGTTGTCTTTCGATCAGCTCCCCCTTTCTCACGAACTTGTACTCTATAAATGAGTGTTCGTACGCCGGAGACTCTTCCGGGAAATTCAGAGGTATCGCCTGGAATGTTGGATAACCGCAGCCGGCTTCCACTAGATAGACGTCATCTTCTTCTGTCACGTTTCGCGCCCCGACAACGACGTGGTTTTTCGGATATGAAACATCCGATGACATTAAGAAGACATCATATCCTAACGCTTGTAGCAAGAAGTAGACGAAAAAGTTCTGTGTCATGCATAGTCCGCCTTTTCCCGACAACACGTCTTGTTTGACTTGCTCTGCTGAAGGGGCGGCCCTGTCATTTTCTTCCGTAGAAAGGAGCGTTAGGTTTTGAAAGGGTGCGAAGTTGTGATAGGAGCGGATGATGTCATTCAGAAGACCAAGCTTGTCATCCAGGAGTCTCTTCTCTACCCCGTTGATCCCAAGATCTTCCGCCAAGAATACCAGTGCCTCCTCCCGGGTAAGCATGGTCTGAAAGCACGCAACAAGTCCAACGTTATAAAGTTTCGCTTTAGTTTAAAAGACAATTGTGGATGTTACAGTCCAACTTGCGTTTGGGACCACAGGCTTTCCACAGTAGCGCCAATATCCTAGCAGTGTAGAGTTGAAAAGTCATCACTATATGTACTACTGGATATTTATGGAAGGTAGCAGAAATGCCTACGAGTTTAATAGCGGGCAGTTCACGGGTATCGGTTGTACAAAGATTCTGAATACTCAGCCACAGTGGCCTACTCAGATTTACCAAGACCTGATGGTCACTGACACGGCAGCTTGGTTAGATATTGGAACATGATATACGTTACCTGTCACTCTGTGTGGCAGTTGTTTAGATGCGATGACAGTAGAATTCAACCAAAGAATAAGTAGCGCTAGCAGCATGCTACTTTATGTATGATCTTTTCAACAATGTTGAGGAAGCGGGCCCTTAAACCGACCTCAGGGACTTGTTTGCCCTTTTTGAACTTTCACCGACCTCACCCTATTGTCACACCTGGGGACAATATGTGTTTCACGTCCCTGAAAAAAAAATCCACTCGCGGTCTTGCCATATAAGGTCTTGTTCATGGTGTGCGACACAGTGTTGGTGTGTGCGACACATTCAATGGTACTTGGTTCAACACTGTGTCGCACACCATTGATGGAAGGTTAGGGCCAAGACCACGTGATGGCGTTTCGTGACGCGAAGGCGACAAAACGCAAAGAATATCAAGGACATTTAAAGACACTATGATAAGGAGAAACCCATTATCAGGATTGATTCAGTATTTACCAATGAGGTTGGTATTAACAAGGAGGTTGAATGCAGTATATGAATTTAATCTCCTTGGTATTACTAAGAGTTTCCCTTACTTCAGACAAGGAGGTTAACCCCCTTGCTTCAGACGTCATCCCCATGTGACATGACGTAACCCCCAAATGACCCGTAAACATGGCGGCCAGAGACAGATATATTTTTCTTGGGTTCGCTTTGAGTGTGAGTATTCTTGTGGAAAGTGTCATAGATGAAGAACTCAGCAGATTTCTCGGGGACAAGGAGGAACTTCTTCGTTCCTTGGAGCAGGACGTCTTGGTCGGGTATCAGCGCAAGTGCGGAGCACAGTGTAGCTTTGACAGGTGTGTGGGGAGGGGGGCGAAGTAAACATTTGTGGTATACTGGTAAGTAATAATGTTATAACCATACCAACACTAACAGTTACTGTAATCACTATTGTAATTTGCTGCAGCACCATTCTTCCTAGAGATGGAAATACTGTCATTCTTGTTTCTCTCACTAACCTAATATAACGTTAACGTTATATATATTTATATATATATATTTATGTGATGGGATCGCTGCACGCATGCGCGCGGTAGATCCCGAGTAATTGGCCACTCGAGCGGGGACAAGCTGGACCGAACCAGCCTTTTGCCAGACCTGGAGCGAGACCTGCGGCTGACCAAACGCTCCGCCTACGCCACCGGTGCCGCCGTCAACTTGAACTGCCAATTCCGCACGTACCTCCTCTTCTGTCTTCATTTTAAACTCGAACCGTTCCCCGCCAATTGGCACCAGCTGAGCCTGTATGGCCAATTCCTCAGCCGCAGCTTCAAATCGCCCCAGACCATCTTGAATTACCTCAGCGGCGTTCGCTCGCTGCACAAGTTCCTCGGCCTGGACTGCCCCACCCCCTCCGACTTTGAATTATCCATCACTGTCCGAGGAATCCGTAAAGCTTTGGCGCACAAACCATCGCCAAAACTCCCAATCACACCTCCTATCCCCCTGGCCATCTACTCTAAACTAGATCTCCAGAATGCCCTCGACCTCGCCTGCTGGGCGGCCTACCTGATTATGTTCTTCAGCTTCATGCGCGCGTCGAACCTAGCTGCCCCCTCCCGCGCAAAATTCGACCCAACGAAACAATTATGTTCGGGCGATATTTCCCTCACGGCCAACGGATTGGTCATCCGAGCTAACTGGTCCAAAACAATCCAATTCTGGGAACGCACAATTGAAGTTCCCCTCGCCGCTATGCCCGGCTCCCCACTCTGCCCTGTGGCGGCCTACTCCAAGCTCTGCTCCAGGGTTCCTCCGCTCCCCACCGACCCTGCGATTTCTGTCCTCTCCCAAGGTGCCACCGTTCCAGTAACGAAACCCAGACTGGAATCAAGATTGACCCAGCTCATAACCTCACTCAACCTTCCGCCTTCCAAATTCTCACTCCACAGCTTTCGCAGGGGTGGGTGCACCTGGGCTTACTTGGCTGGCGTTCCAAAAGAGCTCCTCTCCCGCCACGGTGATTGGCGCTCTGACGCCATCTCCGTCTACTAGTACCTGGCTCTCCCTGCCTCCTACATATTCAAAGTGACCCGCAAAATGCATCAGATAATCCAGGCAAATTCTTCCCCTCCCACTTCCTGAATTCTATGCAAATTCTACTTCTCCCATGCATAAACCCTCATTCCTAAACTCGCTGGAAATTTGCCTAGATACATTCAAGCTTAGTAGGCTTCGCACCCAGTTAAGTGCGTCTCCTAGTTATATACAGTTACATTTTGTTTAGCGGGCTCATACTTTGCTCCTAAATCTCTATTTTACTTGTTGTTGAATTAAGTGTTTCGCACACTTACGTGCGTTCCCCAGTTATATTCAGTTATATTCAGTTATATTTTGTTTAGCGGACTCATAATTGGCTCATAAAATCTTTCTTTTATTTGTTGTTAAATTAAGTGTTCGCACACAGTTACGTGCGTTCCCCAGTTATATTCAGTTATATTCAGTTATATTTTGTTTAGTGGGCTCATATTTTGCTCCTAAAAATCTTTCATTTGCTTGTTTGTTCGCAACCAGTTTCACGGTCACCTCTGTGCCGTGAACTTTGTTGTTATTGTTATTATTATCTATGATTCTTAAATCACACATCTGTTCTGTAAATAACTTACCGCCACCGTTAAGTGAAAGTTCATTGAAAAATGTCCATTTTCCTTACACCGTAAAATGTTGCTACCTAGAAGATAAAGTGAATTACAGTAAATTATTGTGCTAATATCATAGAAAGTATGATTATTGAACTTTTAGTTCAAGCAAAAACATTACTCATTAGGTCCAAAATTTTTACATTTTTGTTTGTGGTTCACAATGCCCTAATTCCCCCGTATGGGAATTAGGTGTGGTCTGGGACCTGGTGACTATTGTGTTTCGCCATTGTCAAGGTTATCCTGGTCCTTCTTTACACCTGTCCGGTGTGGCGGTCAGAGCCCCTTAGATGGATTTTTTCCTGCTTCCTGCAAAGCCCTTTGCTACTCAGGTGACCATATTTTGACTTAATTTTCTTTTTCCGTCAATTTTCCACCTATAACCTACTAGTATGAGTTTGCCATTATAGCTCTACTAGTATATAGCCTGACACCTGTTGAGTTGTTGGGTCCCAGGGGACTGGTTCTTGTCAGAGATCTTTTATACTCAGGATTTTAATTTACTACCCAACCCCGCAATATGTGACATGACTGGCAACTGTCAGTTCTGAACTTGATTTTCCTAGAACTAGTACTTTTATCAGTTGACCTTTTTGATTTGCAATGCTTTTCTGAACTCACATGAACAAAAATATGCCCACAGGAACATCTATGCCTGTTCCTCCCCGCTGTTGGAGGAAGAATCAGTCTGTTCACAGGAGTATGGGGTCTCCATATACACTGGTACTGGCTGTGCCACTTGTGCTAACAGGTCAGTAGTACCTTTCAAAGTATCTAGTTGACATTCTGCCTGCTAATTATGAAAATGAGCTGTTTGGCACCAAATGTCACATTATGTAGAAGTTAGCTGGACAGGTGCAATTGGCCAAGTGATCGATGAGTACAAGAGTGTTTGCCTTTCATTTGGTTATCAGGTTTTGAGTTTGATCCCTGACTGAGTCATACCAAAGACAACAAGATTGGCAATGATAAAAAGACATTGCCATGGCAATGATGGTTGTTGTTTTAATTGCCTGTCTAGGTTTTCTAGGACGAATGCCCCCAGGGTGGGGGCTGCATAACCCACTTTCTATGTTTTTTACTGCTGACTAACATTAGAAACATTCTTATGATGCCTGTGTACAAATTCTCGTTCAATTCCTAGAATTCTTGCAAACTGCACACAATACTATACCATTAGGCTCGCTCCCTGAGAGCGTCGCCAAAAATGGTGCAAACTGCTTGCTCTGCTTGAAAAGGACATACACACCACAGCAGGCTGTTTCCATAAAACTGTTACAGTAGTACATGTAAATGCACAAAGTTGTGTAGGCACCATTTGATTTAGGAAGGACTTTGACTTGAATTGTAGGGCCACCCTCTTTTCCAGAAACCAAATACCTACATACATGTACCTACCTAGTCCCTTGACCTCCAGGTCGTTGGGGGGACAAGGTAGAAATGAGAGTAGACAGCTGTCTCCAGGCTATCAGAAACTTAATAACAGAATGTAATACTATATACTGTCAATATTACTGAAGTCAATTTTGAACTTCTGTTTTCCAGGAAGTTGAGTTTGTCTCGGTCCTACATCAGGACCCCCAGCAGAGAAGCCACCTGCACAGACACACTGAACAGGGACATCTGTCTGTCACAAGGTCAGTTTTAAGACTAAGTATTAACCTGCCCTTGCCAAACTGTTGTCTAATGTAGCATTAATGCCGCACTACGCGCTCCTTAGCGGAGCACATTGGGCATTAATGCTGGATTCCCTCTGCTCCCTTTGGAACAGAGCATTAATGCCAGCATACACCCCTGTCCATTAATCATCATTTATCACCCAGTCTTCTTGGACTGAAGGGGAAGTGGAAACCCTTTCCCCTGGCTGGTACCAGTGGAGGTGGTCACACCAAATTAACCCTCTGCCCCCTAACTACAGTCCACCCTTGTCAAAAGCCCAGTTGTTGCAGGGTGCTAATGTATAGGTCAAGCATGACTAAAGGCCATGGCAGAAAGCACTAATGCTGGAAAGATGCCAACTAATTGGTTCAAGCCTTGGTCCAAGGCATGGCTACTAGGACATTGAGGGACTGGAATTTGGACAGCCATAATTACCATGAAATTACCATGGCAGTGTGCACTAACCAGGCATTAGTGCTGCATATATATTTCTAGCATTAATGCTACATTAGACAGAATAGATTGATCATAAACATTTGAAGCAAAATTGAAAAAAACACATTAAATTATGTTATAAGATGTAAGTTTTATTTACAATTGAAAGAAATGATTATTCTGACAATGATAAAGGTGGCAAGGCGGTCTTGTGGTGTGGGTTGTTGACTTCATTTCAGAGTTAGAATGTTCCGATTCCTAGCAGCCTCTATTGCCGTATCCTTTGCTAAACCAATTTCCTCCCTGACTCAGATAAAAATTAGCACCTAGCACTACGAACGCGGAAAAGCGACAAATGGACAAAATCGGTTACATTTTGGGCAATAAATTAGTGTTGGTTACAATTCTAAAATTGTCGCCATTTAGATTGCCCCCAATTAGCGACATTTTCCGTTTATGGACTCAGGCCGAGTTCCATGGAAGTCAAAAGGCGACAATTTCTGTGAAAACGGCGACAAATGCCGGTTTATGGTCCCACCCGGCGGGCTAATGAACTGCGCTGTGAAAATGTCGCCGTTTGAATTGCCCCTCCCGCACTTGGGCCGGTCAATGCACACTTCACACCTACATGTTTCCCCTCCTACCGATAATTCCTATTGTGTATACTAATCTGTGAGGCAAAGCTGCCCGCGTAGTTGTGAATAGATCGTCGATCTCGGCCGTGAAACACGAAAGACGGCCGAGATCGGCCGCTGCGCCCCGTGACATGCTAGCGGCAAGCCGGGTCAAAGGTCATTCAGAGACAAAACAACAACACGGCGAGCGGCAAAATTCTCCGTATTTGCAACATCGCGGCGCGGTCTAATTTTGCAGCCGTGTTTTAGTATTGAAAAAATACCCTTCTGGTCGTCGGTGGAACAGACAGCCCCATTTTCCCAGCGTCGTCGCGGACATGTTGTAAAGTAAACACCGGAAGTTCTGTGATCTTCTGTGGGGGTTCCCAGTCTATGTGGATGTTTCACCGTCATTTGTTCTTTTTGATATCGAAATGTGAACGATCTATCATTACTACAATGATTTTACATTGTAGTTGATGTAATATCTATGTTATCTAGTAATAATTTTCACAAATTTTGCTGGTTTTCAAGCCGACAGACTGCGGCGGCGGGGACGGTTTCTCTGTCGTAAACACCACCAGATAAAGTGTCAACTTGGCGATTACGGCGACTGCTTGCTCCAACATAAGCGTAGAACGTAACAATATTGAGCAATGTGAACAATGATTCATGTTTAAATGTTTTAAGTCGTTGATATGCGGCGCAGCAAATATCCAATTGTTGTGTTACGGGCGACAATAAACATGGCGCACGCTCTTTGGTGGGCTTCCGGTATGTTCCACACGCCAACAAAAATACCAATGGATGGTATCCAATAGCCCTTCAAAGTATATCTTTCATACTGATACATTTTGATATAAAAGAAGAACATCTTAACACTAAATCTAATGACGGAGAAACATCCACATAGATGAGAAACAGGCATGACGGGGAACTGGCAGGACGGGGAAACGACCTGACACCTTCTGTGGGGGCCACTATAGCCTGCTCGAACACGCGCGCTAGAATCAAGCGAAAGTAACCCGAGACAATTTACGTGACTCTAGCTTTCCAAATATGGAAAATTTATGCAAATGTCACGTGCTATCCGCCCGAAAGTGTGCTATGGGCTCGGCCGGTTGCTATGCAGTGATGAATGGCGGCGCCTCTGAACTGCTTGGAAGTTTTGCGATGGGCGTGGCCTATTGCATGTGAATGTGTCTTTCTCAAGAGTTCTCACGACTTGCCGGCCGGCGCAGGGATAGCTGGCGGGATTCCCCACCAGTTACAAATTCAACAATGTTCTTTTCGCTGTTATTTCTACCAATAGTGCTACAAATGCCGCTACCATTAAAAATCGGAGGAGGATATCTAGTCCTGGATATTTGGATATGATGCAAGTCGTTGTCCTGCCTCTCCTGGGGTGAGGATGGCTACGAAAAGTACGATACCTCGGCCGAGAGATTACGTAACGATGGATAGCTGTTGGTCATCCCGGCACGTGAGCAAGTTTGTATCGCACCGGGAACCTTGAAATAAGAAATATTCTGCCCCTGAAATCGCGAGCGGCCGGACGGGACATCCAATGGAAAACCGTCACTTATTTCATACCATTTCGGTCACACTTGGCCATACCAAGGAGGTTTTATATAGAAAACCTCCTTGTTCATACCAAGGCATCAGGAAGGGTATTGCAAGAAGACAAGGTTTTATCTCCTTGGTATTGAACCTCCCTGGTGACGCCATGTAAATCGTTCTTATCTGCATAATCTTTCTTGTGCAAATAGTTTCGATATTCATCATGGATAATAACCTTTGCATTTCGCTCTTTAGTGAAGTATCTAACATCCTTCTTGTTCAGATTAGTTTTTTTACGACTTTATAGTTTATTTTGTTGATAGGAGTTTCAATCTGTTGGCAAAATTTCCTATTTCTAACATACAAAATCTAAAACCGTGTCTTGGTTCAAAGGCCCGTCGAACAGTGGCGCTTTAAACAAGGTTTAAAATCCTAAAACGAGAAAATAAGCATCCATCTAGCCACCGGTCATTCCCAACCTACAAGCAGATGTTAAAATCCGGCTGAGTCTGTGTGTGTGTTTGCAAGATTTATAACGTTTTCTTGTAGTAGCGAGAGAAGGGTTAAAAGGGAGCACTCGTAAATCCTAACATCTGCTTGGAGATTTGGTCCCACCGACGGCTTTCGTTTGTCTGCTGTTGTTTGTATTGCATACCCGGTCAACCGCATCAAGGCGTAACACATCAGGTTTGTTCGGCTAGTAAAATATCTCGTTTGAAGCACCGCTCACTTTATAAAGTTAATGAACATAAGATCTGCTCGTGATAAAAGATAAGGTACTTACCGAACATGACAAAGTCTCCGGTTAACCGTAAAAATAGATTTGCCACCCAAGCGGGGAAAGTTGGACGGCTGAAATCCGGGCGAAATCGGTCTGAAGACAGTTCCTTGGTGCGCATGATCAATCAGCTTGTCCCTTGCAGTTTTTCCTTCTTTTTGCATTTTGCAAGTAGTGAAAAGTGTTTTATCTTTTAACCTTTTAAACAAAGATCACGGGTCAAAATACAGGATTCTTTCACAGCTTTTTCCCGCCATATTTGGACCATGCACGTAATCTTGGCATATCCACCTTGGTCTATCAGACGCAAATGTCCGGAAAGTGACATACAGTATTCCACCACGATAGGACAAGTGAGGTCTGGTCCGGTGTGCTAGTTTGTAGCGAGCTTTTCAAGTTGCTATACTCAGGAATTGGACATTGAATATGCCCCCCTCCCAATATTTGCAACATTAACAAGAAGGAGGTTCAATCACTAATCAGTGCCTGACTGTGCTGTAAAAGCTTCCCTAGCTGAACAAGATTACACGTACCTCCCCATCGGTATCGCCTTGTTTCTTCGAGAGTCAAATCTCCACCGTAGGTGTAGTACGTCATACTCCTGCAGTCCAATATCGGGATCTTTCCCAGCCATGCATCTCCAAGCCTGGACTAATTTTCCCGCCAGATAACACTGAACTCTGACACCGATGTGTTACTACAGTAACTATTATTCATGAGCTGGTCTCAAGAGGAAATGTGAAACAATACACAGGAAGTAGTCGTCCCAGCATTTGAATGACAACAACGTTGACCATCCAAATTATTTTGATCTGTGTGTTGTGTTGTGTTGTGTTGTGCAAATCCTCTCTCGATGCCAGATCGCGTCCGATTTGAACTATTTTTTGTAGCGAATGTGATGTGTAATTTCAATGGGCTGTCACAAGCATTCATACTTGAAAGCTGCAGAATTTGATGTCTTTATTTGAATTGATATTAAACATCAAGGAGGTGATAACATTCCACAGATCGATGTTTGTTATGTTTGCACAAGGAGGTTAAACCTCCTTGGTTTGCAGATTATATATTGTGAAGTTTATTGCAAGTTCATGCCCGTGGGCTAATTGCAAGTACATGGTAAAAACATAGGGAAAAACATACATGCGTCAGTAAACTGTGTCTGACTGTGTAGAATCAAGGATATAATGTCCTTGATAGAATAGGAGGCATATGATTCATTCTTCAAGCTCCCCCCAAAAATGCATCCACTTCTTTAAGAGTTGAAGCAAGGAGCCTTGCGTCAAGAAAAGGTATCCATGGTTGAAACAATCGTAACACTAACAGTGTATAAATTAAAGTTAAATTCAACCTCCTTGGTCCCGGGTCCAAAGAATCTTCTCCCAAAATATCGCTTGCTGACAAATTAGTACGGCTTCGCATGACAAAAGGAAACTTTGGGTTACGGGTTTGCCGGCCGATGACGGTCCCCAGGGAAAGCACAACCCCATTAGCATGGAGACGATAAACTCTTGTTCCCCCTTGCAAGAGAAAGGCCCTGTAACACAGCCACTCACCAGTAGAATCGATCGGCAGATGAGTCTACGACTTCTGCGAGCCCAGCCACTATAGGCTGTGGCCGCGTTGCGAGCGCTGAGAGACCAAGGAGTCGTTGAAGGACATTATCCTATAATAATAATAGTCTTTATTGCATATTCCTGCCCAGAAGGGCTAAATGCACAGAAAACCACATGTGGTCTGTAAGGAGTATAAAGTAAAACATAAATTGATAAAATGCTACATTCTAATACTAAGAACTAAAAACAAATATACAAAATGTGGGCTATTGCTAAACTAAATGCTGATCACCTAGTAGTTTCTTCTCTCTTTTTGAAACATTTGGAAATATGACTACATACTTTGTCCATTATATGTTCGTTCTTACATGACATCAGGTATATAAAAGTGTCCTGTTTTGACATATTTGTACATTTCTTGTCTAATTCTATTATCTTAAACAATGATTGCCGTTCATCTTTATATAAGGAACAATCAAGTAAAAAGTGGATTTCATTTTCAACATATAAATCGTCACAGAATTCGCATGTTCTATTATTAGGAGGGGTACGGTTTTGCCTTCCAGATTCTATGTGTAGGGAGTGGTCACTGATGCGAAGTTTACACATCGCTCTGCGATGTTCGAAGTTTGCAATGTTTAAATATGCTTCTCTTTCAAAAATAATGTCCGTTGACAGACCTACTTTAAAAGCAGAGGTTGATGGGGATTTCTTCCGGGAAGATTGTGATCCCAACCGGCATATGATATTTAAGAAGGTCACTATCTTCTTTAATAACCAACCTCTGCTTTGTTCGAGAGTAGAGCGTCAACGGTTTGATAGATCGCTCAACGAATTTCATAGATAAGAGACAATTCATATTTATGTTTTGTGTTGTGTTGTCTTCCAATGAATCATACCTTTTTATCTTGCATTATATTCCAGTTATGAAATCAAAATAAAGTCCATTTTGGAAGCTTGACGTACTAATGCTACCATCACATTTCCAAGCCGGGGCCCGGCCTGGCAGTTTGCGGGAACGAATACTATTGTATTATGTATATCATACTATATGATAACAATCCTTGATGATTTAAAAGACAACAAACACACAAACGTCAAAAATAGTTATCATGAGCATATTTTATGTACATTTCTTGACATACACTTTTATTTTTTGCTCCCGCAAACCGGGCCCCGATTTGGAAATGTGACCGTACCACAAGCAAGAGACAGCCAATGGAGAATAGACGCAAAATGCATTAGGGTCACATCTATTACCAGAACACTCCATTTTTCTCCAAATTAATATCAAGTTTGTCTTTTTTTATATTTTCCAGGTTCGTCCTCTTTTATCAACTTTTGACCATGCTATGCAAGAATTTGAAAACAGGGATGAACAGACTTACTTGAACGTTTTGTTTTTTTTGTTTTGTTCCGTTTTGACGTTTGGTTGTCGAGTTCTGTTGACCCCAATTTGTTATGTTACGTTTTTGTCAGTTCGATTTCATTGAAGTCTTTACCAAAGAAACATACTAACAATTAGCTTTCGCACAACTAACAACTCATAGAATTCGGGTGTATTTGAAAATGCTAGTCTCCTTCGCAGACATTTTAGAGCGCCGGCGTTTATATCTTTGGGCGAGCGCTGATCAATTCGATTCGTGATTTTCAAGGAAGCGGATGCTGTCCTAAACTTCTGACTGTTTCAAAATTTTAGCCAGTTGCTTGAGTAACTATTTTTGGCGTAACCGTAAAAGTGTTTCTATTGCTGGCAGAGAAAGGGCGCTGCAAGAAGTCTGCGAAGGAGGCTGAGGAAATGCAATGTATTTCTAACGTATTCTTACGATACGTAGGCAAGAAACACAACAAATACGTGCAATTATCTTTTCCTTAATATGGGAAAACGGTGTCTTTAGCAAACCCTAAGCATTATTTCACTAAGAAAAAAAGTGGCTCTAGAGATAAGGATACTAATTGAAAAATCCTTCAAGTCACATCCGACGAAAATGCATGGTGTGAAGCAGGTGAGTTTGAAAACAACATCTATCTAATATGCATGAAAGGATATGGTGGAGAACATTTGTGACGAAGGAAGTTGACATTTACATTAAGACATGGTACGTAGGTGGGGTTCACTGGCTGGAGATGCAGTAGCTGACACCGACATTCACAGACGACATGGACGAGTGCCTACATGTATGCCCCGGGGACATAGCATAGGGTAGTGAGGCGATTTTGTCGTCTGCTGTTTTGTGTACATTTTTACAGAAATGTGACATTCTCCACACAACGCGTAACTCTGCTAATGAAACTTGAGCTACAGACGTAATACAATGTTACAGAATCTTTTCGGGTTGAAGCATCGATCCTGTCATGAAAAGAGTCAACGGGTCTTAGAATATGAAGATTTATTCCTGGCCATGGGAGGTCTTGTCGAGTTACCGGTACGAGGAAATTACCAATACGTACCGTACTTCAAATTCGATATCGCTATGTTGAGAATCGTTTTATTATTGCTTTACATGTTTCGAACGTCTGTCGTCCTCCCAACTTAACGACAAGACTTACCATAACTTGTGAATTGTGCTTACTCAAAGGTCTTCTTTTCATTTACTTGTCTTACTTTAAAATCATCACGCACATTTTAACTGGAAACGTAGCACGAAACGAACAATCTGTCGGGCTTTCTGCCTACCCGTATTTCTACAACCAAACTCTAGATATCTTATTTTCCAAGTTTTCGGACAAGTTTCATAAGATGCTAAAAAGTGAACATTTGGGAGGACATTTTTTTTTTTTTGCGACACGCTTGTGTAAATGCTTTTCAGTACTGACATTCTCATGCAGCAAATGTTCTCGTCTCTTTTGTCCAACCGGAACCAAAGAAAAAAATGATGCGAATTGATAGATCAAATCTGACAAATGATGTACAAGATGACTAATAAACTTGTGGACGTCCCGACTGATAAGTATCTAATGCCAGCTCAGAAGAGGACCAGAAATAGTCATGCTTTTAAGTACCAGAGTTATCAGCCAAGGATTGATGTGTTCAAAAATTCGTATTTCCCGAGAACCATAGTAGAATGGAACTCGTTGTCATCAAGTACTGTAGGAGCTTCCTCACTAAGTACGGTTGCAGTCAGATATGCAAAGACTAGGTGTAACAGACCGTTCGGTGTAATATGACCAGCTGCTGCCGCGCCGCGTGCCTGCGAAGCTGGTGTGTTACGCCTAATGGCGGTTATACCGGCTATATAGATACAGATACAGATACAGAAATGTTGCAGCGAACCGTTATAGATCTTGATAACGACAGCACTCCGGGACGCCTGTGGAATATAAATAGAATTAGACTTTCTTTTCCATTTTTAATAACGATTGAAACTCCAATGTAATCCTCATTCTGACATGCTGCTATAGCTCTACTGCCGGGCACTCCACATACGGCATGCGGTAGCCAGGCCTTTTGCTGTTGTGTCAGTATTGACACATTGTGTTTGAAGAGTTGAACCTGTAACACCCACCGACCCCACATGAGCACCACACAAACAAACAAAAACACAAGTGAAATCTATCAACCTTCCACTCATGTGCGACACGATATTACAGTAGCGCCACATGTACCAGGTAGTCTTCCTGTACGGTAGGTATTGTTGCGGAAGGAAATGTTGAGAATCGTTTGAGGATTGATTTTACATTTCCAAATGCCTGTTATCCTCTCAACTTAACAACATCACGTAACATCACTTGTGAATTGTGTTTATCTAACGATCCGATGCTTTGACGTTTTAGAATCTATGAAGGGTACCTCTGTGTCCAATTATTAGCTGGAAATATAGCCCAGACCACCTGTCAGATCGGACAACCTCGACTACTGCTAGATCTAATGACGCTTCAAATACTAGTAACTTTTCGTAATCTAACAATGCATTAAATTTGCGATTGGGTCATTTGTTATATATTTTATAGACTATATATTGTCCTTTGTCAATTATCATTCGAATTGTGCAAGGAAACCGTCGTGCAACACCGGAGCATATGGTAGAAACTACACAGTACCGCATGGACAATGTCTTTATCTCAATATAGAAGTCAGTATAGAATGAAGACTGTAGGAACACCCGACAGGTAGTCTAGGTACCTCCCTATATTTCCAGCCAAAACTTGCGTTATTATTTCAAATTCCAATGCGCATCTTATAAAACCTAAACCTAAGTTAAAACAGATGACGTTTAGTTATCTATGAATGTGACAAAAGTGTAACAGGTAAGATCGAAAACGACTCTCCACGTTGTATAACCATGGTCTGTTTTGATATCGCAAGATATACAGGATCTTTTCATATTATCTTTAGAAACAGGGTACTGATGCTATATCATAGACAACTAAAGTACTAGTATTGAGAGCACCGTTTGAAGGGTTTTCATACACGCCCCGATAGACCGGCTTAACGTAATTGGAAAATTGATAGTTCCGTGTTGTTTTCTAAAGTTCAGGATACTCTTGGACCGTGAAAAGGCTTTTTGATATATCATAAGATATACTGGAGTCTCGTATATTATTGTCTGATGTTTAACTTGTAGAGCGTTATTTGCATAAGACGACGAAACAGAAATATCAAGAGCGCCGTTTGAAGGGTTTTCATACACGCCCCGATAGACCGGCTAAACGGTGATTGGATAATTGATAAGTTCAGGACACTTTTGGACCGTGAAAAAAGCTTTTTTAAAATCATAAGATATATAGGAGTGTCGTATATTATTGTCTGATGTGTTACTTGTAGAGCGTTTGCAGAAGACGTCGAATCAGAAATATTAAGAGCGCCGTTTGAAGGGTTTTCATACACGCCCCGATAGACCGGCTGAACGGTTTGAAAAAAATGATAGTTCCGTGTTGTTTTCTAAGGTTCAGGACGCTGTAAGGCCATGAAAACGCTTGTCCTTAAACAACAAGATATACAGGAGTCTCGTGTATCATATACTAACGAATGACTTGTCGGAGTGTTTGAAAAAGACCTCCAAAGAGAAATACTGAGAGCGCAGTTGGAAGGGTTTTCATACACGCACGCCGTATAGACTTGTGCTCAACGGTGATTAGAAAATTGATAGTTCCGTATTGTTTTCTATGGTTCAGGACACTCTTGGACCACGAAAAAGCTTTTTAATATATCACAAGATATACAGGAGTTTCCGTATATTATTGACTAATGGTTACTTAACTTGTAGAGCGTTTGCAGAAGACGTCGAATCAGAAATATTGAGAGCGCCGGTTGAAGGGTTTTCAAACACGCCCCAGTAGACTTTGGCTGAACAGTGATTGGAAAATTGATAGTTTCGTGTTGTTTTCTGCGGTTCAGGACACTGAAGGACCATGAAAAAGCTTTTTATCATATCACAATACAAACAGGAGTCTCGTATATTATTGACTAATGGGCGACTTGTAGAGCACAAGTGTTTTTAAACATTTTACAAAGCATACTACGCCATATTCAAGTAAACACAACTAACACATACTGCTAGGTCATCTCGTTAATCTAAGAGGACGATGGAGGTTTATGGTTTTGAGAACATACGGGAAACGATTGTCAACATTTCCTCTTTCATTTTCGGATGTATTGAGAGGTAACATTTTACTTCAGGATAAAGGGTACGATATGCTATAGCAGCACAACATTGGTCTCGTTAGAAAGTACTTCCCGCAGTATTACTGCTCTAAATTAGTTTTCACATATCGCCCTGCATGAGCCACTAGTGAAGTTCTTGCAGAACGATGATTATGTCAACGCCGTAAAAGCCTAGTGACGCGCAGTCCACACACTGGGCACGCGACAGTAATGCTGGGGTCGGGTTTCTTTTCCTTCTTGGCTTGCCGCTTGCGATTCAGCTCGTCGCGTCTGTTCTCCTCGAAGGATAGAAAGGGTGTTCAAATTGTTAAGTTGTCCCTATTGTTTAATTTAATCATTAGAAAAAAAAACTTGCACTCCGTAGTTCTGAGCTGAAAAATGTTTTCAAACATTGTGTTGCACCAGAAAGTTACGCATGTTCAACATCTAAGTATAGACAGGTTAGGGTTAGGGTTAGGGTTAGGGTAATGCCACATGCTAGTAGGTATCTTGTAACACTACACAGATGTTTATGAGTGTTGTCATTTACGTGATTAAGATTTGAATACGCTGCAACATTTATTGGGTTCAATATCAATTCGCAACATTTCTTGGAGGCGGGGATTACCGAGTACCACGAATAGCAGTGCGTCAGGCAAGGGGTGGAGTTAAAGTTTCAAAGGTTGGTTTAAGCAAAAAAAGAACTAACAATTCTTATTTTGTAACACTACACAGATGTTTATGAGTGTTGTCTTTTACGTGATTAAGATCTGAATAAGCTGCGACATTTATCAGATTCAATATCAATTCGCAACATTTCTTGGAGAATGGAGGCGTAAGATCGCTTAGCGCTATTGGTACGGAATTTTGGGGTACCGTACTCCGACGTGTGGCGCAACACTAGAGTTTTTAATTTTTCTAAGTCCTTCTTTTGTGATCTAATGCCAAGGGCATCATTAGAAGAAAAAAAACTTTCACTCAGTAGTTCTGAGCTGAAAAATGTTTTCAAACATTGTGTTGCACCAGAAAGTTACGCATGTTCAACATCTAAGTATGGACAGGTTAGGGTTAGGGTTAGGGTAATGCCACATGCTGGTAGGTATCTTGTAACACTACACAGATGTTTATGAGTGTTGTCATTTACGTGATTAAGATTTGAATACGCTGCCACATTTATTGGGTTCAATATCAATTCGCAACATTTCTTGGAGGCGGGGATTACCGAGTACCACGAATAGCAGTGCGTCAGGCAAGGGGTGGAGTTAAAGTTTCAAAGGTTGGTTTAAGCAAAAAAAGAACTAACAATTCTTATTTTGTAACACTACACAGATGTTTATGAGTGTTGTCTTTTACGTGATTAAGATCTGAATAAGCTGCGACATTTATCAGATTCAATACCAATTCGCAACATTTCTTGGAGAATGGAGGCGTAAGATCGCTTAGCGCTATTGGTACGGAATTTTGGGGTACCGTACTCCGACGTGTGGCGCAACACTAGAGTTTTTAACTTTTCTAAGTCCTTCTTTTGTGATCTAATGCCAAGGGCATCATTAGAAGAAAAAAAAAATTTTTCACTCAGTAGTTCTGAGCTGAAAAATGTTTTCAAACATTGTGTTGCACCAGAAAGTTACGCATGTTCAACATCTAAGTATGGACAGGTTAGGGTTAGGGTTAGGGTAATGCCACATGCTGGTAGGTATCTTGTAACACTACACAGATGTTTATGAGTGTTGTCATTTACGTGATTAAGATTTGAATACGCTGCAACATTTATTGGGTTCAATATCAATTCGCAACATTTCTTGGAGGCGGGGATTACCGAGTACCACTCGAATAGCAGTGCGTCAGGCAAGGGGTGGAGTTAAAGTTTCAAAGGTTGGTTTAAGCAAAAAAAGAACTAACAATTCTTATTTTGTAACACTACACAGATGTTTATGAGTGTTGTCTTTTACGTGATTAAGATCTGAATAAGCTGCGACATTTATCAGATTCAATATCAATTCGCAACATTACTTGGAGAATGGAGGCGTAAGATCGCTTAGCTCTATCGGTACGGTATTTTGGGGGTACCGTACTCCGACGTGTGGCGCAACACTAGAGTTTTTAACTTTTCTAAGTCCTTCTTTTGTGATGTACAGCTGGTTACACCCCACGCGGTTTAGGTATGTTCAGACGATCCAACCTCCTTGTTTGAAGTATCGCTATGAAATTACCGAAAGCCAGCAATGTCGTCAACAGGTGGTCCACCTCGTACCGTTCTGAAAAAAATTCATTTCCGGCTAAAGCCTGCGCTTTGATTTTAAAAGAATCATTCAAAATATCGCACTTCACATATCATATTAAACATTATCAACAAGGCAAGGCGATGTCAGACGCCAAGAAAGGCAAAGGGGTATCCTAAATACATTTTCACCCGTTTTATTTGCACATCTATACGGAACCACCGCCTACTAACATGACAGTCGCAGGAGACGTAGCGCTAACCATTATCGTCCGATTTGTTCAAAACGCCATTGTCACCAACAGAGCCAAATATTAACCCATGGGAAGAAAGATCAGCTCTTCCACATAAAATGCATGGTTTGTAGCTTTTATCCGTCTGTTTTAAAGCCACGTGAGCATGATTTGAACTGAAGTTTGTAGTAAAGAAGTGTGCCATGGTGACCAATCGTCGTTCATTATCCTTCGTTCATTATCCTTCTTGTCAAGGTCCTTGTTCTAGTGCAGTCCACTTCAAAGACTCGGCAAATTTTGTCCATAGGTGGACAAAGTAGTCTTCACATCAAACTTGAGGGATAATATATCGCATTTGTGCGATTTAGATGAACTACGGAGTTCCGAATTCCATGTAAAATATTAAAGATGTTTATTCTCCCCTATGGGAAAAATATTCAGACAAACGTTCCTAAGGATTACAGTTTATCGATAAATCTTAATTCATAACGAGAACGGATTTTTTTGTAAAAATACAACGTCAACGTGTATACCGTTGGTCAGTGCATGAGATAGAGCAGTGCTATGTTAGAAAGTCTCAGACTGGTACTTCATTATCGACACATACTTGCATCATTTTTAATAGTATTGAGCATTTTTATAAACCTTCATGAGGATTGGCGGTAGGCCTAAACCAACCAAACCTTACCATCACGAGTACAAATGTATTTGTTAATCCTTCTATGTGACCAAAATAGTTCCTCCTTGATTTCAACGAGCAGTATGATTTTATATGATAATCGCAACTGCAAAACGTCTATAGGCATGTGGACTAATTCGATGGAGCTTTCATATGTCGAAACGAGTCCAAGAAAGTATAGAATCGTCTCAGTAAACACGGTTCACAACTGATGTAAGTATCGTTTAGTCGAGAGGATATCAAACTTTTGGAAATGTAAAAATAATTCCACAACGATTCTCAATATTTTTCGTCTTCAAAAACAGCAACCGCTATAGACGGGCAATGACGCGATGTTATCGTGCAGCGCACATGTAAGCAGTTGCTTGCTAAAGTTAACTGGTGTACGGTGTGTGTGTGTGTGTGTGTGTGTGTGTGTGTGTGTGTGTGTGTGTGTTTGTTTGTGTTTCAAAGACGATGTGTCAGTACCTCAGTGTGCCTGATTTATAAGAATTGTTTCGCGAACACAATTGTATGTGCGGTATGCGGAGTACAGGATACCGGCACCACTTCAATATAGCAGTTCCAGACAAAGGATTACGTTGGACTTTCAAGGTTGCTTTTAGCAAAAAAATGGTAACTATTTATTTCATAACGCTACGCAGATTTCTATGAGTGTTGTCTTTTGACGCGATCAAGATATAAATACTATGCAACATTTGTCAGACTTAATATCAATTCGCAACATTCCCACAATTACAATCTGAACTCTAAATATAATGAATCGAACTGTTGCCCTTAGTAATACAATAAATACATACAACTACAGTTTCGGACAAACTGACACGAGACCCAATTATTATATCGGAGACTTAGTCTTAATTGATCGCCAAGTAAACGTCATACCTGGTGAATGGGCTAATCGTGCAAACGTAATGTAATCAAAACCATTTTTGTCAAAATAGTAACAGTTCCATCACTGAGTCAGTTGGTAAATCACTAAATGATGTGGCTCGTACATGTAACATGACGAAATAAAAAAGTTGACATCTCAAACACTGCAGCATGGCGTTCCGTCGGGCGGATCCCAATAGCAGAGAGCAGAGAAGCTATGAATACACTTGCTCACGTGCCGGTGGGCGCGGCCGACAGCTATCGAGTTGAACACAATCTCTACTCTACTCTACCCTTCTCTGAATCTCGCTATCCGGAACCGGTCTTTGTTTGCTGCAATCGACAACATCGAAGTTCTGGACGGAGTTGTAACACATATCAGTAGAAATACTATTTTGGCGTAACTCTCGTTACCTTACCACCTGCAAGCCGTATAAACGCTTGGAAAGGAAAACAACACATTCACATGCAATAGGCCACGCCCATCGCAAAACTTCCAAGCAGTTCATCAAAGGCGCCGCCATTCATCACTGCATAGCAACCGGCCGAGCCCATAGCACACTTTCGGGCGGATTGCACGTGACATTTGCATGAATTTTCCATATTTGGAAAGCTAGAGTCACGTAAATTGTCTCGGGTTACTTTCGCTTGATTCTAGCGCGCGCGTGTTCGAGCAGGCTATAGTGCCCCACAGAAGATCACAGAACTTCCAGTGTTTACTTTACAACATGTCCGCGACGACGCTGGGAAAATGGGGTTGTCTGTTCCACCGACGACCAGAAGGGTATTTTTTCAATACTAAAACACGGCTGCAAAATTAGACCGCGCCGCGATGTTGCAAATACGGAGAATTTTGCCGCTCGCCGTGTTGTTGTTTTGTCTCTGAATGACCTTTGACCCGGCTTGCCGCTAGCATGTCGCGGGGCGCAGCGACCGATCTCGGCCGTCTTTCGTGTTTCACGGCCGAGATCGACGATCTATTCACAACCACGCGGGCAGATTTGCCTCACGGATTAGTATACACAATAGGAATTATCGGTAGGAGGGGAAACATGTAGGTGTGAAGTGTGCATTGACCGGCCCAAGTGCGGGAGGGGCAATTCAAACGGCGACATTTTCACAGCGCAGTTCATTAGCCCGCCGGGTGGGACCATAAACCGGCATTTGTCGCCGTTCTCCCAGAAATTGTAACCTTTCCACTTCCATGGAACTCGGCCTGAGTCCATAAACCGAAAATGTCGCTAATTGGGGGCAATCTAAACGGCGACAATTTTAGAATTGTAACCAACACTAATTTATTGCCCAAAATGTAACCGAATTTGTCCATTTGTCGCTTTTCCGCGTTCGTAGTGTAGCTTGAGTAAGGGATGTCCTTTCAGATTGGATGTAAAGCCAGAGGACCTTTAGCTTGTGTTTTCTTTTAGGAGAACCGCATGTTTTTCACGTTTAAAGTCCCACCGTTTTTCTTAATATATCATTATAACACAAACAAACTGTGTTCAATGCATAATTTACGATCATTACACATACAAGACAGTGATAATAAATTCTGCATTGTAATTTGTAGGTAGTGAGAAAAAACTTCATAACTCAAAGATGAGTATGTCTTGTTGGATGTCTTTACTGCAATAGGATTAGACAGTTCCTTCAGAGAGAACTTGTTGCCCATAGATGGGCAGGAAACAGGAGTCAGGTGGCAGTTCTTCACTTCTCAGAGTGGCATGTATAGGTGAGTAAGAATGGATGCATGAATGAAATCATTTATGCTATAGCTAATTATTTTATTTTCCTTATAGAATTCATTTTAAAAATTATGGTCTACATTTTTTTCTTAAACAGTGTTCTTGATATAGTGATGTTGCAATTTTTGTTGTTCTGCATAGTGTTATTAATTTTGAATAAGTTTCCTTTCTATAATAATAAATGATGTGTGATAAAATTTGGAAGAAAAAATATGCTGTCTTCTTTTGTACAGGATGTTCCCGGGTGTGGCACAGGAGCGTTGTCATGACTTTGACCCCCGTTTGAGGGCATGGTACGTGTCAGCAACCACAGGACCCAAGGACGTGGTGATTGTGATTGACAGCAGCGACTCCATGGCTTTCCATCCCAGTACCAGCTCCTTAACACTCATGGGGTTAACCAAGGAGGCTGTCACATCTGTCCTGTGGACTCTCACACACTTAGGTGGATTCTTTTCATACATGTTACTAGTAGTTTAATTAGTTGCTAGAAACATATATTTAAATTTATTTTCTGCCTTCCATTGTGTTAAGCTACTACGTGATAAGACAAGTCCATTGGTACAGTCCAGATGCCTTTGGCAGGCAAAAGTGCCATTCATGCAGGCAAGTGTACATGTATGTCCTACCATAATGGCTATTTTTCCGTAGGTAGATGTTGGTTGATTTTAGTTCACTAGCCTGAATAAATCATACTCCCAGCAGCTCATCCAACTGATCAAGACCAGGCCTAGAAGCTTGTTAAACACCCATGCCAGCCTGTTCCTTCCAAATATGTCATGATCACATGGCATCCATACAAATTTTAAATTTAGCAAGCCAGGGTCGCAGAGAGTCCTGATTCACTGATCTTGTACAGTAACTGTAGAAATTACTTTCATTCAGGTAACAGAAGTAAGCCTTAGGGTACTTTGATGTAAAGTTGTATTAAAATCTTCCTCCTAGATTATGTTGCAGTTGTTTCTTTTGCAACACTTGCACAACAGCTGACCATCCAGAACAAGAACACTTTGGTCCAGGCCACTCGTGACAACATCCAGGCTCTAACAGTTAGTACCATGCTTTGGAAGTTCTCAAGCTTAATTTAATTGCTTTTAACTCATTGTAATTTAAGAACAATGTATGACTCTGACTCAAAATACCTGCATATCCAGGTTAGCACAGATAAGATTGGAGTTGTGCAGGTAATTTCTACATCCACCTGCGCATAACCTACACTGAATATTTAGCATGTAATCTAATTATGAGAGAAAATGCTTGATTGATTTTGATCTCACAACCTAAAGCAGAACCATTTCTTCATTTATTACTAATAACTGTTCATTTGTTATGACATGTTGAAAGTAATAAATTGATGAATCAGATATAAAACACCTAGATATGGAACTAAGCTAAATGTTTTTACTGCATAATGGCAGCAAGAAGTGAAGAAAGTCGAGCCAAATGGACACACCAACTTTGAAGCAGCTTTCAGGACAGCCTTTGACATTCTGCGGAGGTCAGAGGTCGTCTCCAGAACAGCAGGATGTAACAAGATGGTGCTGTTCATGACGGATGGAGAACCAACCAGAGGAGAGAGGGAGCCTGAACAACTCACTCATATCATCAGTTCATTAAACCAAAGGTCTGTTGATTTTATATATACAGTTATGATGTCACTCTTTATAATCAACTGCAGCACTGCTCAATATTGCAAGGAGACATTGGATGATGAACCATTCTCTGTGTAACCTAATATTAGAATGGGTAATCGCCAAACAGATGTAAGTATCCAGCTCAATTATTTTCAGGGTTTTGTAACATTTAGTACTCCCTTAATTAGTACTTTACTGTGTAATTGCAAATGTCTAATCCTGTGACTTTTATAGTTTGCAACAAGTAAGAAAAGAGCGCGAAATGTTGCAAAAACAGGTACTAGGTGTAAAGCACTGCTTGGAAATCTTTCCACTTACCACTTACTTTTGTATTTTGAAACCAAATACACCCTAAACAAAGAGTCTACAGTCCGCCTGTGGTACTTTTCGTAGAAAAAACAGAATTCTATAAAAGATCAGACTGTTAATTTACAAAATGTTTCTCCAATGACTTAATTCCAAGATTACCTTATTTTGAGGATTTTAGGACACTTAAAGATTTTGTTCTAAGCTTGCTTGTATGTTTTCTATTTCCAGGGAAGATGGCTCCAAATTTGCTTCAATTTTTACATATTCAGTGGGAGAGCTTGCAGACACTACCATCACCAAGAAAATAGCCTGCACGTATGTTTACTCTTATTATACTGATTTAAGACTGCTGACTTCTATGCAATTATGTAACTTTTTTGTTGTTGATACTCTTTTATAAATTATCTTAGCCTATTCTAGCGTCGGTTTACTTGTCTGATCACTTCATCTGCAAATAACTTTTAGCTCTTCAATGTAAGTATATCAAATGGAATATCAAATATACTATTTCTAGTGTTATAAATAATGGTTTAGACTCACTTTTAGAGTGCATTTATAATATTATATAAAAGGCACATGAACATTGCAGACTAAGTACTAAAAACTCTACTGAATCCATTATTTTGTAAATTGGAGTTGAACCTTCCATATTTGGTGCCAAAATGCCACCTTAGTGGGGTGAAAATTTGGAGGTAGAAAATTTGGAGGTATTGTGTTTTGTCACTGACTGAAGAATTAGTCTTGTAAATGATACTGATGGCTTTGCTTTATAATGTATAGACCTGAATGTCCCTGAGTACATGTATAGTGCTATACTATGTTCCAGTGAAAGTGGGGTGTGGTCTGAAGTGGAAACAGTTGGTAAAGCCTCCCTGGCTGAACAACTCAGTCAGTACTATGACTACTATGGCACACTGAGGGAGGGCCAGGGCCAGGTCATATGGACAGAACCATACAAGGATGCCTTTGGTGCAGGTGAGGTTACTCAATTTCTTTCAACAATATAAAGGACAGCTAGAGTGGTTTTCTCACACACCACCATGTTGGTGGCCCTATTTGCATTGATGGACTGTAGCTTAAATGAACACTGTAGCTTAAATGAGCAATTTGTAAAGCATCCCTTAAGTCTTCTCCTCAATCTGTTGACATTTCACAAATCATAATTTCAAAGAGCTAGAAGATCTTAACATCTTCAAAAAGACTTGAGCTATGATTTAGTAAGATGTAAATGAGGACACCAACATGACAGAGTTGTGCAGATAGTCACCAATTTATATCAAAGTGCGGGGAAAAAGTAGCAAAGCAACATATATCAAGCCGAGGATAATGTAGAAAAAGATTTTGTCCTTTTAAATACTAGTCTTTGTAAAGTGACCCCGCATAAAACATGTTTCAGGCGAGGTAGTGACAGCAGCAAAAGCTGTGTATAACACAAGCACAGTGCCACAGACACTCCTGGGTGTGCTGGGGATAGATGTGGCAACCTCAGCTACAGAAAAGGTATTGTTGAACATAACTTTTAACTGGTGATTGTTCCACACCTCAGACTTTTTTTTCTAAGAAATTAATCCACTTCTGCACTTTTACCTTTATGCAAATTGCAAATACGTGACTTAATAAATAGTGGATCAAATTAACACAGAACCAGACTTTTTCCTGCCAGTGGAGTAAATGTACCAGCCGTGTACATATAAGCCATCCCTGATGGGGGATTCCACAAAAATTATCTGCTACATTTTATCCACTGCTCATAAAGTCGGCCTTAAAATAATGTCAGATGAGCATACAGTCTAAAGTTTGGTAGATCCCATTCCTTGTCTTGGCAATTACAGTTTAAAGAACCTTCTCCACAATGATTTTGACTATTTGAAAAGTAATGTTTCTTAGTGGATGCGCTTTAGATGTTTATCAAACTTAGCCAGATCATGTGGACTATCAAGTAATTTTCTCAGACTGAACATAATCTAAATAAAGGTATAGAGCTATCGGCAGTTAACACAGTGAACATATTATTTTCCAGATAACTACAGATAAACAGGACCTGTTTGATACGCTGCAGAGTCGTTCCAGTTCCTGTGCAGACATCAGAGCGAGCAGTGTGTGTGAACTGGAGCAGCTCAGACAGAAGGTGTACGAACAGGGAACCATCAGGTCAGGAGGGGTCAGATCACTGTGACTTCTGGTGGATCAGAAATGTGCTGATATGGAATAAATCCAGTCTTCTTTCTAAACAGACAAACATAAGAACTTTGTGACATTTTCATCAGGTCATCGGCAGTGTAACCAGAATCTTCACCAGAATTGAGACTGTTACAGAAGCAGTCAATTTTTTCCCTCCGAATCTCTGAAAATGGGTGAAGAAGTTTAAACTGTCACAGTGGTAACATATAAAATCTTGAGCTAAAGGGAGCCCTGTTTTGGGGGATTAAGTTAATTGTCAGTTGTATTTTCGATATGAAATGCTGCTTTACCTTGAGTTAGGCTTTTAATTGTCCATTATTTTTGTCTTTCCAGATATGAAAACAACTCAGCCAAATGGTGTGATCTTTCCTTATCTCAGGTGAGAACAATTTCACATTTAACCAGGGGTTCTTGTATGTGCCCTGGTCCACCTCAGGCTGTGATGTTGCATCAGTTTATGCAATGTCAGGCTTAAAGGTTTTTTTTTCTATTACTTACATGTAGATCTAGAGCACTTAATGGCGGACCGTAGCGAATGGAGGAAGAGGGTTGACTTAGTCCGGGCAACCTCCCGACATGATGATGATGATTCTATTACTTACAATATTGCAGGTTGTCATAAATGTTACTAGGGTCTGCATTTTTTACAAAACAACAAATGCTGCAGATAAACAAGCTGGTGTTCATGCCTTCCTTCAGACTTAGATCATCATACAAACAGTTAGCTAAGCTCAGTTAACTAACTCTTTAGAATACTAATAGTATCAAGTTTATGATTTGTCACTTCTCAGAAGCATAATGTGATTTTATTGGACACTACTTAATGAATCTTAAATGCAAATCTACCAATCTGGGTTTGAATAGGCTGATATACTGCATACCTACCTACATCATCATTCAAAATTTTGAGCTTGTTTTTTTCATGCAATATTTCAAGTTGATTTTTTTTTTTAAATTGCAGATTAAGGTACTTGTATTTTGATATCTGACTATGTTTTTCACGTGCATATACGCCTGCAATGTTGTCAATAATGATGATGATATTGGAATCTAAATCATATACATTTGAGTTAACATTTTGTGATCAGCAAAAAACCTTACTAAGATGGTGCATTTCATATCCTTGTTTGAGAAATAAAACTGCAATTTTTGCCTCTTGCAATTATAGCTCTAAGTGGTTTAAGGGAGATCTTTATTGAACAGTCCATATACAATGTACATTTATGTATATTGGATTCTTTTGTTGTTGTTGTTGATAGGAGTGCAGTCTCCCTAGTGCTGAACCGTGTGATAACCAGTCCCTACAATACAGTACCTGTATGAACCACAGCATGGCACAAGTAGACTATGTGGTAAGTACATATACTTAACCTTCCCCCTACTAAAGAAGCTGTTTAAATCGGAATTAACTATGGAGTTAAGAAGCAAGACGCAGGTTAATTCCTCATACTATGTTGTAATATTCATAAACAATGGTATAGACTTTTTGGTTTGCCTTAAAACATGGCATTCATCTTCTGTGCTACAATGTAGGAATCTCTTATTCTATACGATTTACAAAAAACAATGCTTTTGTCACTGTCCAGTGTTCATGATTTCTTTCTAATATACAAAAATGTTTAAAAAATTAGTTGTAGGTTCATTAGTCCTGTGTTTTGTAGACCATTCCTCAACTTTGTTTATAAAGAATTCAATGTTTAAAAAAACAATCTTGTGATCATGTGTCAGAGTTCAGTTGCATGACAATGTGAAATTACTTGTCATATCTATTTTCTGACTATTACAGGTCACCTCATGTTGCAGCAGATATGACCAACCGTGTCCAAGTTTCACTACAAGGATCAGCGTCAGTTTACACATTCTCAGTCTTTTAGTCACAGTTGTTCTAAGTTGTCTGAACATATTACAAATATCATAGCAAAACAGAGTCAACTCACTACTAATCTCAAACCAGTACGAAAATGCTGAACTTTATTGGGTACAACCTAGTGCATGTTACATGTATGTATTAGCAAGATGACGAGCGATGGTTGGTTGTCTACAATTTCGTCTTCAATAGCATTCTTAAGGAAGGTCATTGTATAACTTAACCAAACTCAATATGTGGTAGACAGGCCTGTATGTAACATCAGGTACAGGGGTTTAGATTATAGCCTGAACCTATACCAATCCTGTACCCAAACAGTTTGACAATGTTTTTTGAACATAATTGTGGTCTTCAATAATAACACAAACATGAATGGATTATTAACAGAATGTTTAGTTAGACTTCTGTTACAGAGAACCAATGATTCTGAAAGGATTTCAAATCAGAAGCAGCGCTAATTTCATGTTTTCATATTCCAGTGCTTTGTGGTATGAATATCATCTTTTCAGTAATAAAGTAAGTTAAAAGGCTTAGTGTAAGTACTTAGTGTAAGTACAGCACCAAAACATTGATGTTCTGGAATTTTGGACCTATACCTAAATGAATTTGCAGTATTGCGCCTAAGGCTAGTAGCACTGTACACAGTCCAAGTGGCAGAGTATCACAGGGTCATCTGAAGTCAAGAACTATCAAATATATCAAGAGCATGTTTTAGAACATGATACAATTAAGGTATCAAGGACAATCATCACTAAACAACGCATTTGACGACAGAACAATACTTCAGATGAACCTGGTATACACTGCCGCCTTCTGGCCTGGTTAGGTAACACACCAAGCTCCATCAATGATGCTAGTAACATTGGGACATTGTAGATTGCACACCACCACTGGTCTAATGAGCCACCGCTGGTGGACTGATGCTATTTTTATGACATAGGATGTCGGAGGTTTACATGTAGGATGCTGTAGGTTGTACCCCATGAACCTTAACAATTCCAAGTGCAATAGGCTGGTGGTGCTATTCAAATATTTAGCTAAATGCGTTTTTGTAGTTTGTTCTTGATGATTATCATTTTATTGTAAATATTATATGAAATGTATTCTATTTTGATGTGTTCTTTGGGGGCTACAAGACTCAGACATAGGTTAATGTCAGAATTTCTTTACTAGATGCATGAATGAATATAAATGACCAGTTGTTTTTCACTACTTGGTATTCATAATTGCATCATGTTGTCAGTTGTTGTTATATGATTTACATGCATTTGTCTGTGTTTATGTCAGTATTTTACATCTACTATATATGTACATACTATATGCATTATGTATACAATCAATTCCTATGCATGATACCTCAATAGTTAGGACTTTATTTCCGAAAAAGAGTGCAATATAGTTCTTTCAAATTTGTTGCCGTTTTAGAGATTTTATGCTATTTTATTGCCAGTGGGAATGCTAAACAAAAGTCTCCTGGTCGCTGCTGAGATACTATAGTAACATGGGTACAGTAATGTATTATACTGTGAACGCACCTGGCTTTTTGTACCTGCACTAGAAGTAACAGTGGTAAAGAGATGTTTGTGTATGAATATTAGAATCAACGAACTCAGAATCAAACATTCAGCATCTTCAATGTTGCAATCATGGCTAATGCTATAAAAGTTGAATATTAATGGTTTTCATTTGAGGGATATCAATTTAATTTCTGATTGATGTTAAATGTAGTCTTTTATTTTTTTCAATTCATCAGTTCTGTACATGTGTATTGTAACGATTTTCTCGACCTCTGACCTCTGTATGATCTGAATATTTCGCTCCAAGTTTAGGAGAGAAAAATTATGTTTCTATATTTTATGAAGGGGAAGGTTGCGTGTAAATTATGAAGGTTGAGTGTAACTTGAGTATTGAGTGTAATATATGAGGGTTGAGTGTAAATTATCCCAGATGTTCTTCTTGTGCATATATGCGTTAACAACAATTATTAAATAGATATTACAGATTCTTTTCACACAACCAGTAAATCTCACCTACTGACGTTTCGGTGTCTGTCAGATACCTTCTTCAGAGCTTCTGATTGGAGTACTGCTTCTCGCCGCTATAAGTAGCCGGAGTAGGAGGCGCTTTTGCGGCTAGAACACCATCCCAAACATGGCTAAGCTTGTATCCCCCTCGAAACGTCATCAGGTGAGATTTACTGGTTGTGTAAAAAAAAAATATCCTATGTTCTACCAACCTGATGAAATTATTCTCGGAATTATCTTATTCATTATTGAGATTTTTTTGTCATTTTCGGACCAAAATATGTATTTTTTTTCATACATATGCCATTTAAGTTATTTCATTGATATTTTTAAGTTTAAAATGCTTTTTTTGACAAGCCACCTTAGGGAATCATTTGTTTGATAAACTGACGTAGGAAAGAATATGGATTTTCATGTTTTTAGATTATGTTAACATAACACTCCATTAGCTTCCCATACAATCACTTTTTCACCATCTGCTTGGAATTGAGTTCCGCTGTTGTAATTGGATTTTGGTGATGAATGTTTCGCTGTAGTTTCAATGCATTTTTTTTTTTTTTTTTATTCAAACATTTAAACAGAAATACAGAGTGACAAAAGGGGGCGCACTCAAGTGCAAGACTTATTTTGACGCTACCCCTTACATTAAAAAAAAACATACATATTTTACAGAGAGAAATCAAGTACAAGTGAAAAGCAAAGGAAAATCACATCAGACAGAAAATAATACATTGTACCTAATATTACAAGAAAGGATAAGCGCAAGTCCAGTTTCCCACCCACTGATGAAATAGTTGGACACATTACAAAAAAATGCCAGGACAACTGTGTTTTAAAAACGCTTAGTTGTAGTGATGAAGTTTTGGGTTGCTAATAGAATATTGGAGTTAACAATATGGAACAGTTTTACCCATTTTGTACAGTAAGCCTGTAAGGTTGAACTCGATCAAACCATTTCCAAATGGATACAGCATACCGCACTCAGAAATAAAGTACCTTTCGCTGTGAACGAGCCAATGAAAACACTTGAAAATGTTGATATCGGTCATCACAATCAGTAGAGAAATAATAAAATGCTGACCACGAAATTGATTATGTGGAGGTCTCGCTCAAGATGATACGGAAAAACGTACCACGAATGCACCCATGAGATAGCCAACAACAGATATGCCATGTTTACGTGTAGATTGTTGTTTTCAGCTTTTCCGTTGTCCTATTCTGAGAACAACAATCTACACGTAAACATGGCATATCTGTTGTTGGCTATCTCATGGGTGCCTTGAAACGAAATGAAAACACATCATGCACAGGCTAGCCAGTAAAGCCGAGCATAGTACAGCTTTGCATCTTCCCATGCACCAAAACGCACCGTCAGACCCGTTGTCGATATTTCAGTAACGTCGGTTTGGACACGAAGGGTAACGAAATGAGCGTGGTCCAGCACCGTCAAGCCGATCGTCACCACGGGGGTCGTCCGGAAGGCCCTGCTGAAGTTTGCGGTCTGGTAGTTGTAGCCGGAGGCGAGGACGTTGTAGGGATTGGTGGCCAACACACCGGTTTCACCCGGGAAGTTATAAGTGCCCAATGATGTTTTGTTCGTGTGTAACAGTGAACATATTAAACAACTATGTCATCCACCGTCCTTCCTTCTTTCTTTTCAACTACGCAATTTTCTGACGCAACTGGTTCAGTGAAGTTTATTTTAAAAGTATTAAAATCAGCATGGATATAGCCTAGACGGCAATCCAGCAACGACTCATTAGCTGATGCATATAATTTTTTGAAAAGACAATGTCTTTTAAATTGTATTTGTCACTTATTGATATCAAAATCGGAATCATATGCAAGCATAACTTACAGCGCTCTATGTAGTCTCGCTGTTCCGATGCCTGGATCCTTTGGTCTTTGGCCACCATCTCATCTTGAAGCTGTTGCATGTCAGTCTGCATCTCTTGTGCCTTGGTTGCAGCTTCATTTTTGGAGAAGTTGTATTTCTACTTGGATCTGCTGTTCTTTAGTCGCCATTTCTGTTTGTAGCTGATGGATTTCATGTTGCAGGAGTTGTTGGATCATAACATGCAGGGAGAGGGGGACTGGGAAAGAACGGTTGTTTACATGTTTGCACAGTTATTGAACGATGCCGAACAACTGGCAGTACTTTTTTATAAAGATTGGTTCTTATTGAGAGTATAGCACAGAGCACGGGTGTACAGCTTAATACATTGCTTCAAAGTGCTTCAAAGTCAGCCAGCGAAATTTCTCCCTTTTTTACATATATGCAATTAGTCGAGGCAAAGTTTACTCTGACATTTATATACAAGGATACGGGAAAAATAGCAATACGTCATCAAGCAAGTAAACAAGAGATAGGGCAGCGTATTGTTTCTTGTATGATGACACCGTAGACTACAATGTTTCAATCGCAGCATCATGTTACCTTATATATCATCTGTAGACCGACGAAAAATTCCAATTCGATAGGATCAAACGTGTAGCATCCTACCTTCCCCCCTCCAGATCAGCCCCATCAGTTCGGGCTTCGTCTTGTAGAGATCTGCCAAAGGCTGCAAAGAATATCGATTATGAGTGACATGTTTAAAGTTAGTTTACTGTACACGTATATATTAGATAAATTCACTCATTGATAAGTAATCAAAATCTAGTCTTATACTTAGCAGAGGTGCAGCGCACAGACTGATGAATAACAGCATGGCGTGCCTCCAGGTGCCTTCATCATGGCTTTTGATGTTTCCCCAGTTCAGTAGAGAATCGAATGACAAAGTTATAAATCTTCTTGGCGTTTATATCAAGTGTTGTCAGTTGAAATAATGAATCTGAAATGGTCATAAGAGATCTGTAAATATGAGGGTAGAATATAATTTTGAGGAATATTTGATCAACATCTCTTGCACTGTTTACCTACTTGTAAGGCAAATGCCCACAGGACCTTATTTACACATTTGGCGCACATAACTTGGAAGAGCAAACTTTTCTTGGGGCTACTTGCATGGAAGAGGAAATTCTTGCATGTGCATGGGGCCGGGGATCGAATTTATAAAAACGGGATTGGACATGTTCGTATACCATGTTAGTATAGTTAGTTGTAGTAATTTGTGGATTGCCCATTTCTGCAAAATGTAAATTTCAAACATTTCATTTTTGTCTTGGGACTGCTCACAGGGGTTGTTTTTCTAGTTACAGTATATATTGTATCGTCTCTTGTTATCCTCGCCGAGAAGATTATGTTTTTGGTTACGCCAGCTGTGGGGTGGGTCTGTATGTATGTCAAGAGCATAACTTGTGAAACCTTCGGTGGATCTTCATGATTTTCGGTAGGTGTGTAGTGGTTGTGCAAAGGAAGGTCCAGTTCGAAAATGGTTGACCGGGCGTTTTCCTACAGTACTGCAGTGGACTTTGTATGTTTGTGTGTTTGTATGTAGGCAAGTAAACTGACGGAAATGTTGATGGATCTTAATGATTTTTGGTAAGTGAGTAGCTGTTGTGGGAACGGAGGTCAAGTTTTAAAATGGTTCCCCTGGCATTTTCCGTCGGTACTGAAACGGGCTTTGTGTGTATGTGGACAACATAACTCGAGAAGCCGTTGATGGTTCTGCATGATATTTAGTGGATGGGTAGGGTTTACAGAAAGGAAGGTCGAGTTTGATAATGGGCTCTCTAGCGGATTCCCAAGGTACTGCAGATGAGCTTCAAAGTTTGATGGCATATTTTCTGCAAGTGCTATGGTCATGATTTTTGTGTGGTAGATAGCTCATGCCACAGGAAGTGAGTTGCGTAAGTTTGGGTCTCATAGCGGCTTGTTTGGAACTGCAGTGGATGTTTTTGTTTGGTTAACACATCGTCGTGATGTTTGGTATGTAGATGGTTCAGATGTTGCGTTACATAGACAAAGATCAATTATGCAAACTAGGAGCTAGTTTGCATAATTAGTAAGAAAAATTCATAAATCCGCTGCATTTCATAATGGGACTCTCAAGCATGTGACAGTGTCCCCGTAAACAGGTCATATAAACAGATGGCCTTGCAAAAGTAGGTCATATAAACAAATGGGGCACTCCAATGTTGAATGTGGATCACAAAAGTTTGAAATTGCAGTGTTGTAGGTTGAAAGTGATGATGAAGTGGCCCATTCCATATATATGAATAGAATAAATCTTTATTCCATATCATACACATTTTGAAAGACATAGTAAATGTGACTTTTCCGTACCTAGCATTCGTGCAGTTTTGGTGCAGTGTACTCTCCAAGCAGAGGAGTGGGTCCGGCTGGTTTTTGACGTGTTCAGTTTAGGTATTTTTGTCCAACGCACCGTTGGCGACAAAACGAAAAGGGACAAAACAGAAAGCCCAGCAAAAACACCTAAAAACACGTCAAAAACCAGCCGGACCCACTCCATAATCAGACATAAGCATGCGAATGAGGTCCTTACCTACATAATTTATGAGGAAATACTACAAAAGCCTTCTTTTCTAAGCTAAAACTTTAATTTATATTTCGAAAAACCTTTTTATTTGGGTAGAGAACATGATCAACTGACATAATTCACGCAAATGAGGTCCTTATTTGCATAATTAATAGAAAACAATTATAATGTGCTTCCCGATAAGCCTAACATCAGTCGGTAAAGGAATGGGGTCGTGGAGCTTTAGTTGTGTATATACTCTGTTGCAATTGTTTAGGAGACCCGAAAGGTTATACCCCAGCCCAGGTTCTGACAATCGAACTAGTAACTAAATACGTTGATGAAGGTTAGACATCTAGGTAATAAGATACGCCAAAAATAATTACTCAAGCAACTGGATAAGATTTTGAAACAGTCAGACGTTTCAGATAGCATCCGCTATATTTCGTCAGTGACTAAAGAAGGATCTGGTAGAACGGGGCTTTATACCAAAACTCCGAATAGATATGTTAATGAGGGGAAGACAATTTCAGATTGTTCAATAGGATAGTAAGTTAAGACAAGGTTGCATGCTAATGAATCAATTAGCTCCTGTTGTTTTAGGAGCTAAATGTTTGTCTTGGGGGGGGGGGGGGGGGGGGGGAGTGCGTTGTCCCACGTGCCTGAAAGTTCAACGCGGAACTTGTCTTAACTTACTATCCTATTGAACCATCTGAAATTGTCTTCCCTTCATTAACATATCTATTCAGAGTTTTGGTATAAAACCAAGTTCCACCAGATCCTTCTTTAGTCACTGACGAAAGATAGCGGATGCTATCTGAAACGTCTGACTGTTTCAAAATCTTATCCAGTTGCTTGAGTAACTATTTTTGGCGTAGTAACTAAATAGTAGATACGTTGGAAAGTGTTTCATCTTAAGTTGATACAAAACGGCATTTTATTACAATCATTTCATGGACAACAAGAGTCCTACGACCTCATACCTTCGTCAAATGATTTTGACCTTTATGACTGACGTATTAGGAGTGTTTTTCATCAATCATCAATCATACCAGTTGACCCTCTTCACCCAAATAACATAAGTTGCCAAACCTCCTTGTTATGACTATGAGCTTAACAAAGAAGGTTATGCTAACATTTATCATCAATTATGCAAATAAGCTCCCTCCTTATTAGAATAATTTGATTCAATGGTGTTCACATTCACACAACTTCCGAATGCCACAAGTATGAAATTGCCGTCATTTACTAGTATGGAATTATAGTAGTTTCTCATTAATTATGCTAATTAGGCCCACATTTGCATATTTCCTATCTATCAACATTCCTCTCTTCCTTAGTTACAAATGTCACATATTTGAATAGTCATATCATGGAACACAGCAGATTTTTAAAATTGCCTCATTAATCATGCGAGTTAGAATTTGATTTGCATAATTATCATCCAATCATACAAAGCATCACGTAAGCTATCTACATACCAAAAATCATGACCATCCATCAAGACCATCTCGAGTTATAGTTTTTCTCATTAATTATGTCAATGAGGTTCTCATTTGCAAAGCTGATATCTATTAATATTTCTCTCTTCCTCAGTTACATATGTCACATGTTTGAGAGTCCTATCATGGAAATTGATGGATGTATAAACTTTCCTCATTAATCATCCCAATTAGATACTGATTTGCATAATAAGTATCTAATCAAGCTATGTACTTACAAAAATTTATGACCATCCACCAAGCCCTTCTTGAGTAATTCCCTTTCAAAGTCGGAAGCAAAACCTGCCCCTGCTATAGCCAACCCATAGGTCTGCTTGGAGACTACCTTACCAATACCTACAGCTGGCTGACAGCCAATTTGTGTAACTGACGTTTCCTGCCTCCAACATGACCCCTCATGACCCTTACCCCTATCCATGACGCCTTGGAACAAGACAGCCAACACGTACACATACTTCAGCATACAATATAACACATTTTTACACTTTTCTCGTTAATTATGCAAAACACTTCGCCCAAAATCTAATCATCTTGAGATTTCCCACATACACACCGACACACCAACTACGACAACAAACCATCCAGGCGTTCTCGACTTATTCTGTTCACTAACAGACACACAGACAAGCATCATCGAATAACCTTCTCGACGAAACCATTCGTCGACGAAGGTAATAAGAGCTGATACTAAAACGGTGATGTTATGTTTTCTTGCAAGTGTTAACATGTAATAGAGATCTAGATTTATCAGACTATGATGAACAATGACATGTAATGTTATATCCTTTATGAATGGTAAAGCCGAATGCATATCACTGTAGAATACAATTAAAGAGCCTCAAAATATAGATATCTTAACCTAACCCAATACCAACCAGATGAAAAACAGAACAATGTTTGATTATTTATTTAAGGCTTTCAAACCAAAGAATCATATAATTACGTTCATACAGCTGTTCAACAAAACACTACATGTACAAGTATAAACATACTGAAGGTGATATATTCTATTGTTTATATATTATACATGTTAACAACAAAATTATTATACATCTGCTTTTACCTTGATCAAAAAATACACCCTGACTATTTATTTAGAAATACAAATAAGAAAAATATCTAAATAAGATTATGGTTTTCAGAACACTCTCCTAACTTTTAATGCACACGGTTTCGTGGCAACAATTCTTTGTAGCTTCATGAAAGAGTACTCCTGCATTTGTACGTCTTGGAAATGCTTCCAACACCAACTTGGTCTGAAAATTTTGTTCATGGACATATCTATCAAAGAAGTTATCAGTCTCTCAAATCTCTTGTATTAAAAACATTACCAGAGTCTTTTGAATGAGATCACAAACCATGACTTTCAGTCACGTGGAATGGCTACAAGTTCAAACGGTTGTGGGGCAAGGGTAATACCCATGACGCCCTCAGAAGATGGTCTGGTGGCGCCCTCTGGCAACTCGAGTTTGAAATGCTGCAGAAGAGAGGTGAACAGCAGGAACAGTTGAACTTCAGCCAGCGGTTTCCCCATGCAGGAACGTGGACCTGACCAAAAAGAAAACAGAAGAAAATTGAAAAGAAATAAAGCGCAGTCATTTTTTGTTATTTCTACAAACATCATGAGAAGTATGTTTCAAAGAGTAAAATGTTGTAAAGAAAGACATTATGTAAAACTGTAATAAAGTTCGATAATGTAAGACGTACCCATGGAAAAAGGCATGAAATACTCGTTGTTCTTGAACTCTCCTTCATCATCAAGGAATCGCCCGGGGTCGAACTTGTCTGGTTCTGGGAAAAGTTCTGGATCGTGATGAACTGACCACTGGCCGGCAAACACCATGGTATCTTTCGGTATGACGTACCTATTCAGAAAGGCATTTAAGTATTTTACGCCTTGACATGGTAGATCAACATCCGGCACGCCTAAACAAGACAAACTAGAGTTCAACGACCTCATACCTTCGCCAAATGATTTTAACCTTTATGACTGATGTATTTTGAGTGTTTTTCATCAATTATAAATCATACCAGTTAATAATCTTCTCCATCCAAATAACAGAAGTTGTCAGAAGTATGAGCTTAACAAAGAAGGTTATACTAACATTTATCATCAATTATGCAAATGATGTCCTTATTAGCATAATTTAATTCAACGATGATCACATTCACATAACTCCCAAATGCCGCAAGTTGATGAAATTGTCATTTATTTATGGGGTAATAGTACTTTCTCATTTAAGTATGCAAATTAGGTCTTCATTTGCGTATTTTCTATCCAGCAACATTCCTCTCTTCCTCAGTTACAAATGTCACATATTTGAAAAGTCATATCATGGAACACGGCTGGTTTTTGAAATTTCCTCATTAATTATGCAAATTAGAATTTGATTTGCATAATTATTGTCCAATCATATAAATATATGTAATCATATCACTTAAGCTATCTACCTACCAAAAACCACATGAATCGCCAACCCAATCTTGAGTTAGTGTTTTCTCATTTATTATGCAAATGAGGTCATTTGCATAATTGATATCTATTAATATTTCTCTCTTCCTCAGTTACATGTCACATGTTCGAGAGCCCTTTTATGAAATTCGGCGGAAGTATAAACTTTCCTCACTAATTATGCAAATTAGATACTTATTTGCATAATAAGTATCTAATTATGTAAACCATCACTCAAGCTATCTACGTACTAAAAATTATGACCATCTATCAAGGCCTTCTTGAGTTATTCCCTTTCAACGTTTGAAACGAAATCGGCTCCTGCAGTTTAAAAAAAGCCGCTAGGTGGCCCAAACCTATATAACTTACTTTCCCTCTAAAGGGCTGCCACTCTAAAATCATGACCACAGCATGTTCAGAACGTGAGATATTGAACCCGAGAGTTCTGCTGCAGTACCTTAACAAGCTGCTAGGGAGCCCAAAATCAAATTAATTTCAGGTAGCATTAAGACCCACCCACATGGCAAATATCAAGACGATCCATGCAGGCCTTCTCGAGTTATCCTGCTAACCCACACACACACAAACGCTACGGAAAACATAACCATCTTGGCGAAGGTAACAAGTAGACCTGCCATCACGACTACCACAGAATTTTGGAGAGAAATGTGTGTTGTAACTAAGAAACAGACTTTATTTAAATCATGTATAGATTAATTCCACATGACAGGAGGGCGGAAGCCAGGCCTTCTGGAAGATGACCCCAGGGTCACCAGCCTGCCAGACTGAGCTCCCCCAGCTGCCTGGTACAGCGACTAATGCTGCAATATAACACATTTTTACACTTTTCTCGTTAATTATGCAAAGTACTTTGCCCAAAATCTAATCATCTTGAGATTTCCCACATATACACCGACACACCAAATATGACAACAAACCATCCAGGCGTCTCGACTTATCGTGTTCACTAACAGACACACAGACAAGCATCAACGAATAACCTTCTTGACGAAGGTAAAAAACGCTAAAACACTTAATATTACAGACGAAACATAGGGAAGCCCCGTTTATAAGAATGGCATCTTTACACTTCAAAGTTATTTGTGATTTCTCTTCAGTTTTGGCTCTGTTTGGCTCAGGTGTATGTTCTAAAAACACGGTCTGTTACATGTGACTCACTGCTCTTCGAGTACCGGGTTCTATCTGCATAACGTGATGCTGTAGATGGATTATGTTGCTCAATCCTTGACATGGACCAGTACTGATCAGTTGAAAACGTATTGTGTGTTGAAAAAAAACTGTTTTCTCTTAATTGTATGGGGAAATTAGAGTTTAGTCCAGACTCGGAAAGTGGTTCTACCTACACAGATAAACTTTAAAATCCATGCTTTAAGATTGATAATAATAATCTTTGATAAAAAAAAAGAATATGGCTGAGATTCTTTTTCAATGATGACAATTTCTCAAACAAGTGTGGCAAATTATTTGTTATACCTGTCTCCGCCTAGTTGTAAATGATGTACAAACATGTTGCACCATGTAAAACAAATGATTGGCCACATGTGCACAAACTTAAGAGCTAAAATGCACTCTGGTGCTATGGTTTACCCGTAGAATTCCGTATTACGAGGCACGGCATGAGGCAAGCCAATGGGGGACACGGCCCCGTAACGCTGTATCTCGGCGACAGTGGCGGCGGTGTACGGCAATTGTGACCGATGGGCCATGGACGGACGGCCGTCTCGACCTAGGACCAGCCCAATCTCCTCTTGTACCTGGGAAGAAGAGAAGTTCCGTTCCATGATTACTTTTGATGATAACATGCAATAGGTAGCTTGATTTGTCGTGATTTTACCTTCGCAAAGATACTATCGGTGATATTCGTGTGTTTGAGTGTTTGTTTGTGTGCTGATGGACATCAGAGCTAGGGTAGCTGTAGATAATATTTGGTAGGTTGGTAAGTGTTGTGAAAACGAAGATCAAGTTCGATATTGATCTTACTGTGTCTTTCCAAGTGTACGGCACTGCAGTGACACTTCCGGTTTTGATATACCGTGATCTTTACATGCTATGGTCCTGATTATTGAGTGGAAGATATCTCAGTGGTTTGGCCCCCCTATCATATTGTTTTCTATTTGTAGCTTCTTCGTAGTAAATGAGTTAATTTCATTCCTGTGTGCAAGGTAGTTGAAGGTGTTCACAACCTTTCATAAATAATGTAAATGTCATCTATATGATTAATTATCAAATGTTTTAAATGGAGCTGTGCTAAAGCCTAGGATATGACTTGCACACAAACAGAATATGTAAGTTGGGCAGAAAAGATCATCAATTGAAATTGATTGTGCTAATCATAATGTTATTCTCATAATTAATGAGGAAAATAAAACAAGAAATTTACAAAAGCTGTAAATGTTTTCCGGAGGTGTGAAGTTTCCGAACTCTAGTTTTTCATTGCTGTACTGACGCCACAGAAGTCAAGAAATGATCAATGGATCGCTGCATCTGCCATTGTCTGTAACCTTTAAGATATATACCATTGAGGTTATGGGTCAGGGCAGGTAGTCTGGGTTGTCATCTTCCAGACGGACCGTACGTGACTAAGTCTGGTTGTCATGTCACAATGGTAAACAAAAGCCGACACAGGTTTACCGATTTTAACATTCAATATGATAACGACCATTCGTATTTTCAGTGTCATACTTTATATTGCAAAAATGCATGTACTATTTTGCAAAAGATAACAATCGCATTTAAGTATACCGTTGGTCTAATTTGTAGTATTGTATGATATGCTGCGTGTACGTTTAGAAAACAGATCCAATTCACGGACATCCAAGTAATGTTTGAGACGAAGCATAATGCTTTCACAATGGCTCATAATATGGTGTACAGTGTGATCTCGGTATGGCTCGTGTTTAAGGTCTCATTCCTGTATTACTCCGAGTGGGTACTAAAAGAATCCGTACCCCAAAAAATGAACGGCTACATGAACGTGTGTTTAGATGGGTGGGAAATTCCCTTTTAGCTAGCCCAACTGATCTCAAGCGTCAAACCGATGAAAGTTTGTTTGTAACTTAAGAAATTATATCAACAGGTAAAGTTCGGCAGCCGCGCGCGAGGTCGGACGTGCACAGTCTGGCATTGTGGGTAATGCGGTCCTGCGCTTTCAGCTGGAAAAGTGCCTTTTTGGCGGTGTAGCTAAGTGCATTTTGTAATTGCTATAAAAAGACATTGTATGTAGTGAAACTGTTGGCAATTTTTTACAGGATCTAGGTGTAAATGTTCTCAACATAAAATGAATGACATTGGTGCATTTTTATAGCTTCATTACGAACGCGCCCATGTAAAACACCATGAGACCTTAAAGTATGCTGGGTTCTTTTTATGTGTAAGGGTTGACGCTTGAAGTTGAAGCTCCTCCCGTCCCATTCAAGGGAGCGCCAGCTTTAAATCACTATCCGAGCAAGAGTTCCGCGACCTCATATCTTCATGAACTATTCTGTTTATGCAAATGACTTACACATTTACATAATATATGCTTGGTCATAAACACCTTTATCTAACTTAGACATGATGCAATATTGTCAGTCCTATCATTTGCCACTTGGATGAATTATGGCACTTTTGCATTAATTATGCAAATTAGGAATTCATTTGCATAATTGGTATCTGCTGATGCTCCACTTCCCTTAAACCACATATGCTACATGTATTTGAGTCTTATAATAGGAAACACTGCAAATAAAGATTTTCCTCATTAGTTATGCATTTAAGTGTTGATTAGCATAATTTGCACATCAGTTTGTACATCTATGTCTATGCTACCTGCATACTAAATATCATGGAAACCCGTCGTCTCTTTGTTCAGTTATTCTCCTGAGAAGATTTTCACAATACGCCACTGCAGTTCCAGAACAAGCTGCTAGGGGGCCAAAACCTACACCACTTTTTTATTACATCACACGCTATCTGCCATCCAAAAATCAAGACCACAGCACGTCCAGGTCAAAAGATACAAAAACGGAAGTTCTGCTGCAGAATCAACCTTGAATTTCGGCTTCACAACACCTACCCACATACCAAATATCATCGTAATCCATCCAGAGGTTCTTGAGTTATGCTGACTGGAGTGATGCGGAAACACAAACAGACAAACAAACAAACAGACAGAAAAACAAACAAACAGACACACCCAAAACTATATCTCCATTTTTCATGGAGATAATAACTATATTTGCAAAGCTACATGTTTTATACAACATCTGCAAATTGGCACCAGGGCTAGAATATTGCTAAACAACTTCTTTACAAAGTTCTATGTGTAGATAAAAAACTGAGATACCTTATTCTGTACGTCTGGGTTAAGGATCATCAACAGGCAGGCCCACCACATGGTCGTCGACACGGTTTCTGTGCCTGCGTTGAACAGGTCAAACACGGTCATCTCCAACTGCCGCTCGGTGAAGGTGCTGTTTTCGATGTTTGTCTGATTCTGCATCTCTAGCAGGAAGGAGTCAATGAAGTCCCGGATGTCGTCCGGGTTGAAGGCCTCCTTGTGCTCTTTGACTTCATCTCGTACGAGCTGCAACACTTTCTCGACACTCGCTATTGCCTAGGGAAATAAAACAGATCGGTGTCAGATATCGACTTTTTTGCACCTTTGATCTACTCATGACGCCACACGTTCCAAATGTTATTGCGAATCAGGATAAGTAAATTTCCTAATGTAGGCCGAACTGTCGGTATATCAGTTTTCGTATGTATAAGTATTTGTAAACATGTTGCTATGTATCGTACCAACAATTATTAGCATTCATCATGATAGATGGAATTCTATTGTTTGATAATGCTGTTTTTAATTTCGTTACATATGCATAACTTACTGACAAACAAGACCATTGTGACAATAATGCGTTGTAGCTATATATATATATAATCTATTATATAGGGCCACTTGAAACTCCATATTTTTCCAAAATGATTTCAAGAAAATATAAGACTTTAATCTATCACTACAAGGCAATGTAGTGTATTTGTTTAAGATATGATAATGAGACAGTTGAATTTGTTGTGGTGGGTTTACCTTGTCTCCCCGTTTTAGGAATCCTGGAACGTACGGGAAGACGTTCCCTGGGAGGAAGAACACACTTGTACGGAAGACAACATCGAGGGATTGCATGATGTTCTGGAACGTTTGGTTCGTGTAATCCCACTTCTTGCCGAACACCATGTAGCACACGACGTTGGTACTGGCTTGCTGTAGAATCCTTCTGATGTTGAATGGTTTCACTGTTCAAAAGTTGCAATTGATCATTAGGCCATGTTGATTTGATTATATGGATGACATCCGCGCGCACATCAATTTTCGCCCATTTACACAAAAAAAAGGATTTTACCATACTGTGAATCATGCAAAGCAGCTACCAAATGAGCAAATATATACCGTAAGTTGAAAAAAAAAAAACGATATTGCGGAAACGGATACTGATGTCGTAGAATGCCAAAGTCAAAGAAGAAGATGTGAATGAACAAAAATGAAGAATCCATTAATTGGTATACCATTCTCTGTGTGTTTAGTCATTTGTTCAACCTTGTTGACCATGTAAATTTCATAATGAAGGCAACTTTTTTTTTGCCCTAACCTTTTTCAATCGCACGCTCGCATCAGCATTGGGGTTCCCATAGAATGTCATCCATATAATGTAATCAACATGGCCTGAAGAAGTTGCATGCGGATTCCATTTTATTCCTTTTTCAGTTTCTTTACGTAGTTTTTTTAAAAACTTTTGTACCCTACCTTATGTATATCAAAGTTGGTCCGAACACCGTATGTGGTTGCACCACTCATTTATTGGAACTTCTAATCACCGCAAAGGAGGCTTTCATCCTATATTTACGTTTCCTCATGTGCCATAGAGTTTTCCTTAAGACTGCGTTGCCTTCAAGAGTCGGTAAAGCATCCGACATGGCGCTGATCTAAGTAGCCATTAAGCATTATAGTAAAATCGTAATATCTAGCTTGCGTTTTGTCTTCAGTAGTTCTGCCTGCATGGTAGCGGCCTCCTCCAGGACCCTGTCCTCGATGTCACGGCTTCCGAACCCGAGACTCGCCACGGCAAACTGGCGTTGTTCCCACCAATGAGGACCAAGTGGGGCGAAGATGATTCCTGTTCAGATAATAATGAAGGAACTTTAAAAAAATGCTGAATACCATCCTAACGTTTAAAGTAGCGAAGGCAAATGTACCCAAGAACATTTTCAGCCGTATAGTAATTCTGTCATCATATGCTAGATGGAATGCGCGCCATGAGCCGAACTAGGAAACAGACACTCTATTGTAAAAATAGACTAATTCTATTTATTTGTAATTTCATTTGTATGTCTTTTCTAAGTAAATTTGTTTTTTATCTGTGAATTTGTGCCTAGTGCCTCATTGCACGTTTGGTCACGTGATCATCGTGACCTAGTACCTGGGCTTTGGACCTTTGGACCATAACAAATAATGATTTTAAAGGCATATCCTTCAGATCAGATATCGTTACTGCAAGTGAAGGCGATTAAAGGAGCAATCATAGAGCAAACTAACCGAAGAAGTATATTGTATCAAGAAGTTAAACTAGCATCTTGTATGTACTTCTTTCACTTCAGGACCAATCTGAAAGAAGCCAGGAGAACTGAGATGTGTTTCCGTACGTCAGTTTTTTTCTTTGTTGATATGAGACTAGGAAATGACTGATATTTTGCACCTTTTTGGTTGATGAGTTGGTTGACAATCCGTAGGTTTGTCGGCCGATTCCCGAACATGTCCGACCTCTTCACATATGCCTCTTTGATGACATCGTAATCATTGAGGCAAACCGTCTTCTGTTGTGAGGATTTGCAATAGAAAATGTTACGTATAATCTATTTGAATGCTTATCAACAAATTTTGTAAATATAGTTTTGATGCATTCTGCACATAAAAAAGAAAACAAGCTTTTTAAGTTGACAGTCATTCAACATTATCACATAGCCAGATGGCGTCGACCAATCAGAAGCCACCCTTGCCCATGTGTTATGGCGTTATAACACACCAGTGTTATAACACACCACTTATTCCATTTTGTAGAGGGGGGTGTCTTTTTTATGAATCTTTTTCTTACCCTTGTTTGGATAAATATATTTTCTCAAAATTCATAAAACCTTAAAATACATGAGAACATTAACAAAGTTCAATTTAAGTGCAATTTAAACGGTAAGACTAAAAATAACATTTTTCTCATCCCTACCGAGAGTGGAACCGTCCTCAGGCGTCGGCCATTACCCGTTCGGTGTATCACAGTTTTTCCCACAGTTTTTCGTCAAGGAACTGTCAGACACCGACTTAGGGTCAGTTTTTGGGTCATGGGAAGCTGGGGAAGACGCCCAGGAACACGCTGGAGCAGTTGAGGGGCGGAAAGCGGACAGCGCCCCCTCCCACTCATTGTATCGTATTTCCCCAAGGAAGCTACTCTTGGCAGACAAAGAAATCGCCCATGAGGCCGCCGCAATTCTAAGTTTCTACCAAGGAGGACCCAAGTCCGGTATGTTCACGAAAATTATAAATATTGCGGGCAAAGTGATGTCGCCTTGTTCAAAACAAACGCCCCCCCTCCCCATGGCCCAGGTCACGTACACGTAAACCTCCCCAAACCGATGTGTTGGCATCGAAAAAATTACGGTCAAAATCGCCCAAATTCTCTAACCACAAGGATCTCAGCCCGATATGTGTACGCCTTTGTGGATTTTTTTCGCCTCGCTCACTCGGTGATTTTATCCGGTGGTTATAGAACATGAACAGGCGTTATGACACCATATACACCTTGGGGCGGATCATTAACCCTTAATTAACTTGCTAGACATACAGGATAGCTCACCCATTCTACCCTGAAAGTACATACAGTGTTTTAACACTCTTTCTATATCGCAATATCGATGTAGCAGGCAGGTGCTGACTGCCATGTTGGTGTCCTTAACTGTAGTTCAATGTATCGTAAGCCGAATCCAGGCGTACACACCATTTTATGTTCTATTAACGAGGGTGTACCCATTCTTTTTTTTATCCAGCTGTAGGCATATAAAAGTGATAATTTGAGATGGTTATAGACATCTAGATGTCCGAGAATGCAATCAGAGACACCAACATGGCGGCGGACACAGCGATGAGGTCACTAGAAACCACTCCTACTCACCAAAGTCCCGATCTTGAAAAAAAACAATTGCACCATACTTCTCCCGCCACTTGCTGAGTGTTAGGTGAATATTTCCCTACAAAAAAATGCATAAAGAAAATCAAAGAGCTCAGTGACCGATTTTCATGGAGTGTAAGTTCATTAAAAGACGCAGTGTAAATTCATTTGATTAAATACTTTACTCTTTGAAACTCCAGGATATTCAAGATGATATATTGCAACTAGAATACCATGTTGTTCAACGATTGACGTATTGACTTAACAATGTTCTTAAGTTAACATGTGCTGTTAACTGTATCCCATGTATGCATGTGTAACTCAGAATTGAAATAGTAGACGTTTTCAAATATATTGGCCGTGTCGGCGATCGTAATTTAAAATAGTCTTACTTTAGACAATGTTATCAGATTTCCGACAATGGGCCACCCCCAGGGCCCAGGAGGCAGATTTCTGGGTCGCGTGATGTAGACATACGTCATCAGCAGCACTACAAGCACAACCAGGGTTGTTTGGAGGTTGACAAAACCCACGATGTCTTCAGTGAGCGACACCATGATCAAAGCGTCTTCTTGTGTTATTGTACTTGGCAACTGGACACACTGGAAGGAAGTATGCCACTTTCTTAATTTTCTGATAGAATGGACGTTGTCCGTGAATGCTATTCAAAAGTTTCATGTGCATTGTTACCTACTAGCATCCTAAAGGTTTCAGACACGATATATGTTATAATGCATCCTCCATGCAAGTATACAAGGGCATACAGATTTTCACAATTCTGTTATTGTAGATACGCTTTTTGGATCGGGACGCATTGGAATACATGTGTTAGTCCTGGTGCTGAACCAGTGACTGTGAAAGAAGTACGAATGGGGTAGTAAATGTAAAGTGTAATTAGTGATCTATCCGATTATACACGATACAATGCAATTTACAAAGTAACAACGGAGATATGAAGGACAGAAAGCAATATTATAAATGTTTTGAGTTAGTCCCAAGGCTATGATAATTAAATAATTAGTCCGCTAGACTGCAATGAGATAGGTCAGTACCAGCCATTCATTATAAACTGAATGTTGAAATATCCTATCACGCCTTTGTCTATGAAGATTATCTTTTCAACTTGTTTAGGGTACGCAAACAAAATCTTCTGCTTCAACTGAACAAACTCAATACCATCAATACTTGCTGACAAAATATATTTATGTCTGACCTATTGGTTATATCAACAGCGCACTGCACAAGCAATTGACAGATAATGCACACATGTTATATCTGTTAACCTGTTTATAAGTGTAACGTTGTGCCAACTAACCTGTAATCATATCCAGTAGAAGTAGCACATAGCTTCCGCCAGATATATGATATAATGAAAAACAACTGAGGTGCACACCTTGGTAAGAGATATAGATCGTAATCGTTCATCATGTGACCCACCTTTGATTTCAAAGGTTGGAACGTTCTATTGAAAAAAGGGTGTAATGCTGACATTATTTGAATATTTTGGCTAAAACGCTGACAAATTCGATCGTCTGAAGAGAAATGTTTTTCCAACAAGCCGAATGCAGTAGAGATAGGAAGTTTAAAAGTCCTTTTTTTTAAATAAGGCAAGGCTTTTCCCTTGATGTTGAGTCCCATTTTTCTTATATTAGGTATAGTCCAGTGGGCGAAGTAGCTGCTCGTCACTGCTTGATTATGTTGTTCAACAGGTTTTTCATCATTATGGTGGAAGATACTACGAAGGCCCATAAGGACACTCTTCGCAGGAGGAACCCACCCTAAACCGGCTCCATTCCACTGCCGTGAGCCAGTCTTAACCATGTGCATGTAACTGATGTGTTTAACAGTATTGTATAGGTACTCCTCATAAGTCAAAGAATTTGATAGTACATTGGAATGTGAAGACTTTTTTATGGATTACTAAATTGCGCAAGGGTAAGAATCGAAAGGGAATGAATATTCATTACCAACTTCATGATTTATAAACAACTCATATGTGTCCTTTGTTGACTCCGTCTTCTGATATGTTCCCTAGCCTAGTTACCTTCGCGACGAATGGTTTCGTCGAGTAGGTTATTCGATGATGCTTGTCTGTGTGTCTGTTAGTGAACAGAATAAGTCGAGAACGCCTGGATGGTTTGTTGTCGTATTTGGTGTGTCGGTGTGTATGTGGGAAATCTCAAGATGATTAGATTTTGGGCGAAGTGTTTTGCATAATTAACGAGAAAAGTGTAAAAATGTGTTAGATTGTATGCTCATACTATGCTTTCTGGTTGCGACGTGTGGGCTGTATTGTTTCAGGGGATATTGACACGGGTAAATGGGTGCAAAGTTGGTCATGAGGGGTCATGAGGCAGGCAGGAAACGTCAGTTACTGCCAGGGACAAATTGGCTATCAGCCAGCTGTAGGGCAGATACAAGAGATAGACTTGCCCATATAGGCAGTAATGCTTTAAAGCACTAAAACAAGGGCTCAGAAAAGGATTCACCTTAATTGCAAGCCCCCAAAATTCTTATGCACCAGAAAGCCACATCTGTCTACTTTAGAATCATGCAAAGAAAATAGACAGTTGACCAGCTCGTTCTCTCGTAACAGCTGACAGACGAAAACAATCGTCAACTTTGACCTACTCCCAGCCTGGAAGAGTCCACTCGGAGCATGTGAAACCAAACCACAAAGATATCTCCTTACACCAATTAAAAGACTGAAACATACAAATTTTGACCAAAGTTGGATATACACGGCCTTATATGAGTAAGAACAGTCATTAATGCAGTGCCACAGCATGGGAATACCGAGCATGTCTGTGTGTCTGTTAGTGAACACGATAAGTCGAGAATTCTTGGAAGGATTGTCTTGGTATTTGGTATGTTGGTAGGTCTCGATGAAACCTGAAAATGATTAGATTTTGGGCCCCCTATCAGCTTGTTACGGTACTGCAGCGGAACTTCCTGTTATGATATCTCGTGTTGTGGACATGCTATGGAACTGATTTTTGAGTGGTAGATAGCTCGTTGGGCAGAGAGTAAGTGGTATAGGTTTGGGCCCCCTAGCAACTTTTTTGGAACTGCAGGGGTAGGTTTTGCTTCAGACTTTGAAAGGGAATAACTCAAGAAGGGCTTGATGGAAGGTCATGATTTTTTGCATGTACATAGCTTGAGCGATGATGTACATGATTGGATACTTATTATGCAAATCAGTAACTAATTTGCATAATCAATGAGGAAAGTTTATACATTCATCAATTTCCATGATAGGACTCGCAAACATGTGACATATGTAACTGAGGAAGAGAGAAATATTAATAGATATCAGCTATGCAAATGAGAACCTCATTTACATAATTAATGAGAAAATAATATAACTCGAGATGGGCTTGATGGATGGTCATGATTTTTGGTATGTAGATAGCTTATGTGATGCTTTGTATGATTGGATGATAATTATGCAAATCAGATTATAATTAATGAGGCAATTTTGAAAACCTGCTGTGTTCCATGATATGACTATTCAAATATGTGACATTTGTAACTGAGGAAGAGAGGAATGTCAATAGATAGAAATTATGCAAATGTAGGCCTAATTTGCATAATTCATGAGAAACTACTATCATTCCATACTAGTAAATAACGGCAATTTCATACTTGTTGCATTTAGAAGTTGTGTGAATGTGAACACCATTGAATCAAATTATGCTAATAAGGAGCTTATTTGCATTATTGATGAAAAATGTTAGCATAACCTTCTTTGTTAAGCTCATAATTATAACAAGGAGGTTTGGACAACTAATGTTATTTGGGTGAGGAGGATCAACTGGTATGATTTTTGATTGATGAAAAACACTCCTAATACGTCAGTCATAAAGGTCAAAATCATTTAGCGAAGGTATGAGGTCGTAGAACTCTTGTTATGATATACATACATGTTGGTTCTTAGGTGTATTCTTGGATCTGTATAATGTTGATTTCTATTTGTCACAGACAAATGGTTGTCAGAACGTGTTAGAGATAAATATTCATATGATATTCGGTGAAGAATGGAAGATGGCATATGCCTGTTTGATGCTTTCTACGTTGCTTTGTTGAACTCTACACTTGAAAGCATTTCCCATCCAAAGGCTAGACACGTCCTTTATAATGGACACGTGAAAATGAATTTGTCTGCGAGAAGTTTCTCGTTACACGTTGATACTTACAGAATGAGATAATTCTCACCTGCCAGGTAGCTCGTGCCTATTGACGTGCTTTTCAGCACCTTTGAGTCAGCTGTGATCATCAGTCAGAGGCCCCTCCTTCACTGGACGTTCATCCCTCGTACTCTGGTACGCCCTCGGGAAGGGTGGGACGTAGGGGGAGGACGTCTCCACCCTGCATCACTGCTGCTCCTAAGACTCCATAAGACTCTTGCACTTATGATGTCTCCTTCTTCCCCCAGGTTTTTCCCTCCTTCTGATCCATAGCCAAAAGCTAGATTTCTCCACCTCCTCTGCCATTCTTTTCATGACTTTCTTCTCAATGGTCCCTGCACAACCTGGCTAGCGAAGTTCCTGCGAAACCTCGGCACCCTACTTCCACTGGGTAAAGCATTGTCCTCCAACCCTTCATTTCGTACTGTTCTTTAAGGTCGAGATATTTGAGGATCTTCCTTTCGAATGCTGCTTGAATGTTTTCTTCCCATGGCACTGTCAGCTCCACAATGATGATTGCCTTTGTTTCCTCAGCCCATAGCACTAGGTCAGGTCAAAGCGTTGTCTCGCAGATGTGCCTGGGGAAACATAAACGAGTGTCCAGGTCTACTGACATCTTCCACTGACCCTTATTCAGAATACCACCCGTTGGTTTTTTCTTGGTCCCTGGCACTACTTTTTGTCCCTGTTTTACAAACTACATGGCCTTCTTCTGGGCCTTGGATGACTCTTACACGGGATCTTATCCACTTACACAAATAAACAAAATTTAACTGAATGAGTGCAACAAGATCCCATGTAAAAATGGACGCTGTGAGAACAAAGATGGCGGATACAAGTGCACCTGCTCGACTGGACTGGACAGAAATGTAAGCAAGGTGAGGTCCTATCTTTACGTAACAAACGTTTTGATGTATTTGTTAGGAAAATGTTTGTGTTGTCTTTCTTCACCACGCCACGAGTCCATCATTTCTTAATTGGTTGGTTGGCTTCACATTTGGCAGCAGAATTTCGATACATGTATTGGTACATATAGCACCAATTGCAATGGACTGAAGCTGAAAACCCTGAGAATCATTTTTCAATCTTCTCGCAGAGATAGTAGTAGTAACTTTATTGCACACCAATTGTACAAGGTACAAAGTATGGCATTCAGACAAACATGCCAACATGGACGCTGTGTGAACAAAGATGAAGGGTACAAATGTACCTGCTCGACTGAATGGACTGGACAGAACTGTCAGCAAGGTGAGTTACCTTTACAAATATGTTTTAGGTATACGGTATGGAAGCATTTGTATTTTCTTCTTCCGCAGCTATAAGTCATCCATGTTGATCGTTCGATCAATCGGATGATTGACGTTAAATTTGGCAACGGGGTTTTGATGCTTATCATTGACGGATTAAATCTGGGAAAACCCGAGTCCCTTTTTTTCATTTTCATGCAGACATCAATGAGTGCTCCAAACAATCATGTAAACACGGACACTGTGTGAACAAAGATGGCGGTTACACATGTACTTGCTCGACTGGATGGACTGGAAAGAACTGTGAGCAAGGTGAGTTCCTTTCTGAATGTTACCAATATGTTAAATGTTATTAGGGAAATGTTTGTGTTTTCGTCTTCGCCCGCTATAAGTCTATGATTTCTTAATTGTTTGATTGATTGATTGATTGATTGGTCGTTTGGTTGATAGATTGGATTTAGATTTGGCTACATACTTTTGATGCTAAGCATTGTAAGACTGAAGATGGTAAAGCCCAAGTATCTTTTCCATTTTTACGCAGACATAAATGAGTGCTCCATGTAACCATGCCAACATGAACGCTTTGTAAAACGAAGATGGTGGATATGAATTCACCTGGTTGTATGCGTGGACTGGATTGAACTGTCAGAATTGCGAGCTTGTTTTTTTTTGTGTGATGTGAAAACATTAAGATACTACATGTGATGTCTATGGGCTTACAACGTTACCATTTTTCACAGCCAGACCATGTCCAAAGGGATGGAGCGGATACTACAACCACTGTTACAAGTTCATCAGAGACAAAGTCCAATGGTCCGATGCTAACCAAAGCTGCAAACAACTCGACGCAAACCTCGCTTCTATCGCCAGCTTTGGCGAGAACGAATTCATTGCACATCTCGTCGCCAACGGTGGGTGATCTTTGACATTTTACATGATTCAACATACATCCCATAATTTTTACCTTCGCCGAGAAGGTTATGCAGAGGGTAGCGTTTGTATGTATGTGTGTGTGCAATGTACAGCATAACTCGAGATGGATTGTCTTGATATTTGGTAGGTGGGTAGGTCTTGATGAGACTAGGAAATGATTAGATTTTGGGTCCCCTAGCGGCTTGTTACGGTACTGCAGCGGAACTTCCTGTTTCAATATCTCGTGTTCTGGACAAGCTATGGAACTGATTTTTGAGTGGTAGATAGCTCTTTGGACAGAGAGTAAGTGGTATAGGTTTTGGCCCCCTAGCGGCTTTTTTGGAACTGCAGGAGCAGGTTTTGGTTCAGACTTTGAAAGGGAATAACTCAAGAAGGGCTTGATGGATGGTTATAATTTTTGGTAAGTAGATAGCTTGAGTGATGATGTACATGATTAGATACTTATTATGCAAATCAGTATCTAATTTGCATAATTAATGAGGAAAGTTTATACATCGGCCAAATTCCACGACAGGACTCTCAAACATGTGACATATGTAACTGAAGAAGAGAGAAATATTAATAGATATCAATTATGCAAATGAATACATAATTTGCATAATTAATGAGAAAATACTATAACTCAAGATGGGCTTGATGGATGGTAATGATTTTTGGTATGTAGATAGCTTACGTAATGCTTTGTATGATTGGACGATAATTATGCAAATCAGATTTTAATTTGCATAATTAATGAGACAACTTTAAAAACCCGCTGTATTCCATGATATGACTATTGACATATGTGACATTTGTTACTGAGGAATTTTGATAGATAAAAAATATGCAAATGTAGGCCTAATTTGCATAATTAATGAGAAACTACTATAAAGCCATACAAGTAAAGGATGGCAATTTCATACTTGTTGCTTATGTATTGGTGTTGTTGTTGGTTGTGGTTGTGTTGTTTTGTTATCCCTTTTTGATTGCCATAATTGGTCTTAAATAACTCTGTCTGAATGCTCTCCCTGGACATACTGTAAATGCAGAAATGTTTGCGCCGGTTTTATGTTCGGTTTTTGCGGCGACCGTTTTACCACAAACTTGATACCACCCCAAACATTTTTCTTCAATACTGTAGCAGTATGTGACTATAGCGCTGCCGCAAACATAAAACCAGTGAAGAAAAAGACATTGAAAGGTTTTAGTCACAGAGAAAAAGCAGATACGACAAGATCAATGCTACTTTTTAATGACTTAAGACATCTTATTTCTCATACATGTCTTCTCAAGGTGCCATGGAAGACGGTGACGATCCTCCATCGTACAACGACGTTCTCCCCTCGTATGACGCAGTCATGGCACAAGGAGGTACTGCTCTTGTTTGTTTGTAAGACCATGAGTGATCTCACAAGCACTTTTGAAAGTCCTTAAGTTAACCTTAAGCACACTGTGGTAGCCATTTAGCACCCAATTCCCTATTGGTTACAGATTTAGGCAGCAGGGAGAAGGTAAGAACTATCAAATTCGAAAACACAATGCTTATCATATTACATGAACGTATTGTTAAGTTCCCAACTTTTGTTCTCAAAAAGCCAAGTGCTGAGGGATGTTTCCTTGCTCTGCATCAAAAGTTCAGGAGGTCATCTACTAACACAGAAGAGCTAGATCCTTCTGATATAGATTGTACATGTACAATCATGTACATGTAGCTATAGCAATACATGTTATCTAGATATAAAAGTCTACTAGTGCTGGTGTTGTGACTTTTATCATGGTGCACCCTTTTGCTTTCTTACTAATGGTTGTGGACTGGTTTACACCCCCATCCCTACCCCTACCCCCCTTTCCCCAACCCCAACCCCCCTCCCTTCTGCACAGAAGAACCTTTAGAGACATGGAGGCTCATGGGAGGCCGTCCCAGTCAGGTTGTCATGGAAACCAGCTTTGGACCCACCATATCCACTGCTGTGTCAGGTAAATACATGTGTGTTACCAGGCAACGCAAAAAGGCAAACAAACAAGGCTTATCAACCACAAAGAAATGTTGAATTCACAAATCATCCCACCAACCAACCAACCAACCAACTAACCAACTAGTCAACTATAGATGGAAAACGTCAATCTTCTTGCTATCTGCAGAAATAAGAAAAAGACAATCATGATATTTTAACATGCAACTTTCCATGAAATTTGTAAGCTATGAGGATCTTGATTAAAGTCTCCTTGATATTTTAGGGACTAGGGATTTTTTATGTGAAGGCAATGGACACTGTATCACATGGACAGACATTACTATAATTATAAATATGAAGGCAACAATCAAATTAGTGCCTGGATTAAGCTATGCTTGGCAGACTTGGCAGCTGTGAGCCATTGAGTAGGTGCAGATTTCATGTACAACTGAAGAACTTTGCAAATTGCAGCCTATTTTACTCCTACTCTTATTGACTTTGTCTTATATTCAGTGGCTACTGCTCTCTTAAGCAAGTTATAGAAAGAAGGAGTTACTGTTCATAACTTACAATTTGCACCCAAGTTGTATCCCTTTTCCCTAGCATGGTAATTTTTTTGTAAACTGTCTTTACCTGAATGAACTTTCCTTCCCTAACCCCTGTATGACCAGCCTTCTGTCTCTTGCATGCCTTCTTGTGATGGTTGATAGTGATTACAGGTAAGCTTGGGACAATCACAAATGTAACATCAATGGCCCTGATGTTACTTCTAACTCCCCTTTGTGAATGTGTGCTATGCACTGAGCTGTCAAAGTTTTTATATTTAGATTAATGCACTGAAAGAAACATATTCGATGTTAAGATCCAACAAGAAGAAAACTGACATGTGACTCCATGGACATGTGACATCAGTAACTGGTTAAAGGAGAAGTCACTGTAGCATTGCGTAGTCCAGTACTTAGTAACCCTGCCTCTGGTTCATGTCCTATCTGAAAGGACATCCCTTAAGCCTGTGTCACAATTCATGCAAGCGTCGGCCGACTTTGTAGATCGCCCCGAAGCTCACCGAATTTCAAAATCACTTCGACAGTATTTTCCAATGAAAATCTCGGGCGACGTCCGTCGAACACTAAAAGCTAAAAATCCCCCATGAGATGGTACCATCTCTTGGACATGGACGAAGTCATTATCGACTAACCTGGTAAAAGGCCAATATTTGGATCAACTTTTATTTCTAAAAATCACCCGAAGCCCGCGTAATCGACAGGACGTTGGCCGAATTTCGGCCGAAAATGCACATTTGAAGCTCGCCAACATGTCGGCCGAGCTGAATTTCTTATTTATGACGGGGGCTTAACCAAAGCTTGGTACACATTCTCACCTGAGCTGAGATATGTGTCAAAGGAATGTATATCTGAACACTTAGTCTAGTCCCTGTCACAAGAATTTTTCTCTCACCCATCCTCAGCTCGCAGGACAGACCTTCCAGCAAATGCACCCCAAACAGAACGCCAAGTCACTTTCGTAGACCCCGATGTGGAAGTCGCATCGTCACGGCGATCCGACCAGCCCGACGGCTCCGTGGCGAGACTCGCGTGGCTGTCGCGCCGTGTGGAGGGGGTGGGTCTGAGCGTACGGACGCTGCTGATCAGCCTGTTTGTGGGGCTGTGTGCTCTACTGCTGGTGGGACTCCTGCCTCCCAGCTTTGCCTACGTGGACTACTACCATGTAAGTCTCAATCTCAATGGGTAACTCCCAACAATCCCTTCTACCAGGAAGGGGGTTAACTGCATCAGGGCAGGCAGGCTCTCTAGTATAGTTTGAAGAAACAGGATCATGTAACACTTAAAGACAGGGACTTGGTAATCCATGTTTGCATGTGTAAATAAAAATGTCAATCAGAGACACAGTAAAAAGTATATTTTTACTTTTGATTAAGAAATCCCTTCATCAGTATGACTTGAAGAAACAAAACAGTATGATCAAAGAATAAAATAGAATTTAATGGGGTCGTAGTATAGCTATATATGTTATCAGGGCCTTAGTAACCCATATTTGCATGACATTATTGTATAACTATAAATCAAGACAAGTAAAACGTAATATTTTTTCTTTATCTTCCTCAGTATGGCTTGAAGAAATTGAGGTCGACCGGTGTGGTAAACACAAAGGTCGTGTATGGAACAGGCCGCTACGCCATCGGACCGGACTTCGAGTTCAAGCTGTTCCCGCGGGGCGCTCACGTGGTGCAGCTGAACAACCTTGCCATCTTCACCTCTGACCTGTTGGAGGTCGTCATCAACTGCTCGTTCCAGCATTTCCTCAGGTCAGGACCTCTGACCTCTCACCTTCTGTTTGTCTTTATTACATGTGTTAGGTCATTTGCAAAGAGCCATTAATTAGGACAACCATGGTATTTTGTTCATGTTGTATCCTATGTAGAATGAGTTAAGTGGTCATTGGTGCCACCTATCTACATGTTTCTATCTACACGTAGGAAGTGCTTTAGAATCAAAAAGCCTCATGCATACATTTCTTTTTGTTGCAAGTTTGGTGACATAGTAAAAGTTTGGTGTCAAAACCTCTTGTCAAAACCTCTTGTATCCTAGTCCATAGGAAAGGTGAGGTCTCTTATGTATGTTTTATACCCCAACAGGAAAGATGAGGTCTCACATAAATGTTTTATACCCCACAGGAAAGATGAGGTCGGCCTGCTCCATGACAAGTTTGACCTTGACTACGAGCCCGTGCTGTACCGAGTAGCGTACAGCACCATCAAGGAGACAGCGACCTTTTACAGCACAGTAAACTTCATGAGCAGCCGGCCAGAGATAGAGGTCGCCTTCCACCGGGCACTACGGGACAGACTGCAGGGTAGGTTGTCTACCGTGAGGATATAGAGGATGAAACACATTGTATTCCGCCTCAACCAAGGTACCAACCCGACAGCTAGTCCCATCGCCCAAAGGTCAGAGGGTGATCGGACCTGCAGGAGGGCTGTTACTGAGGGTGATGGGAAATACAATATGTCGTTGTCATGCCCATCCGAGAAAACACACATTTCAATGCGAAATGTGCCAGAATTTGAGAGAATTTGGTGCCCTCAAAGAAACCCTTATAAGAACATCAGGTCCAACATCTGAATCGTATATTCACTTGTTTGTTTATATGATTTGTTGTAAAAGACCTTACCAAAGTCGCTGTACCTTTGTTGTGTCAATATAGATTGTTCTATGAAACATCCTGTTGTGGGGTCCTGTGGCTCAACGGCAGAGCGTTCGGCTCAGAACCAAGAGGTCCTGAGTTCGAATCCTGTCATGTCACCGATCTTGTGCCCTTGGGAAAGGCACTTTACACAACTTTCCTTACTCCACCCAGGCGTAAATGGGTACCTGACTTTGGTTGGGGAAGGTTGTATTGAGGTCACTTGCTGGCGCCGAAAGGCAGCCGTCCAGACCCTTGCGACAATTCCAAATAATGCAAGTGTGGATAAGATATGTATATGTATATGTTGTGTATTATGTGAAACCTGTAAACTCTGCATCAATTCAGCGCTAGAAAGGCTGCCATTGCGAGTAATTTCTGACCAATAAAAAAAAACATTCTGTCCCTGCCTGCAGGTGATTGCTGTACAGGGGACAACGGCACCCAGCCTGCCTCCTGTCGCCCCCCTCCCGACTGTGATATGGGCTACCACACCGACGTGCGCTACTTCCAACTTCTCTCCGTCACCCTCCCCGCACTGATAGTGGAACGCTCCATGACCGCACTGACGTTGCAGATAGATGCAGAGAAGGAACAGTTCATTCAGGTGAGGATAGGGGTGCATAGTTGATGCTGTAAGATTTCAATACAAAAAGTGAAAAAAAGCTTTCGAGTGATACATTATATGCACTTAGATCAATGCTGGTCACAAAAATTTGACATCTACACTGTGAATTGAAAAGTTTTTAAAGTTTGTTTGCTTGCTTATGTTAAGTGTAGGTTTGTGTCTTACTTTCGAATTGGCAAAAACTTCTCCAAAAAAAGGAATAGGTACCCATTACACTCCAAGACATTTTCCCCCTTGTGAAAAAATGTGAATTTTTCAGCCCCGGGTTTTCATTACTTTCAGAAAAGCTGTGAATGGAGTACATGTATTATCAGATATTACAAAAAAAGGCATTCAAACTATCAAGGTGTCAAAAGAATCATAATTTTTAGCATCTGGAGTCAGCTAGTACTAGTCACCAATCACGTTTCCTTGACAAGTGTTACCATGGAAATCTGTTGCTATGACAATGCAAGTTACCATGACAACCTCTCGTCTCCAGGACGACCGAGTGACGAGGAAGGTAACAGAAGCCATGAGGCAGAGCATCCTGAACCAGGCAGACCAGATACGGGCCAACGGCACGGCCCGCGCGTCGCTGGTCCTGTCGCGAGCCTACGCGCAGACCAACCAGACGACAGAGATGTCTCACGTCAACGGGCTTCAACTCATGTACAACAATCTGAACATCTCGCAGGAGGAGGAGAAGGCATCGCTGCACTGGATACGGGCGTTAGAGAAACATCCACGGCTCCATAGAGGCATCAGTTTTCAGGACTATGTTACAATTACACAGAGAAGCTCACCATAACATTAACTTGCAAGTTGGATACAGGCTTTGGAGGAACATCCACGGTCCCATACAGGGATCAGTTTTCAGGACTATGTTACAATTACACAGAGGAGCTCACCGTAACATAAATCCATGGTAAAATTGCACTGGACACAAAACTACATTGTTCTCAGTGCAGTACATGTAGATACGTGCCTTAGAGAAGAATCCACAACTCCATACAGGTCGCAGTCTCCAGAACAGAGATTCGTTCCAAACCTGCACAGGCAGGGTATTATTAGCTAGCTATGGGTCCATGCGTCTTTTGGACGCCCTACACTAAAATAACCAACCAACCAGACGACAGAGATGTTGCACGTCGAAAGGCTTCAGCTGATGTCCAACAACCTGAACATTTCAGTCTCCAGGACTAGTTTAGAATTACACAGCAGTCGGCTATGATATACAATCTGAACCTGCTCAGGGCTTGTGCAAAATATCTTCTCAATGAAAGTTAAATTCTCTAGATTATACAGTATAATCATGAAAACAGAAACAGTGTCAATGTAAAAAGTACTGTATCTCTTTTTTATACTCAACATTGAACAAATGCACTATATTGTATATTTTGCTTATATGTAAAGTGTATAAACAAACTTTTGTGTATTTTGAGATATTTTGATAAGTGTTGAAGAAAACTGATTAAATTGAACTTCAAGAACATTTTTGTATGCCTCCCTGATTTTACATAGATGTATACAACAATCCCAAACACCTAATTTCAAATGTAATATAGTTTTAGAAATGCTCTCTATTGTAAAATCTATTTCAGACTGTCTGGAAAGTATTTCAGCTTGAGGCTAAGGATACTGGTGAAATCAGGAAAAGCTATATCCTAACAAAATAATGTTAATGGGCTCAGTGACATGGAGAGGTTTTGTACATGATGTGTTGCAAAAATATACAGCAAAACAAATATTAAAAAGTCTGTATTTCAATCATGAAGCCTTGATATACTATATTGTCTGGTTTCACTTGCTGCGATAATGTATGCATTGTAAGAAAGAGTCTGTCATATGTATAACGTTATATAAATAGGTCAGGGTAAAGACCTCGATTGAAGTCTGTGGAAAGAGCTAGAGATGGCGATCACAATGTAGGATGCAAGAAATATTTTAGGGTGGTCTTCCATTTATAAATCCCGAGTTCAATCCACTGATCTAAAGTGACATGAATCTAAGTTAAATCTCTACACTCGTCTGACACACGTTTTAGTTTGTGCGGGGGGTGGGGGTAGTCCCTGTAACAGGTACAAGGCAAGCATGGCATCCCAACCCTCTTCATTACATGGGTTAGGAGGTGATATGCAACATGAACCACAAAAACTCACAAAAGATATGAATGGTTCTTTAACGTTGTGTCGCATTATTCATAACTCAACAACAGTATTGGTTTGGAACAGTACAGAATACAACCATATTTGTCCGTACCTCCAGACCAAGACTCTATCTTCCACACTGGGCAACAAAACAAACGTCACTACATGTTGTTAGTCGTGCATAGTGAAGTCAGAAACCATATCAGGAAACTTTTACACACCTAATAAGATTGGTCTGGCAGGCCAGAGATATTATAGCCTGGTCCCAGTCTCTATGGGGCGGCTTGGGTGTGTTTTACCGGGCCCATCTGCTAAATTGACCCGTTTCTGTCAGTCTGTCTTAGCTGCCATATAGAGTTTCGCAGGCACCATAGTTTAGCAGCCACCGTAGTTTTGCCGCCACCCTCGGACGGGCTAATCTGTCTGGGCGGGCGGGCATCACTCCCAGCCCCGCAGAGAAACCGGGGAGCTCCCGACGGTATGGTTTCCAGGCTAGAGATATTACTATAATTTATATATGTACGCACTTTCCTGTACACGTGTTCGGCTCTGTCCTATTTCATTTTAGGCCAAGGCAACTGGTAAAGTGGCAGACACCCTGTGGTCTTCGACTACATTAGGTAGCAAGTGGCAGGACAGAGCTGGTCATTATGCACACATGTACAATATAAATTGATAATATAAATGTATCTGAGAGAGAATAAACAGAGCAGTTGTTTGTTAGGCTACACCATGTGAAGGTAAACATTATGTATTTGCTGGCAAATGTTGCCTGTCCTTTTCATCTGTAAAAAATAATCATAACCTTCATTGAAAACTCTCATTGCAGGATGCTGTCAGTCGCCCCAGAACCAAGGACTTTATAATATGTCCTTGTTTCTAGAAATATACTGTCCTTGGTTCTAGGAACGTCGAATTGACGCATTCGAATTGGTCTGAGATTGGGCTATAATGTCTTGAATGGGAGCAAGAACGGACATTTTCAGTATGTCTCTTGTGTATCGAGTGTCTCTGTGTGTTTCTGACTTTGTGTGATGTGAGAAAAGACTGCACTTCGGTGCGGACGGCCGAAACTTCGTGAGGCTTTTTTTCCTGGGTACTGCAACTCAGTTTCTCAGTGCACTATGGAAGTAAGTGGGTTGTTTTTCCTCTTTGCGTTAGGGTCTGTGTGGTCTCTATGCGTTTGTCTGAAAAATACAACGTCCAGTAACAGCGAAAAGGCTGTGAAATGCAAAGTAAAGAAGTTGCAGTTCACATCAGTTGATTGTAATCACAAGGGCCTTAGGACGCTCCCTGACAACATGCCGCCCGACACTGAACGACTGACGGCCATGTACAACGACATCCGAAACATCACGCGTCTGCCGCAACTACCGCGACTGCATACACTGGAACTTAGTGTGAACGACATGGAATCCTTTTCATGGAGGTGTCTGCGTAGTTTTCCAGCTTTGAGAAATCTTATCCTTAGAGTAAACCGCCTGCAAAGTGTCCAACTAGACATCGTGATTGAGTACCTGCCGCATCTGGAATATGTGGATCTAAGTGGAAATAAACTTACGTCTGTATCTCCATCTCAACTGGGGTGGCCACAGGTGACCACGGCCTTAATCTTGAGAAACCCCTTCCACTGTGATTGCGCCCTCTCCTGGCTGATTGACAAGATGGCGTGTTTAGACACATGTAAGGGAAGAGGCAGGGAGGCCTGTTGTCGGTCGTGTTCAGCCTGTTATCTTACTGACAACCAGAAGTACGACGGTCTTTCCTGCAGCCTGCCAATTCATCTTCGTCAGTTCCCGTTGTCACAAGTCCAGATGAAGAATTGTAAACCCACCACAAAAATGACTACTACAATCGCAGCTTCAGCCATGGTTATTAGCGAAAAGGCTAAAGGCCTGCATAACCCTGAGAATGACACACCTCTCAATACTGGTTTGGAAAACACCCATACCCAACCTTGGGGGAAAGCAAACATAGAAGCGTACAAAAACAATTTCAGCTCTACAGCCATACCAACAAATGCTACCCAGACCACCATATCTAATTCCACAGACAGAGGGACTTTCGAAAGTTCAGTTGTCTACATCCTTATTGTTGTAGTTGAAAGCGTTCTAACTTTCACGTTTATGGTCTGCCTCGTCCGACTTCACATGAAGCACAAACTATCCTCCTGTCGTCGTAGGGAAGCCAACAGGGATGTGACTCATCATTCTATTCCCTTACGTCAGATGACGTCGCCAATATCTGTGCACCACTTGAATCACGGACATTTAGTGGTTCAGGAGAACGAACACTACCGCATTGAACCCAACACCGCCACTGAGGAAGAAGGCCCACAGGACGACCATCCGACTGCCACGGATGAAAACCCTGCCTCGGCACCAACATTAAACTCGACACACCGGAGGACTCCGGAAGACGGTTTGAATCCAGAACATCTAGACGTCCAGCAGAATGCTCCACGCAGCGTGGAATCTTCTCGCAGCAGGCAATCTCAAGCGCCAACTTTGCCATCCAGCTTGCTTGCATCATTGTATGGTTTAAATCGCGATAACCGCAACAAGCGCCGCTGCGTGAACGAATATTCCCGGGTATCAGCTTCATCATCCAACCTGTATGTCACACCAGAGGTCTGTTCAGCACACAACAGCGATTACACGGGAGCTCTGAATCATGCAAGGAATGAATCATAGAGGTACGTTGATTAAGGTTAGACATCCAGGTAGTAAGATGCGCCAAAAATAGTTACTCAAGCAACTGGATAAAATGTTGAAACAGTCAGACGTTTCAGACAGCATCCGCTATCTTTCGTCAGTGACTAAGGCTAGGACTGGATAACCTGAGGTTTTATACCAAAACTCTGAAAACTGAAAACCTCAGGTTCTCCAGTCCTATCCTTAGTCACTGACGAAAGACAGCGGATGCTGTCTGAAACGTCTGACTGTTTCAAAATTTTAGCCAGTTGCCGGAGTAACTATTTTTGGCGAATCATAGATGTAGCCTGAGGGTCATCCTAGTTACTCCCAGGGGTCCCATGCTGTGAAGGGAAAGTATGGGAGCCCTGGACCAAGGTTACTCATCAAGAGGCCAAAAATCGAACTTGACCTTCGTCCTCCCAACAACTACTTATCAACATACCAAGTATCATCACAATCCATCCAGAGGTTCTAAAGTTATGCTGGCCACAAATAACCGGAAACACAGACACAACAAAACAAAACAATACCCTCCATCTTTCAAGGTTGTAATGAACACCGCATGTATGCTCCACGTATTGTAATCAGAAACCTAATCTAAAAACTTTTACACACCGAATAAGATTGGTCAGCCTTGGAGAAATGGCAAGGCAGAAATATCAAATTATGTGCAATTCCCTGCACATGTGTACGGGTGTGATCTATTTCATCAATATGGAATGAATCATCAAGGTTCCTTAGAATGAGAACCAAATTGGCATTGGGCAGGTGTTACGAGCGGTACGGACGCCAGTACACACATTGAACTGAAAGTGATCTGGAGCCTGTTCAGCTCAATGAAAATTTGGGCTACTACTACACTGGTTGCTGCAGACAACTCAACCGCTGTAACGTACGGTGTGTACATGTTTATTGTACGGGGAAACTCCTCTAGCTGTTTAAGACAAGCACAATGAACGGTGGACAACGCTCCATTCCTAAGAACTGCAACTTTTTTTCCAGTAGCGTGCAGGTCGGATGAGTGACACTTTCAGAAGTCCTTGCTCCAGAAGCAGGGCCACCAATCACTGGACTGCGCACTGGGCACAAAAGTGTGCTAATAGTCTATGCCTATGTGGGGTACTAGCACCAACTAATCATGTCCACAAATGACATGTATAAATTATAACTCTCAAGCCCTTATAGCCAGAAGGCGATTCCATTATCTCCCGATAGCATCAGCTCCACGCCACACACAGGTGACAGGGTATCGTCGACGTGTTCCGTCAAATCTCACCCCTAACCATCGTGACCATCGACAGCAAGAGGCAAAAAGTCACAGTGGACAACCTCAAGTCAACCGTACACACTCACGCCACGTCTTCAGAAAGGACGCATAGTTCCCGTTTTATTCGAGCCCATACCAGACTAGTTTCGCCTTGTGTGCAGCTTTCTCAATGGTCAGAGCTCGAATGAGCACAAGTACAGTGTATTCTGGCTTTTATAGGCGAGAGCGTTAAGACTTTGACAACCTGCGTACTTCTGACTGAAATATGAGAGCGGGTAAACTGCTCTTGCTCGTTGCTTTGGGTTCTCTTTGGTCAGGATGTTCTCATTGTTTCCCGACTGGGTGTAAGATCAAGAAGTTGGACCCGCCAACCCCCGCCACAACTTTCAAATGTAGTTTCCTGGGTCTCACCACGATCCCTGACGACATACCGCCAAACGTTGACCGGGTCGAACTCACCTACAACGCCATCAGGACCGTGACGTCACTGCCGCCATTGCCGCAGGTGTTTTCCCTGGACCTGAGTCTCAACTCCATTGAGTCTTTCGCCTGGGAATCCCTGTGCAATCTTCCTGCTCTGGAGGTTCTTTATCTGCATGACAACAGACTGCAGCATGTGAAGCTGAACACCGTCATTGGGTACCTCCCAAAGCTCAGGTATGTGTATCTTGCCGAGAACAAACTTGTTTCCTGTTCCCTGTACGAGATAGGGTGGCCACAAATAACCTCGGTATCTATGCATGACAACCCCGACCCATGTGACTGCTTCCTAGACTACGGGATGACCGGCAAACAATGCATTGAGGGGGGAGTCGACGCCCGCTGTTCCTTGTGCTCAGCCTGTTTCTTTCTCTCGGGGCAAAAACGTGAGGATCTTTACTGCAAGAGTCCAGACAAAGCGAAACAACTCCCCTCATCAAACGCGTCCGCCCAGCTGGCGGAATGTGAACGTCGACAGTCTATGACGACAAGAGCTACCATCACAAAAGTAGGCATGCTGATTCCCGGAGAAGCTCAACGCACACTGCGAAGCTCTGAGACGGACACTTCTCAGACCACCGGAGGTGAACTAAAACCGTTACTGCCTACCACAAGAGCTACCACTACTGCAACCTCGTCAGTCATGATGGATGCTGATAAAGCTATGACCAACAATCTACAGACAGCTCATGAGAGGGACACTCTCCTCACCAAAGGGTCTTACCACGGCACCACACCAACCACAAAGGCATCCTACAACAAGCACAGCCAGGCAACCGTACCATTAAACGCTACACGAGTCGGCATCTCGAAGTCCTCTCCTAGTTCTACAGGCTTGAAGACACCGGAGGACCAAAAACTTCCCATTGGCCACATCCTCATCGTCGTGTTAGAAAGCGCGCTGACTTTGATATTTATCATCTGCTTTGCTCGGCTATTTTTGACGAAGCGCGGAGTGGGCTGTAGTCGTCGTAAAGAAGTCAACAGGGACCAACCCATTCCTTTGCACCAGATCTCCACACCAATGGCCAACTCCGCGGTCAGCAGCACACCTGAGGGAGGGGTCGATCTTGGGCATCTAGCTGCCCCCAATGATGACCAACACTGCATCGCGTCTGTCCACAATGCTGTCCCGAACAACGTTCAGCACCACATGTCTGGACACAATGCTGTCCCGAATGATGGTCAGCACTGCGTGGCGTCTGGACACAATGTTGTCCTGAACAACGTTCAGCACTGCATGGCGCCTGGACACAATGCTGTCCCGAACAACGTTCAGCACCACATGTCTGGACACAATGCTGTCCCGAATAACGATCAGCACTGCATGGCGCCTGGACACAATGCTGTCCCGAATAACGATCAGCAGTGCATGGCGTCTGGACACAATGCTGTCCCGAATAACGTTCAGCACCGCATGGCGCCTACATACAATGCTGTCCAGGATAACGATCAGCACCGCATGGCGCCTGCATACAATGCTGTCCAGGATAACGATCAGCACCGCATGGCGCCTGCATACAATGCTGTCCCGAATAACGATCCGCAGTGCATGGCGCCTACATACAATGCTGTCCCGAATAACGATCAGCAGTGCATGGCGTCTGCATACAATGCTGTCCCGAATGACGATCAGCAGTGCATGGCGTCTGCATACAATGCTGTCCCGAATAACGATCAGCAGTGCATGGCGTCTGCATACAATGCTGTCCCGAATAACGATCAGCAGTGCATGGCGTCTGCATACAATGCTGTCCCGAATGACGATCAGCAGTGCATGGCGTCTGCATACAATGCTGTCCCGAATAACGATCAGCAGTGAATGGCGTCTGCATACAATGCTGTCCCGAATGACGATCAGCAGTGCATGGGATCCGAATACGGAAGGCCATCTGCAAGAGCTGCACCGAGTAGCCTGTATGCACCACCTGAGGTAAACTCCGCAAACAACAGCACTTATGCCAGGGAAACCTAGCCTCTACCAGGCCCCGCGGGATGGCTGGAAAAATTGTAGAAATTGGCCTAATAGAGTGAATAGTGTGCCAAAGGAGTTAGCTACGGAGAGAGGGTCCAATCTGCCATCCAGATAATGGAGCTTCACTGTATAGCGGACTACCCTGTATAGCTGAGTACCTCGGCTGATTTCGACTATTTTCCCAACGATAGGACGGAGCCTGTTAGAGGCTAAGGGAAACCTAGCGGTTCCATAGAGTGGGATAGCCTGTGTTGAATCTTGATGAATATATAACAAGCATTTGCAAACAACATCCTGCATGCTTGTACAGCCGGTCCCTTACTAAACCATTTCATCAAAGGGCAGTATTAGGCCATCAGCATTTAGGGCTCGAAATAGTGGGTGCATGTGCACCTGTGTGCACCCAAAATTGGAGCTGTGCACCTTATTTTTCACTGTGGGTGCACCAGTGCACCTAAATATTTTTGTAGACAATAGGCCTTTGAAAAATTGTACACTAGTTTACAGAATGTTCTTGAAATGTAAGTATCAGAAAAAGTAATATAATTTGTAACAGTTGCACTTTATTTGATGTTTTACTTGTTTGAAATTTTGAAGTTAGCTATAGAATTACAGATTGAAGTTCTTAACCTAAGAGCGTTAAACTTTGTAATTATGTTTTGCTGGCATTCAACTTTATTTTGTAGTGCACCCAAAATTCTTTCTGTGCATCTAATTTTTTGGTTGGGTGCACCAGTGCACCTATTTCCAAAAATGAATTTCGAGCCCTGGCATTATTTGTCAGGCACCCCTAAAACATTCATGGTGACTTTTCAAGCTAGAACTCACTGAACAGAACTACGGCTGGTATTGCACCACTTTGACTTGCTTGGTAACAATGGGCGAACGAAACAACACTGGACTTAAGACATCATTGGAACAGTGATACAATATGACTCATTGAACTCATGCGGAACTGTTCAAAGAAAAAGTATCACGATATGTCCAATGTTCAACTTTATTAGCCCCAAATGAAACTATTTTAAATGTGTCTGATGTATATTGTCGAGGACAAAGCACAAAACAAGCTCAACACACTGATAATGAGGTTCACCCTGTGATTTAATTCTATGAGTTGTGAGGAAGACAGTAGTAGTAGTAATTCCCCTTGATTCATTTTTCGTAGGCATGTAGACATCTAAATTGTGTTTGTATGGTGGAAAAATACGTGAGGAATTAGTAAATGTCATTTCCGATTTTAATGTAAGGACTATTTACTTATAGTGGCCAATATTGATGTGCCATGCTGTATGATGCTTTCGGCTGAACTGATCATCGATGGAAGTGATTTGTTGTATGACTTAGCTATAGCCTACAGACATAGTACACACTCTAATACTTTTCCATTTGAAGAATGTTAAAGTCTATGCACAAACTGTATTGTATAGTGGCAAAATTCGTGAGAAATTAGCAAACGAAAATATACTTTATGATTTCCGGCGAATACCATACTTTGATATGTAGTAGCTGCCTACATAAATTACCATGGTGTATATGCTTTAGGCCGAGCTGATCATTACTTGAAGCAATTTGTTGTTTGTGACATAGACATAGCACACTGATAATTGCAAGTCTATTGGAATAATGAAGAAGTCTGTACGAACTGTATTCTGAAGCACGAAACGTAATGTATTGGATTGTATTGTAATGCAGTGTATTGTAATGTATTGTATTGTATTGTATTGTATTAGACATCATTGACTTGAAATGTTAACTAATAGGCGTTGGAAGTAATGCATGCATCAAGTAAGACGTACTTTGCACAACTTAAACACCTTTCCCAACTTAAACGCGGATATATGCAGATGAAATGCATATGGAATGAAATATCTCGATCTGTGTATTCTTTTATGCCGTGTGATAGAAACCTATTTTGATTCTCATTCATAGAATCTCTTCTGGTATTCCTTTCAAAATATGAATAAAATTTGCACCGTCTCTGCAGTCAGCTGGGTCTGTCATTTTTGCTGATTTGAGAGAAGTGCCTTATAAGGAACCCTCTGGGCGCAGGAGAGAAAGTCATTGTCTTAATTTTGAAACAAATATCTGGCGTGGTCCTGTTTCTCTTAAAACAAAGAATAAGAAGAGTCTGGTAGCGTTCTTGGATCTAAAGATGATTCTTAAGGGAGACAAAACTAAAGCTTTATCGTTAGGATGGTTTTATCCAAGGATTAAAAGCCCAGTTTGCATGGTTTAATTAGTTGATATCTGATTTAGGATCTAATTCATCACGGTTATCTGCTGCAAAGCACAATCATCACCGCAGCTCATGAAACAAAGCAACAATAGGAGACGCACGACGGACCGAAACAAGGTTATGAGCAAAATGTGAATCTGTCGACTTTTGTCTCATCAGCAGACAGGTTGGGATCCAGAGGCGCTCACAATGATGACAAACACTATCGATATCATGAAGAAGTATTTTTTAGGTAAAAGAACTCCAAACTTTCTATGGCAGCAGTTTATAGCTGAGCGTTTCTATATTGGCTGTCGACTGGTTAAAAGAGAGGCGCCACTGGTCACGTACTGTAATCAGAAAAGCAATCTGGACACACATGTGTGTTTTTTTTTGGTTCGTAAAGATTGGTCTGAGGTGTCAAATCAATTTTCGTCGGCGATTGACGCCAGAGAAGCTATGTTATTCAAAACGTGTTTTTCTGTTCACGTTTGTTGTTCGGTACTAGTATCTAGTGTCAGACATGGGATTAATGGTTCAATGTAGCAGACGAAATCAGAATAAAACATAGTTTTCGACACTTCATAGGCACCATTAGGAGTCTTTTAAGCAGCCACTTTGATGACCGACTAACACTATTTCGCTTCTCCTTTTATATCTAAGACCATATTTTCTACTATTGCAGACGAACCTTCATGTATCATGCATTATTCAAAGGATAGCAGAAACTAGATTTTATGCCTTCGAGAAGTATGATACTAGCCTTTGCAACTGACATATTCGTAGGTTTCACATCAAAGTCTCCGATTTCATAGATTGAACATTAATTATCTTCTCAACCCGAATAACTGTCGTCCAGGCAATGATAGTCTTAGGCAAAGAAGGTTATTGTAGCTGTTTCGCATTTATTTTATTCGCATATATTTCATAGTATAGAGCAAAAAGCATAATTGTTTATGTCACGCCTTCTACTCTAGCACATAGATATTAACCAAGAGTAAAATGCAATGACAACAAACGTACATGAATACAAAATGGACGATAAGGAAAATGAATGTAAACAAGACAATTTGGTGATCAATTACGAAAATCATCAGTTTCGCATTAATTAGCGTAAAATGTATGAAAATAATCTCTCAGCTTTTCTAGTCCGGATGTTCGTTTATGTACCCTTTAATGTACACGAGTGGAAAAAATGGGGTTTGTTTGCAGTGCTAATTTAGTAAGAAAGGTAACGATAAAACATAACATCCTAAAATTGATGTTGTTATGGAAAACCACCCATCATCGAAACAAGTTCAAATTTGGGGAAATTGGGTTTTGTTTGCAGTGCTAAATTACTAAGTTGATATCCTTAAATTGATAATATTTTGGAAAGCCACCCATCATTCATACAAGTTCATGAAACATACGATAAATCACAGAACAAAGAATGCCTTAATTTGAACCTACAATAACCATATAAATGTCCCTAATCAATGCAAATAAGCTCATGATTTGCATACTCGCAATATATATATAAGTAATGACTCAGCTTTTCTAGTCCGGATGTTAGTTGGTGTACTTCTTCATGATCCTCCGGTGGAAATTTGGTTTTGTTTGCAGTGCTAAATTACTAAGTAATGTAACTTTAAAACATAACATCCTTAAATTGATACTATTTCGGAAAGCCACCCATCATTCAAACAATTTCATGAAACATACGAAAGATCAGAAAAAATGATGCCTTACTTTGAAACTACCTTAACCATACAATGCGTTCTTTCATCGTTAGAAGTTAACCATAGGCGGTGCTTAATGAAAGCGTTTTATCAATCCTACTACAACACTGTCCCAATGATGCCTACGCCCTTTGTCCGTCCCCCGTATGTATCAGGTGCGCCATACCGGTTCTTGCTTCTAGAACTTTCTGTAAGAGTTGTATGAGTCCTGAAGTGGCCCTGTATTGGGGAAGTTTCCACAATACGCCGTGCTAATTGTATGCATTGTAAACCCCTGGTCTGTACCTCCTTTCCAATTTAATAGCAGAAGATCAGACACACATGTTGTAGAGGCTAGATGAAGTAACTGCTGCTGCTTGCGACTGCGTGCCGTATATTGGCTCGCTGCAGAGCTCATCAGTGTCAGCAGCTACAGGGTCTCCATAATTTAAACCTTCTGCAGAAGTGCTGAGGTTTGCAGAGTTGCCTTCTGGTGACGTGTACAGGCTGGATGACATAGGATCTGCTTGCGAAGGCCTGCCATATATGGGCTCCCTGCAAAGGTCATCATCAGGACCAACAGGGTGTCCATGATCCAAACCTTCCGCAGAAGTGCTGTGGTTTGCTGAGTTGACAGTAACCGATGCGACTGGCTCTTGGGGATGATGGTACACATTATCATCATCATTATCAGATTCTGTCCCATTCTCATAGTGAGGAATGGCTGAGTGTTCTCCAGTGGTGTTGGCATTCGACGACGCATGCATGCAGTCCTCCTCATTCCCCAGGACGGCTAGATTCTCTGGATTGAGGCCTTCCCCAGCAATGCTCAGGTGGGTCGAGTTCAGTGTTGGTGGCGAGATGTGGCTTTCATTCATGGAAGTAAAATCGTTGTCATAAAGATGCAGATCTTCCTCATCAGTGGTGCCTTGGTAGATAGAGTTGACTGTTGGTAGTGTGATTTGATTGACAGCTGTATGTCCATGATTGACAGCTCCTACAAATATACAATGTACAACAAGATGTACTGGAGGTCAGATGTTTTTGCTCCAACTCGGTAAAGACTAAGATATCACTAGAAAGATGCATAACAAAGGTGCTAAGGTAAAAGGGGGCTGAGTTAACAAATTACAACCAGAGCTGACTAACATGGTGATCTGGGATTGGCAAAGATACATACACAAGCAGCAAAACTCTTTAAACGGATTCATGATGATAAACTCTTAGTGTTGTTAACTTTAACATTCAGACTACTGTCCTGTCTGTGACATGTCTATGATATTGTAAAGTTGATAATGGTAATATGTAACCTTGAATCAGTCTTAAACTATTTTAGTGTCAGAGGATGTTCTTCAAGTGCGTGGTATAGAACCATGTGTAATCTTAAATTGTGTGTAAAAGGTGTTTGATTGTAATGCTTATTATCTAATCTATGTATATTATATTGCAAGGGGACATGCTGAGAATATCACCACTGGAATCCTGACAAATCCTTACAATGACTTATGCTGTATTTAGCCTCGCAATTCAGCCTTATAACGGCTTCCATGAGGCCTGTCTGTCAGATGGTGACGAATAAACCAGTCTACTAACAAACAAACAAATAAAGAAATGAACAAACCCATGTTGGCTTCTTCTTGGCAGTTGCAGCATAGTTTGTTCTTCATCTTTATTCCGACGATGCAGATGATGACGATGATGAAAGTCAAGGCCAGAATGGTTCCCGTCACAATTGTGAGGATGTAGGGAACCGGAAGTTTGTCAGTCTCTCTTTTCTTCGTACCCAAGCTATTAGCAGACGGTGTAGGGTTCATCATTGCCGAGATGCCGTTTGTGTAGGATTCCTGTGTTCCGAATTAATTCCGTTTGGTGTTTTGCCGGGTTTTATCTCCGAAACGTTTGATGAGAGAAGTGTCATTGCTCTGCAGTTGGCTATTAGTCTTCGCCGTAGGAACCATGCATATGGCAGCTTTTGTGGTCGGCTGGTGAGGTCCACAACCCATCAGCTGACTGGACGCGTCTGGTAAAGGCAGCTTACTCAGTCCACTCGGACGGTGACAGACAAGCTTGTCTGTATATTTCAGGTTATCGGCCAGAAAGCAGGCTGAACACGACATACAGCAGGCTTCCTTGCCTCTCCCCATACAGCCTTGTAAACAAGCCAGCTTGTCAATCAGCCAGGAGAGGTCGCAGTCACAGTAAAATGGGTTTCCTAGGATGAACACCTTGGTCACCTGTGGCCACCCAACTCCGTACTGAGTGAGGGACACAAGTTTGTTGTAACTTACATCTAAGTATTCTAGCTTCGGCAGATGCTCAATGACCCTGTCCAGCTGCACGTACCGTAGTCGGTTTCCAGTTAGATAAAGATAACTCAAAACTGGCAGAGCACGCAAAGACGTCCAGGAAAACAATTCCATTGAGTTCATGCCTAGTTCCAGTATTGGCAGTCGCGGTAGTTTCGGAAGGTAGGATACGTTTCGAATGTTATTGAACTCGGCAGTAAGTTTGTAAGTGTTTGACGGTATGTCATCAGGAATGGTGGTGAGGTTTAGAAAATTACAATCAATCACGGATGTCCCATTGTATTCCAACTCGTGTATCTCACATTCAGCTGGCAGACAAGAACAACCTGGCCACAGAGATCCCCACGTAACCAGCAGCAACAGTCCACTTACTGACATGTTTAACAGTTGGTCCTCCTTGTCTACTGTTCAACAGTTCAAAAGTACGCAGAGGCTTACAATGACCGATTCAAGCGGATACTAAGGTGCACAATTTTTCCTGCTGCTGTTCTAGCATCGACCATTTAGAACAGCAAGCTACTAGTGCAGTATATGCGGCAGTGATCTTGAATGCAGTGATTACAGTACGTGATGGTGTTTAGTGACGTCTGTTTTGTAATCATCCTACAAACATGACAGTCTACAAACTTCTACCTGAGGCTTTTTATATGCTTAACTGTAGACTGCTTACACAACAGGCGTCACTAAATACCACCACGTACTGTAATCAGCAAACTCATCTGTAAAACATCTTCAGACTTGTTCTCAGGTTGACCCTGAGGCGTCAAAGACAATTTCTCAAAGAAGAGGAGTGGGTCTCAGAAACCAAATTGCCTGTTCTTCTGTCCCCATATATTTTTCTTTTGGATCTCGTCACTGTTACTGAATGGCGTGATGTAGCCGCAAACAGTGCAAAGACATAACACAAGATACCCACTGATCCAACTTCACAGGATATGGGACCAGTTCAGAACTGTTAGTATGCACATTTTACACCAGGTGTAAATACAGTTCAGACCTGGTGTGACCATGTAAAAGCACTACTAGTAATCAATCTTGTGGAGTGTTTTTTCTGCTCCCGTGCCTTGTACCAAAGGACTGTGGTACAAAGCCCAAAGTTGTATATGAATAAGACGCCATCACGATATGACATTAAGATTCATGCCATTCAAACAGGATGCGTTCAATTTCGCTGCCGCGCATGCTGTAGTAGCTTGCTGTTCTAAACTGTCGATGTTACACACCAGCAGCAGGGTCAAACTTTAAAATGTAACGTTACGTCTTAGTATCTATTGGAAGTATCTACATATTTTCCGCCGTTAATCAATAGACAAAGGATGACAAACTGTTAAAACATGAAGGTAAGTGGGCTGTTGCTGTTCGTTACCTTGGAATCTCTATGGCCGGGTTGTTCTTGTCTGCCAGCTAAATGTGTGATACGAGAGCAGCAGCATGGGACTTCACTGGTTGATTGCAATGCTCTGAACTTAACCACGATTCCTGACGGCATACCGCCCAACGCTTTGTAGTTTACAGCCACGTTTAATAACATTAAACATGTCACCTATCTTCCGCAACTACCGCGACTGTATACACTCGATCTGGGACATAACGACATGGAATCGTTTTCCTGGATGTCTTTGCGTGCTTTGCCGGATTTGGGTATTTTAGATCTACGCAGAAACCGACTGCGGTACGTTCAGCTGGACAGCGTCATTGGGCATCTATCGAAGCTCAAAACCGTCGATGTAAGTTTTAATAAACTTGTGTCGCTCTCTGAGTACAAGCTGGGATGGCCACAGGTGACCACGGCCTACATCATGGGAAACCCCTTTCACTGTGACTGCGACCTCTCCTGGCTGATTGACAAGCTGGCTTGTTTACAAGCCTGTCAAGGAAGTGACGAAAATGCCTGTTGTCTGTCGTGTTCGGCTTGCTTTCTGATCGATAACCTAAAATATGCAGGCAGACCTGTCTGCCACAGTCCGAGTGGACTGAACCGGCTGCCTTTGCCAGACGTGTCCAGTCAGCAAATGGGTTGTGGACCACACCAGCCGACCGCAAGAGCCACGGCGAAGACCAATAGCCAACTGCAGTGGAATGCCACTTCTCTCATCAAAAGTTTCGGAAATACATCCAAGTTAGACCCAAAACGGAATGACTTACGAACACAGGAATCCTACACGAACGACATCTCGACAATGATGAACCCTACACAGGACACTACAAAACCGTCTGCTAACAGCATGGATACGAAGGAAAGAGAGACTCACAAACATCCGGCTCCCTACATCTTCAAAATGTTGACCGGAACCTTTCTGGCTCTGACCTTCATCTTCATCATCGTCGGAATAAAGATGAAGAACAAACCAAGAGAAGAAGCCAATATAGGTTCGTCTGTTGGTTTGTTTCTTTGGGTTCCAGTAGTAAACCTTCCAGCATATCATCATCAATCCGTTTGACAGTTTTCTGTTTGTGTGTGTAATTTTGCCAATCACAAATCGCCATTTCAGTCCCTCACAGTGGCTTTGGTGGATACTTGGTAACCCAGTTTCGTATCTTGCCACGACACCTTTGGTATCCATCTATCTAATAATGTTTGGCAAATCACTCGTAATCTTTATTAGTATTCATATCATACAGATGTACAGTTACAGATATTCGAGTATGATGACTGTGTCAGCTCCTACATCTGAGTGAGGAGGGTTTATATTAAGTAATATCTTAGTCTTGAGTTGGACTGCGAAAATAAAGCTAGACCTACCGTACATTTTGTCATCTATTGTACCTTTGCAGGGACTGTCAATCAGGGACACACAGCTGTCAATTATATCGCAGGAGCTGTCAATCACGAACACACAGCTGTCAATCATATCGCAGGAGCTGTCAATCACGGACACATAGCTGTCAATCATATCGCAGGAGCTGTCAATCACGGACACCCAACTGTCAATCTAATCACACCACCAACAGTCAACTCTCTCTACCAAGGCACCACCGATGAAGAAGATCCACATTACTACAATGACGATTTGGCTGCCATGGATGAAAGCCAGACTCTCGAACCAACACTGAACTCGACACATCAGAGTACCCATGAAGAATTCGAAGGTTTTAATCCAGAACATCTAGCCGTTCCGGAGAATGCCCAACTCTGCATGGGATCTGCATCTAGCGGGCACTCCCAAGCAACATCCCGCTTGTATGCGTCGTCGGGTGTCTACACCTCTGGAGATGCTATGCCATCCAGTCTGTACACGTCAGCAGAAGGCAACTCTGCAAACCTCAGCACTTCTGCAGAAGGTTTGAATTATGGGGACTCTGTAGCTCATGGCACTGGTGAGCTCTGCAGTGAGCCTATATACGGTACGCAGTCGCAAACAGCAGCAGTTACTTCATCTCGCCTGTACACCATGTGTGACTGATCTTCTGCTATCAAATTGAAAAGCTTTTAAAAAGCTAGTAAAACAGAACTGCTGACCTCTGACCTCCAGACCCAGCCTACCACATCAACTTGATTTACGGTATATGATTTGGATTTGACGCTCGGTTGTGTAAATATTATTATTTTTGTTACTATTTGTTCATTAGTTTATGTTATTTCCTTGTTATATTATTCAGTCTGTTTATGTTATTCTGTACAGGGCACGCATGAAAAGCAGTGCGTTTAGCACTGAGTGCGCCTACACTGTATAAAGAAAACAGAAAAAAATGAAATAAAATAAATTGAAGAGGATGACCAGACCAGCGCAGGGGCTTACACAATGTACATAATCAGCACGACTCACATTGGAGACATCATTAGTGAATCATTAGACATCATTGGGACAGTGCTACAGTAGGATCGATCAAACGATTACAGGCACCACCTATTGTTAACTCCTAACTATGAACCAACGCAGTGTATTGTTACTGAAGGTTCAAAGTAAGGCATCGTCTGTTCTGTGATCTTTCGTATGTTTCATGAACTTGTTTGAATGAGGGGTGGCTTTCCAAAATAGCACCAAATTTAGGATGTTATGTTTCATTGTTACTTTACTTAGTAATCTAGCACTGCAAACAAAACCCAGTTTTCCACTGGAGGACCATGAAAAACTGTAGACCGACTAACACCCGGACTAGAAAGGTTGATGGATTACTTACATATATATGTTAGTACCGGTTTATGTGGTTGATTTACAATTACCGATTTTGTGTTTAGTAGAGATGAATACAGAAACGAGTATCTGGTTCTTATATGATTGTATTAAAGATTGTACTAAATACAACATGATCTTATTCAATTGAGATGAAATATTTCTTCATTTGCACATTTAACTTAAATGTAATGCCATTTGTCAATAATGCCAACATAAGTATTTATCGGATTGTTGAATGCATTGAAAAAGAATAAACGTTGCTTTGTTCAAACTGGGATCATCTTCACCTCTGTTTTCAGGGTAGTTTAGGCTGTTGAGGAGACTAGAAAATTTTTTGAAGCAAACATGATGTGAAACCTTCTGAATAAGACTGTTTTAAACATGCAAAGGGTCTCAGCAAATAACAAAGGAGTCCTGACACAAAATCCCAAAAGCAATTATAGTTATTCTATAGGACACTGGACATTTACTAGAATAACCTCTACATAAGGAGCACCTTGTCAACGAAACCACGTTCTTGTGGTCCCTTACATAATTGTTTTGACACAAGTATTACGAATGCTGTCTATAGTGACCACCTCTCCATATAGTAGATAGACCTGATTTTATCGCCCCCTAAGTGGTCTGGATGGACAGGACTAGGGGAGGATGGGTGAGAACAAAGTTGGCTTTCTTCGAACAGCGCCCTTCTTTAACATTGTTTGCAGGGCGGAAAAGAGGAAACCGCCAAAAGTATCAAAACAAAAAAAAGATGCTATGATGATGATGATGATCTTGATCATCTAATGATCATGTTATAATCAGGGAGATTTCTGGGTCGTAACATGTTATGGAAGAAATATATAATATATAAAGACTTTTCAAATAGAATCAATTCTTTGTTGTTCATTAAGTTGATTATCAGCTAGATATTATCATAAAGGCAATGTTGTGTTGATGAGGAAACTGGAAAATGCTCTTGCTACTTAAGGAAGAGAATGGGTTCAGCAAAAAGAGTTCGACTATCCACGGCAGCGACAAGACAGTCTGCAAACGTACACCTCAGCCTTTTTATATGCTAAACTGTAGACTGATCACAGACGTCACTAAACACCATCACGTACTGTGATCAGAGATCTCATCTGCAGAACCTTTTCAGACTTGGTACTGAGGCGTCAAAGTCAATTTTTGCAAAGACGAGGGGGCATAACAAACCAAATTGCTGTCCCCACATATCTTTCTTTTGTTTCTGACACTATGCCGTGATGTAGCCGCAAACAGTGCAAAGACACAACACAAGATGCTCACTGATCCAAGCTCATAGGAATCGGAACTGTTAGTACTTATACCAGATAAAAGTACTAATTTATCTTGTGGAGTGTGGATACTATGGACACAATAAAACATTTTTTCTGTTCCCGTGCACTGCACCAAAGTGCTGCGGTACGAATGCCAACTTTGTACGTGGATATAGATGAAGACCACGTCATCACGATATGTATAAAGACATTTGCTTCAGACAGGAGGCGCTCAAATTTACTGCCGCATATACTGTAGTAGCTTGCTGTTCTAAACAGTCTATACTAGCACAGCAGCAGGGGAACTTAAAATGTACATTTTAGTATCTATTTGAATCGGTCATTGTAGGCATTTGCGTATTTTTCCACCGTTGGCCAATAGACAAGGAGGACCAACTGTTAAACATGTCAGCAAGTGTACTGTTGCTGCTGGTTACGTGGGGATCTCTGTGGCCAGGTTGTTCTTGTCTATCGGCTGAATGTGTGATACGGAAGCAGCTGCTGTATCATGGGACGTCAATTGTTGATTGTAATTCTCTGAAACTTACCACGATTCCTCATGGCATACCGCCCAACGCTTTGCAGTTTACAGCCATGTATAATAACATTAGAAATGTCACCTACCTGCCGCAACTACCGCAACTGTCTACACTGGACCTAGGATATAACGACATGGAATCGTTTTCCTGGATGTCTTTGCGTGCTCTGCCGTGTTTACGCATTTTACGTCTAAGTACAAACCGACTACGATACGTGCAGCTTGACAGAGTCATTGAGCATCTGCCGGAGCTGAAAACCGTTGACGTAAGTTGTAATAAGATTGTGTCGCTCTCCCAGTTCGAACTGGGGTGGCCACAGGTGACAACGGCTTGGATCACGAGAAACCCATTTCACTGTAGCTGCGATCTCTCCTGGCTGATTGACAAGCTGGCGTGTTTACAAGCCTGTCAGGGGAGAGGCAAGGAAGCCTGTTGTCTGTCGTGTGCAGCCTGCTTTCTGGCCGACAACCTGAAATATGCACGCAAACTTGCCTGCCACAGTCCGAGTGGACTGAATCAGCTGCCTTTATCCGACGTGTCCACCCAGCTGACGGTTTGTGGACCACACCAGTCGACCACAAAAGCTGCCAAGGCAACTACGGATGAGGCTCAGAGTCAACTCACTGACCAGTCACAGGCTATGGTCACCAGCATCATGCACGGAACTGCCCGCTATGACGTCAGACCCAAACCAACAGAGCATGAAAATGGCGCAGGTACAAATGCCTGGAATCCTACCAACGGAACAAGTGGTAACTTTACAACGGCAAACGGAATCATTCCCCAAAACATTCTACTCAGGGCCATGGCAGGGACGATGAGTTGCCTTACCCTGATGATATTGTGCCTTCGTCTGTACAAGAGGAAATGCTACAGCTATACTCAAGCTGGCTAAGGCTGCTTAAGACAATGTAGCAGAACATGGGACTGACACTGCTAGCTCAGTCAGGGCTATGTGGTGCTTACAAAATAAACATGTAGCATTCAATAGACAGAAACTATGTAAATCCATCTAAGATAACACTGTGACTTGTGCTGGTGTGACCATCATGCAAATGACAATGTACAATATACTTTAGGGAATACAAGGGTTGCATGTTGTAAAAGAGTATTGTCTTTAGTTCCAATATAGTTGTTCTGTGGAATAATGCTTCACCCAAGTAGTCGAAACAAAAGTTTTGTTTACATGATAAGAGCACCAGATGTATATATCATAACACATTCTATAGTTTCTGTAGGTTCAAAATAAGGAACTCTTTATTCTGTAATATTTCGCATGTTTCATGAACTTTTGTGAATGATTGGTGGCTTTCCACAATAGCTTCAATTTTAGAATGTTATGTTCTATTGTTACTGTACTTAGTAATTTAGCACTGCAAACAGAACCCAGTTCTACTGGGGGATTATGACGAACGGTACACCACCTAATATCCGGAACAGAAAGGCTGAGGGATTGCTTAAATACATATTGCCAGTGCTGGTTTACGTGGTTGATTTACAATACTGATTTGATGTTAGTAGAGATCAATATAGAGATTAGTATTCTGTTCTCATATGATTGTACCAAAGATTGTACTTAATACAACATGATCTTAATAAAATTGAGCTGAAATATTCTATCATTTGCACATCTGTCAATAATGCCAACCTAAGTTTTGATCGGCTTGTTGAATGCGCTATAACAAGAATAAATTTTGCTTTGTTCAAACCTGGATCGTCTTTACCTTTGTTTTTAGTGAGGTTAGAACTGTTGACACTACAGACAAGAAACTCTTGTTTTTATCATGACGGGAATACGATATATGACCCTCTGTTTTCATATCATGGTCAGTTTAAAGGGGGTTCAGCAAATTTCAAAGGAAATCCAGATACAGAATCCTAGTAAAAAAAACACTAGTCATTCTATAGCATACAGAAGACGCTGTTGAAAATTAGCTAGATACAGTCAAGCCTGCACAGGTAATCACCTGAGCGCCTACATAAGTAGCTCCTGGACAATGAGACCACTTTCTGGTGGTCCCTTAGATAATTTTTACTATTGACAAAAGTCTTAAGAATCCTAATTATAGTGACCACCTGTCCCTACCACAAGATATTATAGGTCCCTGGGTGGTCGTATTGGGCAGTTTTGACTCACCAATCTACCGGAAGTACTAGGCTAAATAGAGGTTGTTCGTTACGATACCCTAATGGGAATTTTACCCTTAGGAAGTGACGTCAGCGGACAGACTCCCCTCCACGGCAAAGACAAGACAGTCTATAAACGTACACCTCACTCTTTGTATATGCTAAACTGTAGACTGGTTACAAAACAAACGTCACTAAACGCCACCACGTACTGTAATCAGAGAACTCTTCTCATCATTTTTCAAAAATTGGTCTTCATGTGGGGGCGTCAAAGGCAAGTTCAAAATGATGGGAAGAGGAAATGGCATTGTCATTGTGATGTAGGAGCAAAAAGTGCAGAGACACAACAAAAGATGCAGAGCAGCCCAGTCTCACAGTTAATGTAGATCATAATTTGTAAACTTTTAGTATGATTAGATGAAAAAGCTAACTAATCTTGAAGTAATGTTGATGCTATGAACATTACAGAAGTGACGTCAGCTAACAGAATCCCCTGATCCATGGCAACAAGACAGTCTATAAACGTTTGCCTGGGACTTTTAATACGCTAAACTGTAGACTGGTTACACAACAGACGTCACTAAACGCCATCACGTACTGTAATCAGAGAACTCATCTGTAAAACGTCATGTTTTCAGACTTCTTCTCAGATTGGTCTTCAGGTGGGGGCGTAAAAGCCAATTTCCCAAGGGAGGGAAAAGGAAATCACATTGTCTGTGCTGCTGTTCATGGATATGTATATCTTTCTTGCGAATCTTATCAGATTCATTGTGTGATGTAGAAGCAAAACGCGCAAAGACACGACAAAAGATGCAGAGAAGCCAAACCTTACTGGCAATGTAGATATTATTTGTGAACTTTTGATATGATCAGACGAAAGAACTAATCTTGAAGTAATGTTGATAACCCGACATAAAAACTATGATGCATTTTGTTTGTTCCCGTACCCTGAACCAAAGCAATGTTGTACATATGCCAGAGTTGCAGACGGACTTGAATAAATATGGTCATCTTGGTATGTAAAAGGATATGAAATAAAGATATCTTCTACAGACAGAAGTCACTCTATCTCACTGTCATGCGCACCGTGGCTCCTTGCTGTTCCAAACAAACAAACAAACAAACACACTAACGGGGAACTTTGTACATTTAAGTGTCTATTAGGAACGAAGCTATCGGAAGTATCTACGTAGTTTTCCACTGCAGACCGGCAGACAAAGAGGACCAACCGTTAAACATGAACAAAGTAAGTGTGCTGTTGCTGCTAGTTACGTGGGAATCTCTGTGGCCGGGTTGTTCTTGTCTGCCAGCTGAATGTGTGATAAAACAGCAACAGTACGATGAGACGTTACTGGTTGATTGCAATGCTTTGAAACTTACCACGATTCCTGATGGCATACCTCTCAACGCGTGGCATTTTACAGCCATGTACAATAACATTAGAAATGTTACCTACCTGCCGCAACTACCGCAACTGTCTACACTGGACCTAGGTATGAACTCAATGGAATCGTTTTCCTGGACGTCTTTGCGTGCTCTGCCGCGTTTACGCATTTTACGTCTAAGTACAAACCGACTACGACACGTGCAGCTGGACAGCGTCATTGAGCATCTGCCGGAGCTGAAAACCGTTGATGTACGCTCTAATAAGATTGTGTCGCTCTCCCAATTCGAACTTGGGTGGCCACAGGTGAATACGGCTTGGATCATGGGGAACCCCTTTCGCTGTGACTGCGACCTCTCCTGGCTGATTGACAAGCTGGCGTGTTTACAAGCCTGTATGGGGAGAGACGAGAAGGCCTGTTGTCTGTCGTGTTTATCCTGCCTTCTGGCCGATAACCTAAAATATGCAGGCAGACCTGTCTGTCACAGTCCTAGTGGACTGAAATGGGCTGCCTTTATCCGACTTGAGCAGTCAGCAAATGGGTTGTGGACCTCACCAGCGGACCACAAAAGCTGCCATGGTTCCTACGGTGAAGACTAATAGCCAACCGCAAAGTAATGACACTTCTCTCATCAAACGATTCGGAGGTACAACCAAACAAAACCCAAAACGAAATGAATTAATAACACAGGAATCCTACACGACCGTTTTCTCGACAATTATGAACCTTACACCGGACACTACAAAGCCGTCTGCTAACAGCATGGGTACGAAGAAAAGGGAGAATGAAGAACTTCCGGTTCCCTACATCTTCAAAATGTTGACGGGAACCTTTCTGGCTTTGACCTTCATCTTCATCATCGTCGGAATTAAGATGAAGAACAAACCAAGAGAAGAAGCCAATATGGGTTCGTCTGTTAGTTTGTTTCTTTGGATTCCAGAAGTAAACTTTCCAGCATATCCCCTTATCATATGATACATACATACATCAATCAAATGAATATTACAATTAAACACCTTTAGTGACAACACATCTCAGGAATACACGTGCTTCTATGCATTGTACTTAGTGAGCCTTGTCTGAAACTAAAACAGTTTAAAACTAACTAATTCAAAGTGACATATTACCATTATCAACCTAACAATATCATTAACATGTCACTGACAAGCTGAATGTTAAAGTTTACAACACTGCGAATTTACTATCATAAATCCGTTTGAGAGTTTTCTGTTTGTGTGTGTAATTTTGCCAATCGCAAATCACCATTTCAGTCCCTCACATCGGCTTTGGTGGTTATTTGGAAACTCAGTTTCCTCTTCTTGCCACGACAGCTTTGTTATCCATCTATTAGTAATATCTTAGTCTTAACTGAGTTGGACTGCGAAAATAAAGCTAGACCTCCAGTACATCTTGTCATCCATTATACCTTTGCAGGAGCTGTTAATCACGGACACACAGCTGTCAATCATATCGCAGCAGCTGTCAATCATGGACATCCAACTGTCAATCACATCGCAGGAGCTGTCAACCACGGACGCCCAGCTGCCAATCTAATCACGTCAACAATAGTCAACTCTTTCTACCAAGGCACCACTGATGAGGAAGATCCGCATTACTGCAATGATGATTTGGCAGCCATGGATGAAAGTCAAACGCTCACACCAACCCTAAACTCGACACATCATGGAACCCCTGAAGAAGGATCTAATCCAGAACATCTAGCCTTTCCGGAGAATGCTCAACGCTTCGCGGGATCAAATATTGATTCGGCTGCCATCGATGAAAGCCAGACTCTCGAACCAGCCCTAAACTCGACACATCAGAGTACTCCTGAAGAAGGTTTTAATCCACAACATCTAGCCGTTCCGGAAAATGCCCAACACTGCATGGGATCTGCATCTAGCGGGCACTCTCAGGCAACATCCCGCTTGTATGCGTCGTCGGATGTCTACACCTCTGGAGCTGCTATGCCATCCAGTCTGTACACGTCACCTGAAGGCAACTCTGCAAACCTCAGCACTTCTGCAGAAGGTTTAAATTATGGTGACTCTGTAGCTCATGGCACTGATGAGCCCTGCAGTGAGCCTTTATTCGGCACTCAGTCGCAAATAGCAGCAGTTACTTCATCTCGCATGTACAACATGTGTGACTGATCTGCTGCTCATTCACGAGGTCGGAGGATGAACTGACCAGCAAAGGTATTAAAACAAAAATAAGATCCTATGATGATGATGATGATGATGATGATGATCTTGATCATCTAATGATCATGTTATGATCAGGGAGATTTCTTGATCGTAACATTTTATGGAAGAAATATATAATATGAAAGACGATTCAAATAGAAACAATTCTTTGTTGTTCATTAAGTTGATTATCAGCTAGATGTTATCAGAAAGGCAGTGTTGTGATGTTGTCGTGTTGATGAGGAAACTGGAATATGCTCTTGCTATTTAAGAAAGAGAAGGGGTTCAGCAAAAAGAGTTCGACTATCCACGGCAGCGACATGACCGTCTACAAACGTATACCTTAGCTTTTTTATATGCTAATCTGTAGACTGGTTACACAACAGACGTCACTAAACGCGACCACGTTCTGTAATCAGAGAACTCATCTGTAAAACGTCATGTTCTCATACTTCTTCGAGATTGGTCGTCAGGTGTCGAAGTGCAAAGAAGGTAGGTCTTAGACACCAAATTGTTTGTTCCTCTGCCCCCATATATTTTTCTTTTGGATCTCGTCACTGTTACTGAAATTATAGCGTAGTGTAGCCGCAAACAGTGTAAAGCCAAAACGCGTGATACACACTGATCCGATCCTACAGGATATGGGACCAGTTCAGAACTATTAGTATTTATACAAGATAAAGCACTACTAGTAATTGATTTTGTGGAGTGTTTATAATATAGACAGAATAACATTTTCTGCTCCCGTGCACTGCACCAAAGGACTGTGGTACATAGACCAACAGTGTACGTAGATGAATTTGAATACCACGTCACCATGATATGAATAAAGATATGACATGAAGATCTTTACTCAGTTTGACTGCCGCAGGTACTGTATAGTAATCGGTCGCTATCACGGCAACAGGGAAACTCTTAAATTGTACATCTTAGTATCTATTTAAATCGGTCATTGTAAGCTTCTGCGTATTTGTCCATTGCTAACCTACAGACAAGGAGGACCAACCGTTAAGTATGACAGTCAGTGTGTTGCTGCTGCTGGTTACGTGGGGATCTCTGTGGTCGGGTTGTTCTTGTCTGCCAGCTGAATGTGTGATACAGCAGCAGCGGTACATTGGAACATCATTGGTTGATTGTGATTTTCTAAACCTTACCACCATTCCTGATGGAATACCGCCCAACACTGGGCGATTTACTGCCGCGTTTAATAACATTAAAAATGTCACCTACCTGCCGCAACTACCACGACTGTATACACTGGACCTGGGACATAACGACATGGAATCGTTTTCCTGGATGTCTTTGCTCGCTCTGCCGGATTTGCGTATTTTAAATCTACGCAGAAACCGACTGCGGTACATTCAGCTGGACAAAGTCATTGAGCATCTATCGAAGCTCAAAACCGTTGATGTAAGTTTTAATAAACTTGTGTCGATCTCTCAGTTCGAACTGGGGTGGCCACAGGTGACCTGGGCCTATATCATGGGAAACCCCTTTCACTGTGACTGCGACCTCTCCTAGCTGATTGACAAGCTGGTGTGTTTACAAGCCTGTATGGAGAGAGACAAGGAAGCCTGTTGTCTGTCGTGTTCAGCCTGCTTTCTGGCCGAAAACCTGAAATATGCAGGCAAATCTCTCTGCCACAGTCCGAGTAAACTGAATCGGCTGCCTTTATCCAACGTGTCCAGTCAGCAAATGGGTTGTGGACCGCACCAGCCGACCACAAAAGCTGCCATGGTTACAACGCATGGGGCTCAGACTCAACCTGCTGACCAGTCACAGGCTATGGTCACCAGCATCGTGCAAGGAACTGCCCGCTATGACGTCAGACCCAAACCAACAGAGCATGAAAATGGCGCAGGTACAAATGCCTGGAATCCTACCAACGGAACAAGTGGTAACTCTACAACGGCAAACGGAATCACTCCCCAAAACATTCTACTCAGCGCCATGGCAGGGACGATGAGTTGCCTTACCCTGATGATATTGTGCCTTCGTCTTTACAAGAGGAAATGCTACAGCTATACTCAAGCTGGCTAAGACTGCTTAAGACAATGTAGCAGGACATGGGACTGACACTGCTAGCTCAGTCAGGGCTATGTGGTGCTTACAAACTAAACATGTAGCATTCAATAGACAGAAATTATGTAAATCCATCTAAGATAACACTGTGACTTGTGCTGGTGTGACCATCATGCAAATGACAATGTACAATATACTTTAGGGCATACAAGGGTTGCATGTTGTAAAAGAGTATTTTCTTTAGTTCCAATATAGTTGTTCTGTGGAATAATGCTTCACCCAAGTAGTAGAAACAAAAGTTTTGTTTACATGATAAGAGCAACAGATGTATATATCATAACACATTGTATGGTTTCTGTAAGTTCAAAATAAGGCACTCTTTATTCTGTAATCTTTCGCATGTTTCATGAACTTTTGTGAATGATTGGTGGCTTTCCACAATAGCATCAATTTTAGAATGTTATGTTCTATTGTTACTGTACTTAGTAATTTAGCACTGCAAACAGAACCCAGTTCTACTGGGGGATTATGACGAACGGTACACCACCTAATATCCGGAACAGAAAGGCTGAGGGATTGCTTAAATACATATTGCCAGTGCTGGTTTACGTGGTTGATTTACAATACTGATTTGATGTTAGTAGAGATCAATATAGAGATTAGTATTCTGTTCTCATATGATTGTACCAAAGATTGTACTTAATACAACATGATCTTAATAAAATTGAGCTGAAATATTCTATCATTTGCACATCTGTCAATAATGCCAACCTAAGTTTTGATCGGCTTGTTGAATGCACTATAACAGGAATAAATTTTGCTTTGTTCAAACTTGGATCGTCTTTACCTTTGTTTTCAGTGAGGTTAGAACTGTTGACACTACAGACAAGAACACTTTGTTTTTATCATGACGGGAATACGATATATGACCCTCTGTTTTCATATCATGGTCAGTTTAAAGGAGGTTCCGAAAATATCAAAGGAAATCCAGATACAAAATCATAGTAGAAAACCAATAGTCATTCTATAGGATACACTATAGGATACAGAAGACACTGTCTCTGTTGAAAATAAACTAGATACAGTCAAGCCTGTACAAGTAACCACCTCTACAGAAGAAGCACCTGGTCAATGAGACCACTTTCGGGTGCACGTGGCCCCTTAGATAATTTTTCTTATTGACACAAGCATTAAGAACTCTATCTATAGTGACCACCTGTCCGTACCACAAGATTCTATCGATCCCTGGGTGATCGTATTGGGCAGTTTTGACCGGAAATGCTGTGCTAATTATAAATAGAGGGTGTTTTTTTTACAAAACCCTAGTGGGAACTTTACCCCTCGTTAAGTGACGTCAGATAGCAGACAGGCAAAGACAAGACAGTCTACAAACGTATACCTGGGACTTTTAATATGCTAAACTGTAGACTGGTTACACAACAGACGTCACTAAACGCCATCACGTACTGTAATCAGAGAACTCATCTGTAAAACGTCATGTTTTCAGACTTCTTCTCAGATTGGTCTTCAGGTGGGGGCGTAAGTCAATTTCCCGAGGAAGGGAAGAGGAAATCACATTGTCTGTGCTGCTGTTCATGGATATGGATATTTTTCTTGCGAATCTTATCAGATTCATTGTGTGCTTTAGAAGCAAAAAGCGCAAAGACACAACAAAAGATGTAGAGAGGCCCAACCTCAGTGGCAATGTAGATAATTCTTTGTGAACTTTTAATATGATCAGACGAAAGAACTAATCTTGAAGTAATGTTGATAACCCGACATAAAAACTATGATGCATTTTGTTTGTTCCCGTACCCTGAACCAAATGAATGTGGTACATTTGCCAAAGTTGTACGTGAACTTGAATAAATATCGTCATCACGGTATCTAAAAGGGTACGACATGAAGATATCTTCTTCAGACAGAAGTCGCTCAATCTCACTTTTGCGCGTACCGTGGCACCTTGCTGTTCAAAACATACACACCAACGGGGAACTTTGTTGTACATTTAAGTATCTATTTGGAACGAAGCTATCGGAAGTATCTACGTAGTTTTCCACTGCAGACCGGCAGACAAAGAGGACCAACCGTTAAACATGAACAAAGTAAGTAGACTGTTGCTGCTGGTTACGTGGGGATCTCTGTGGTCGGGTTGTTCTTGTCTGCCAGCCGGATGTGTGATACGGGAGCAGCGGTACATTGGAACATCATTGGTTCGTTGCGATGCTCTGAATCTTACCACAATTCCTGATGGCATACCTCTCAACGCTGGGCGATTTACTTCCAGGTTTAATAACATTAAAAATGTCACCTACCTGCCGCAACTACCACGACTGTATACACTGGACCTGGGACATAACGAAATGGAATCGTTTTCCTGGATGTCTTTGCGTGCTTTGCCTTTTTTGCACATTTTACGTCTAGTTGGAAACCGACTACGACACGTGCAGCTTAATGGGGTCATTGCCCATCTGCTGGAGCTGAAAACTGTTGATGTCAGTTCTAACAAACTTGTGTCGTTCTCTCAGTACGAACTGGGGTGGCCACAGGTTACCACAGCCTATATCATGGGAAACCCCTACCACTGTGACTGCGACCTCTCCTGGCTGATTGACAAGCTGGCGTGTTTACAAGCCTGTCAAGGAAGTGACGAGAAGGCCTGTTGTCTGTCGTGTGCTGCCTGCTTTCTGGCCGAAAACCTAAAATATGCGGTCAAACCTGCCTGCCACAGTCCGAGTGGACTGAATCGGCTGCCTCTATCAGACGTGTCCAGTCAGCAAATGGGTTGTGGACTACACCAGCCGACCACAAAAGCTACGGCGAAGACTGAAAGCCTACTACAGAGCAATGACACTCTTATCAAACGTTTTGGAGATGCAACCAAGCAAAACTCCAAACGGAATGAATTAGAAACAGAGGAATACACCACGAACGACATCTCGACAATGATGAACCCTACACAGGACACTACAAAGCCGTCTGCTAACAGCATGGATATGAAGAAAAGAGAGACTGACAAACTTCCGGCTCTCTACATCTTTACAATTGTGTCGGGAACCGTTCTGGCCTTGGCCTTCATCATCATCATCATCGTCATTGTCGGAATTAAGATGAAGAACAAACTATGCTGCAACTGCCTAAAAGAAGCCAACATCGGTTTGTTTGTTTCTTTGTTTCTTTGTTACGATACCAGTAGTAATGTTCCCAGTATGCCCCCTTGTGATATTAGACATAAAGAATTTAAATCAAATATCTATTACAATAAAACACCTTTGGTTACGATTTCTCATACAGATTTAAAAGACACATGATTTGTACTTGATGAACCTTGTCTAAAACTAGAATATTTTAAGACTAACTAGGTAAGGTTACACATCACCATAGTCGACCTAGATATATCATATACAAGTCACAGAGAGGCTAGAGGTCTGAGTATTACAGGTTTACAGCACTAAGAGTTAAGTGATATCTTAGTCTTTACCGAATTGGAACAAAAACACTCCAGTACATCTAGTCGTACATTGTATCGTTGCAGGAGCTGTAAATCACGGATACCCAGCTGTCAACCAAATCACACCACCAATAGCCAACTCTCTCTGCCAAGGCACCGCGGATGAATATGATCTGCATTACTACGGTTATGCATATGATTCTGCTGAAAATGATGAAGACCAAACTCCCGCACCAACCCTAAACTCGACACACCAGGGCATCTCTGAGGAAGGCTCCAATCCAGAACATCTAGCCGTCTCGGAGAATGCTCATCACTTCATAGGATCTACACATAGCGGGCATTCCCATGCGACAACTGAAGAAGATCCGCATTACTGCAACGATGATTTGGCAGCCATGGATGGAAGCCAAACTCCGGCACCAACCCTTAACTCGACACACCAGAGCACCTCTGAAGATGTCTTGAACCCAGAACATCTAGCCGTCTCGGAGAATGCTGAGCACAGCATGGGATCAACACATAGTGGACACTCGGAAGCAACAATTGTGCCATCCCGCCTGTATACCTCAGCAAACCTCTGCACTTCTGCAAATCATGGAGACCCTGTAGCTCCTGACACTGATGAGCTCTGCAGTGAGCCTTTATACGGCACTCAGTCGCAAGCAGCGGCAGTTACTTCATCTCGCCTGTACAACATGTGTGACTGATCTTCTGCTATAAAATTGAAGAGGATGACCAGACCAGCGCAGGGGCCTACACAATGTACATAATTAGCACGACTCACATTGGAGACATCATTAGTGAATCATTAGACATCATTGGGACAGTGCTACAGCAGAATCGATCTAACGATTACAGGCACCACCTATTGTTAACTTCTAACTATGAACCAACGCAGTGTATTGTTTCTGAAGGTTCAAAGTAAGGCATCGTCTGTTCTGTGATCTTTCGTATGTTTCATGAACTTTGAATGAGGGGTGGCTTTCCAAAATAGCACCAAATTTAGGATGTTATGTTTCATTGTTACTTTACTTAGTAATCTAGCACTGCAAACAAAACCCAGTTTTCCACTGGAGGACCATGAAAAACTGTAGACCAACTAACACCCGGACTAGAAAGGTTGATGGATTACTTACATATATATGTAAGTACCGGCTTATGTGGTTGATTTACAATTACCGATTTGGTGTTAGTAGAGATGAATACAGAAACGAGTATCTGGTTCTTATATGATTGTATTAAAGATTGTACTAAATACAACATGATCTTATTCGATTGAGATGAAATATTTCTTCATTTGCACATTTAACTTAAATGTAATGCCATTTGTCAATAATGCCAACATAAGTATTCATCGGCTTGTTGAATGCATTGAAAAAGAATAAACGTTGCTTTGTTCAAACTGGGATCATCTTCACCTCTGTTTTCAGGGTAGTTTAGGCTGTTGAGGAGATGGACTAGAACATTTTTTCATGAAGAAAAAATGATGTGAAACCTTCTGAATATCACAGTTTTAAACATGCAAAGGGTCTCAGCAAATAACTAAGGAAATCTTCATACAAATCAAAATCCGAATAGAAAAACAGTTATTCTATAGGATACTGTCCCTGTTGAACATTTACTAGAATAACCACTACATAAGGAGCACCTGGTCAATGAAACCACGATCTGGTGGTCCCTTACATAATTTTTTTGACACAAGTATTACGAATGCTGTCTATAGTGACCACCTCTCCATATAGTTCATAGACTTGACTTTATCTCTCCCCTAAGTGGTCTGGATGGGCTGGACTAGGGGAGGATGGGTGAGAACAAAGTTGGCTTTCTTCAAACAGCGCCCTTCTTTAACATTGTTTGCAGAGCGGAAAGGAGGAAACAGCCAAAAGTATTAAAACAAAAAAAGATGCAATGATGATGATGATGATCTTGATCATCTAATGATCATGTTATAATCAGGGAGATTTCTGGATCGTAACATTTTATGGAAGAAATATATTATATCAAAGACTATTCAAATCGAAACAAGTCTTTGTTGTTCATTAAGTTGATGATAAAGTCAGCTAGATGTTATCAGAAAGGCAATGTTGTGATGTTGTCGTGTTGATGAGGAAACTGGAAGATGCTCTTGCAAGGAAGAGAAGGGGTTCATCAAAAAAGTTCGACTATCCATGGCAACGACATTACCGTCTACAAACGTACACCTCAGCCTTTTTCATATGCTAACCTGTAGACTGGTTACAAAACAGACGTCACTAAACGCCATCACGAACTGTAATCAGAGAACTCATCGGTAAAACCTTTTAGACTTGTTCTCAAGTTGGTTGGCCCTGAGGCGTCAAAGTCAATTTCTCAAGAAGAGGAGAGGCCTCAGAATCCAAATCGCATGTTTTTGCATGGCAGCGACATGACCGTTTACAAACGTATACCTCTTCATATGCTAAACTGTAGACTGCAAAACAGACGTCACTAAACACAATCACGTACTGTAATCAGACAACTCATCTGTAAAACTTCGCCTTCTCAGACTTCTTCGAGATTGGTCGTGAGGTGTCAAACTGCAAAGAGGGGAAGCCTTAGACATAACATTGCCTGTTCTTCTGCCGCCATATATTTTTCTTTTGGATCTCGTCACTGTTACTGAAATTATAGCGTAGTGTAGTGTAGCCTCAAACAGTGTCAAGAAAACGCGTGATACACACTGATCCAATCCCACAGGATATGGGACCAGTTCAGAACTATTAGTATTTATACAAGATAAAGCACTACTAGTAATTGATTTTGTGGAGTATTTATGATATGGACAGAATAACATTTTTCTGCTCCCGCGCCTTGCACCAAATGACTGTGGTACAAAGCCCAAATTGGTATATGAATAAGACGCCATCACGATATGTATAAAGATAAGACATGAAGATCTTTGCATTAGACAGAAGGCGCTCAATTTCTCTGCCGCATATACTGTAGTAGCTTGCTGTTCTAAACGGTCGATGATACATGTACATGTTAGTATCTATTTAAATGTTCATCTTAGCATCTATTTGATTCGGTCATTGTAAGCATCTGCGTATTTTTGGACAAGGAGGACCAACTGTTAAACATGTCAGTAAGTGTACTGTTGCTGCTGGTTGCGTGGGGATCTCTATGGCCGGGTTCTTCTTGCCTGCCACCTGCCGGATGTGTGATACGGGAGCAGCAGCTGTACGATGCGACATCAATTGTTGATTGTTATTTTCTGAAACTTACCACAATTCCTGACGGCATACCGCCCAACGCTTGGCAGTTTACAGCCATGTACAATAACATTAGAAATGTCACCTACCTGCCGCAACTACCGCGACTGTCTACACTGGACCTAGGTTTTAACTCAATGGAATCGTTTTCCTGGATGTCTTTGCGTGCTCTGCCGCGTTTGCGCATTTTACGTCTAGGTACAAACCGACTACGTCATGTTCAGCTAGACAGCGTCATTGAGCATCTGCCGGAGCTGAAAACCGTTGATGTAAGTTATAACAGACTTGTGTCGATCTCTCAGTTCGAACTGGGGTGGCCACAGGTGACCTGTGGCTATATCATGGGAAACCCCTTTCACTGTGACTGCGACCTCTCCTGGCTGATTGACAAGCTGGCGTGTTTACAAGCCTGTATGGGGAAAGACGATAAGGCCTGTTGTCTGTCATGTTCAGCCTGTTTTCTGGCCGACAACCTGAAATATGCAGGCAAATATGTCTGCAACAGTCCGAGTGGACTGAATCGGCTGACTCTATCAGACGTGTCCAGTCAGCAAATGGATTGTGGACTACACCAGCCGACCACAAAAGCTGCCAAGGCAACTACGGATGAGGTTCAGAGTCAACCCGCTGACCAGTCACAGGCTATGGTCACCAGCATCGTGCACGGAAGTGCCCGCTATGATATTACACCCAAACCAACTGAACATAACAAGGCTGAAGGTACAAATGAGTGGAACACTACCAACGGAACAAGTGGTAACTCTACAACGGCAAACGGAATCACTCCCCAAAACGTTCTACTCAGCGCCATGGCAGGGACGATGAGTTGCCTTACCCTGATGATATTGTGCCTTCGTCTGTACAAGAGGAAATGCTACAGCTATACTCATGCTGGCTAAGACTGCTTAGGACAATGTAGCAGGACATGGGACTGACACTGCTAGCCCAGTCAGGGCTATGTGGTGCTTACAAACTAAACATGTAGCATTCAATAGACAGAAACTATGTAAATCCATCTAAGATAACACTGTGACTTGTGCTGGTGTGACCATCATGCAAATGACAATGTACAATATACTTTAGGGAATACAAGGGTTGCATGTTGTAAAAGAGTATTTTCTTTAGTTCCAATATAGTTGTTCTGTGGAATAATGCTTCACCCAAGTAGTAGAAACAAAAGTTTTGTTTACATGATAAGAGTACCAGATGTATATATCATAACACATTGTATGGTTTCTGTAGGTTCAAAATAAGGCACTCTTTATTCTGTAATCTTTCGCATGTTTCATGAACTTTTGTGAATGATTGGTGGCTTTCCACAATAGCATCAATTTTAGAATGTTATGTTCTATTGCTACTTTACTTAGTAATTTATCACTGCAAACAGAACCCAGTTCTACTGGGGGATTATGACGAACGGTACACCACCTAATATCCGGAACAGAAAGGCTGAGGGATTGCTTAAATACATATTGCCAGTACTGGTTTACGTGGTTGATTTACAATACTGATTTGATGTAAGTAGAGATCAATATAGAGATTAGTATTCTGTTCTCATATGATTGTACCAAAGATTGTACTTAATACAACATGATCTTAATAAAATTGAGCTGAAATATTCTATCATTTCCACATCTGTCAATAATGCCAACGTTATCTTTGATCGGCTTGTTGAATGCACTATAACAGGAATAAATTTTGCTTTGTTCAAACTTGGATCGTCTTTACCTTTGTTTTCAGTGAGGTTAGAACTGTTGACACTACAGACAAGAAACTCTTGTTTTTATCATGACGGGAATACGATATATGACCCTCTGTTTTCATATCATGGTCAGTTTAAAAGGGGTTCAGCAAATATCAAAGGAAATCCAGATACAAAATCCTAGTAAAAAAAACACTAGTCATTCTATAGGATACAGAAGATACTGTTGAAAATTAACTAGATACAGTCAAGCCTGCAGAGGTAATCACCTGAGCACCTACATAAGTAGCTCCTGGTCAATGAGACCACTTTCTGGTGGTCCCTGAGATTATTTTTATTATTGACAAAAGTATCAAGAATCCTATCTATAGTGACCACCTGTCCCTACCACAAGATTTTATAGGTCCCTGGGTGGTCGTATTGGGCAGTTTTGACTCACCAATCTACCGGAAGTACTAGGCTAAATAGAGGTTGTTCGTTACGATACCCTAATGGGAATTTTACCCTTAGGAAGTGACGTCAGCGGACAGACTCCCCTCCACGGCAAAGACAAGACAGTCTGCAAACGTACACCTCTCCCTTTGTATATACTTATCTGATGACTGGTTACAAATCAAATGTCATAAAACGCCACCACGTACTGTAATCAGAGAACTCTTCTGTAAAACGTCATGTTCTCAGACTTTTTCAAAAATTGGTCTTCAGGTGGGGGTGTCAAAGGCAAGTTCAAAATGAAGAGAAGAGGAAATCGCATTGTCATAGTCATGTAGGAGCAAAAAGTGCAAAGACACAACAAAAGATGCAGAGTAGCCCAGTCTCACAGTTGATGTAGATAATCATTTGTAAACTTTTAGTATGATCAGATGAAAAAGTAACTAATCTTGAAGTAATGTTGATGCTATGAACATTACAGAAGTGACGTCAGCTAACAGAATCCCCTGGTCCATGGCAAGAAGACAGTCTATAATCGTTTGCCTGGGACTTTTGATATGCTAATCTGTAGACTGGTAACACAACAGACGTCACTAAACGCCATCACGTACTGCAATCAGAGAACTCATCTGTAAAACGTCATGTTCTCAGACTTCTTCTCAGATTGGTCTTCAGGTGGGGGCGTCAAAGTCAATTTCCCAAGGGAGGGAAGAGGAAATCACATTGTCTGTGCTGCTGTTCATGGATATCAGATTCATTGTGTGATGTAGGAGCAAAACGCACAAAGACACAACAAAGATGCAGAGAAGCCCAACCTCACTTGCAATGTAGATAATTCTTTGTAAACTTTCAATATTATCAGACGAAAGAACTAATCTTGAAGTAATGTTGATAATCCCAACATAAAAACTTCGATGTATTTTGTTTGATCCCGTACTCTGAACCAAAGCAATGTTGTACATACGCCAAAGTTGCAGACGGACTTGAATAAATATGGTCATCCTGGTATGTAAAAGGATATGACATAAAGATATTTGCTTCAGACAGAAGGCGCTCAATCTACAGTCGCGGATGCCGTAGCACATTGCTGTTCTAAACAAACACACCAAAAGGGAAATTTGTACATTGAAGTGTCTATTTAGAACGAATTTATCGGAAGTATCTACATAGCTTTCCGTTGCTGACCGACAGTCACGGAGGACCAACCATTGAATATGAAAGTACGTATGTTGTTGCTATTGGTTACGTGGGGTTCTCTGTGGTCGGGTTGTTCTTGCCTGTCAGCCGGATGTGTGATACGGGAACAGCAGCTGTACCATGGGACGTCAATTGTTGAATGTAATTCTCTGAAACTTACCACGATTCCCGATGACATACCGCCCAACGCTGGACAATTTACTGCCATGTTTAATAACATTAGAAATGTTACCTACCTGCCGCAACTACCACGACTGTATACACTGGACCTGGGACATAACGACATGGAATCGTTTTCCTGGATGTCTTTGCGCGCTCTGCCGGATTTGGGTATTTTAGATCTACGCAGAAACCGACTGCGGTACGTTCAGCTGGACAAAGTCATTGAACATCTATCGAAGCTCAAAACCGTCGATGCAAGTTTTAATAAACTTGCGTCTCTCTCCCAGTTCGAACTGGGGTGGCCACAGGTGACCTGGGCCTATATCATGGAAAACCCCTTCCACTGTGACTGCGACCTCTCCTGGCTGATTGACAAGCTGGTGTGTTTACAAGCTTGTATGGAGAGAGACAAGGAAGCCTGTTGTCTGTCGTGTTCAGCCTGCTTTCTGGCCGACAACCTGAAATTTGCAGGCAGACTTGTCTGCCATAGTCCGAGTGGACTGAATCGGCTGCCTTTATCCAACGTGTCCAGTCAGCAAATGGGTTGTGGACCACACCAGCAGACTACAAAAGTTGCCATATCTGCGACGAAGACTTATGGCCAACAGCAGAGCAATGACACTTCTCCCATCAAACGTTTCGAAGATACGACCAAACTAGACCCGAAACGGCATAAATTAAGAACACAGGAATCCTACACGAACGACATCTCCACATTGATGAACCCTACACTGGACACTACAAAGCCGTCTGCTAACAGCTTGGGTACGAAGGAAAGAGAGACTCACAAACATCCGACTCCCTTCATCTTCAAAATGTTGACGGGAACCTTTCTGGCTTTGACCTTCATCTTTATCATCGTCGGAATTAAGATGAAGAACAAACCAAGAGAAGAAGCCAATATGGGTTCGTCTGTTTGTTTCTTTCTTTGGATTCCAGAAGTAAACTTTCCAGCATATCCCCTTATTATATGATACATACATACATAAATCAAATGAATATTACAATTGCCTGTTGCCTTTAGTGACAACACATCTCAGGAATACACGTGATTCTATGCATTGTACTTAGTGAGCCTTGTCTGAAACTAAAACAGTTTAAAACTCACTAATTCAAAGTGACATATTACCATTATCAACCTAACAATATCATAAACATGTCACTGACAAGCTGAATGTTAAAGTTTACAACACTGCGAATTTACTATCATAAATCCGTTTGAGAGTTTTCTGTTTGTGTGTGTAATTTTGCCAATCGCAAATCACCATTTCAGTCCCTCACATCGGCTTTGGTGGTTATTTGGAAACTCAGTTTCCTCTTCTTGGCACGACAGCTTTGTTATCCATCTAATAGTAATATCTTAGTCTTAACTGAGTTGGACTGCGAAAATGAAGCTAGACCTCCAGTACATCTTGTCATCCATTATACCTTTGCAGGAGCTGTTAATCACGGACACACAGCTGTCAATCATATCGCAGCAGCTGTCAATCATGGACATCCAACTGTCAATCATATCGCAGGAGCTGTCAACCACGGACGCCCAGCTGCCAATCTAATCACGTCAACAATAGTCAACTCTTTCTACCAAGGCACCACTGATGTAGAAGAGCCACATTACTACAATGACGATTTGGCTTCCATGGATGAAAGTCAAACTCTCGCATCAACACTGAACTCGACAGCTGAAGAAGGTTTTAATCCAGAACATTTAGCCGTTCCGGAGAATGCCCAACACTGCATGGGATCTGCATCTAGCGGACACTCTCAGGCAACATCCCGCTTGTATGCGTCGTCGGATGTCTACACCTCTGGAGCTGCTATGCCATCCAGTCTGTACACGTCACCCGAAGGCAACTCTGCAAACCTCAGCACTTCTGCAGAAGGTTTAAATTATGGTGACTCTGTAGCTCATGGCACTGATGAGCTCTGCAGTGAGCCAATATACGGTACGCGGTCGCAAGCAGCAGCGGTTACTTCATCTCGCCTGTACACCATGTGTGACTGATCTTCTGCTATCAAATTGAAAAACTTTTAAAAAGCTAGTAAAACAGTACTGCTGACCTTTGACCTCCAGACCCGGCCTACCACATTGATTTACGGTATATGATTTGGATTTGACGCTCGGTTGTGTAAATGTTATTATTTTGGTTACTATTTGTTCATTAGTTTATGTTATTTCCTTGTTATATTATTCAGTCTGTTTATGTTATTCTGTACAGGGCACGCATGAAAAGCAGTGCGTTTAGCACTGAGTGCGCCTACCCTGTATGAAGAAAACAGAAATAAATAGATAAATGAATTGAAGAGGATGACCAGACCAGCGCAGGGTCTTTCACAATGTACATAATCAGCACGACTCACATTGGAGACATCATTAGTGAATCATTAGACATCATTGGGACAGTGCTACAGTAGGATCGATCAAACGATTACAGGCACCGCCCATTGTTAACTTCTTACGATGAACCAACGCATTGTTGTTACTGAAGGTTCAAAGTAAGGCATCGTCTGTTCTGTGATCTTTCGTATGTTTCATGAACTTGTTGAAACTAAAATGACCGAACTTGGTCGAGGCGGACCCCATTTTGCTTTGTTTAGTAACATATTGTTTCAGTCATTGCAACGTCAATGTGCGAGGTCAATGATATTTGGACACTATGTATAAATATTTAATTCTATGTGTAAATATTGATTTCTACATGATAATCACGCTTTATGTAAGAAAGATAAAAATACCATGTTTTGCACTACACGGTGCACGTGCTAACTTTGTTTTGTTGAATGCTACCCCTCACGTATCGCCAACAGAATGATACAATGATGAACCAACCTTCGTAGGAAAACGGGTGAACTTGAAGTCGAAGTTCAATCACAAAGTTCCGAAACTGTTTTCGGCTAACAATTTTAAAATGGTCATTCAAAATATACACTTGGAGTCCAAACGGACCAGATAAGTATTTGAGGGTTAGAAAAAATACCAACATGAAATCTGACAAAGCATGAAACAAAGAAGCATAACCTATCAATACGGTCTAATGCCAGCATTTCCGCTGTTTTTTGTCGACCTCTCGCTGATTTTCATTTCAAAAAGGCTGAAAACTAGAAGCAAAGAAGCAATTCGCGTTGATCAAGGACAGAGTATTTTTTCTTAGATTAGTACTAAAGTATTAAAGATGAACACCTGGGAAATTCTGATCCATAAATTGTATGGCTTTATCATGTTTTCTTACCGCTATCTGTTTAATTGATGGAATGGAATACTAGTAAATTAAACAAACATTTATCAAGACCAAAAAATCTTTACAGTCAAGGAATGCTTTGTGCGACACCTACATAGCCTTAATTGCTCATTTGCATGAAAAAAAAACGTAACATTTTTAGAAGGCATCCATTACTATAACAAGAGTTCCATAAAAAATATATTAAGCAAATTAGACCTACATTTGCATAATTTATATTCAACGATGTTCACCATAGTACTGGTAAAATGCATCATTGAGCTCTTTTACGCCGACGACTCTGCTCTGGTGGCACATACTCTGGACGGTATCCAGCGGCTGTTGGAGAAGTTTGCAGAAGCGACCAGAGCTTACGGCATGACCATTAACATCAAGAAAACTGAAGTACTTTACCAACCGGCGCCTGGGCAGCCGCACATCCCACCGCGGGTGCTGATGGACGGAACCCCACTCGTTGAAGCGAAAACTTTCACTTACCTTGGATCAACTGTGGCAAACGGCAATTCCATGGACAGTGAGATAGACGCACGGGTGCGGGCCGCCTCAACTGCTTTTGGACGCCTAAAGGATCGGCTGTGGAATGTAAAACCTATAAGACTGAAGACAAAGCTAAACGTATATAGGGCTGTAGTTCTGAGTGCTCTCCTATATGGCCTAGAAGTGTCAACCCTCCATGCCCGTCATGTTCGACGACTGTCTGTCCTGGTCCAACGCCATCTTCGCAGACTGATGGGTATCGCCTGGCAAGACCGTGTTACCAACGTCGAGGTCCTGAGGCGTGCGGGCATGCTAACTATGGAAGCTATGATCACCCGCGCGCAGCTTAGATGGACTGGACACGTCATCAGGATGTCCGAAGAGCGACTGCCGCGAAACCTGCTGTTCTCTGAACTGAAAGAAGGCACAAGGCCCCGTGGCAGACCGCGACTTCGCTATAAGGACACGGTAAAACGGCGCCTCGGTCTAGCGGGTATCAGCCACCAGCAGCTGGAGACGATGGCAAATGACCGGTCTCAATGGCGTTCAGTAGTGAGAAAAGGCACTGAAACGGTTCACAAAAACTGGGAAAACCGGGAAGATGAAAGAAGACGCCGACGACATGCAGCAAACTCCGGCAAATGAACTTTGAAATTGCACTTGATTTGATTGACTGATTAATTTGAACTGTTTCTCGTACCTGTGTGCTGTGTGTTTCGATCATTTAAGTAGTTTTTCAAACTTTTTGTTGAAATTTTGTTTTGCGCAGTAATATGTCATAGTCTGTATAGACTGACTGACTATATATGTTCACCATCACATGACTTCCAAATGCCACAAGTATGACATTCCAGTTATCTACCATGGAATTACAGTATTTTCTCATTAATTATGCAAGTTAGGTCTTCATTTGCATAACTTTTATCTATCAATGTCCCTCTATTTCTCAGTTACAATATGTTGCATTTTTTTACTGTCTTACCTTAGAACGGCGTGGGTTTATAAAATACTCCCTTCATTATGCAAATTAGATTCTGATTAAGTATTCACATTTAACGTTAAGTCTATAACATTCCTCTGTTATAGAAAATATATATGCATACATTGAATGAATAGTGACTACTTTTTTCTATAAGATTAATTTGGCCACAACTACTGCGTGTTGACTTATTCGGTAACTCAGTACAGGGCACTGTATTCCTTGATGAAGCAAGTTCAACAAAAAACGTACCCGTACAGGTGTTAAAAGCGTTGATACCAATGACGTATAAACTCTGCTCCTCTCTACAAGATTCGATACAAAATTAGAAGTAATTAGCCAGCTAGGCTAAATGATTTGCTAGAGGAGTTGGCCGGCAGATGACATACACATTGGCAACTAACTTTCAATTCACACCTTTTGTATTCAAACCTCTTGTAGCATGCAAATTACTCTATTAGAAACAAATAAAAAAATACCTGTGCAGTCTTTGATTTGTGTAACATTTTAACAGGACGACAGTACATAGCTTCTCCGCGCAAAAGGAAAAAAAAAGGACAGTGGAACGACACCAAATGCCCCAGCAAGCTTTCTTATGCGTGCAAGACTCCAAACTGATACAATATTCCATCCATGCTACTTTAGAAAATAAACTTTGATCGATGAAATAGAAAAGAAAGACGCAAGTGTTAAGCCAAGTGATTCATATTCTTATCTTTTTCATCAAAGGAATTATAGGATATTTGGTACAAAAGAGAAAAAAGACTTTACTGGAGCCCAAGTAGCAAACACTAAAAATAAAGTATTAAAACTCTCTTCCTTCCTTCCTTCCTTCCGATACAATACTAGCCAAGACAATGTAATATATTAAAACATTTTCTTGGTTAGTAATGTATCAGGTCCAACTATAGTAAGAAGGAAAATGATTCATTTTATGCTTAAGAGCACCAGAAACAACTTTACTCACTCTTTTAGGGACTTTTCTTTTCCATGTACCAAAAACCGATCTTATCACTGAAACGAAAAAAATAAAGGAAGCTACTCGACTTTGTTCAATAAGTTATCCACATGTCACTCTAGGTACTCATCAATATACGTGCTTTTCTTATACTTAGGCCATGGTCATTCCATTATATGGATCATATCGACTGCCAAGCGAGTGTGTGAATAAAAACAAAGTTTGTCAAAAAGAAATTACCTTCATTATAAAATCTAAGTTGTCAGGAAGGCTGCACAAGTAACTAAACAGTATGGTAATATATAACTAAACAGTATGGTAATATTTGACTTTGGAATTGACATTGGCATTCTATTGATGGCATATATTCTCTCATTTCCAGCTGCTTTGCAAGATTTATAGCAGCTTTTTTTTAAACTGACGAAAATTATTGCTCGCGCTAAAGTCATCAATATAATCGAATCAACATGGCCTAGTTATCAGTCACTGATGAGACAAAGTGAACTCTACCTGAATCGTCTTACTCTTCAGAAAATGTTTCTAGTTCTTTGATTGATTTTGTATTATGTTATGTCATATCAACATACAAGTTTGAATTGCAGGTCTTTGCTATCTGTGAACTGTTGTTAGCAAGTGTTCGTCGAAATGTGTAATGAACTAATATGACACAAAACCATGTTTTTGATAACCATTACAATCATTGCAAGTTAATTGTTAATAGATTGAGAAGAATTAAAGTGATGCTTGATCAGGTACATGTATCCTAAGAATGGCGAGACGCATACACATGTGGACGCATATAGTGCATCCATGTGAAGAATCCTGCAATAATGTAAACATAAACCAGATTTTTGACTGTGGTTATTCTGCAAACAATTGCATAAATGATGTTATAAAGATATGCTTTATGCCTGTGTAGTTTGTCAAGATTGCATTTCATCAAGTTGATCCTCATTACCACTGAATTTAACTAAAAACGTTATAAAAACTGTTCTTATACAAGACATGTGTTGATGCCGAGTCATAAGAAACACAAACTTAAATTATTTTGAGTTACACACTTAGAATAAAGGCATCCTTCGAAGTTAACATTTTATAGTTGATCTAATGCCGATCTGACTTAAAAGTCTAAAATGTGGCAATCCATGGGTGTTCAGAGTTTTTCAGGCAGTATTATAATCATGTTTTTTAAAATGTATTTTCAACGTCTGTAGAAAAGAATTGTATCTGATAGCTGTTAGACGAAGTGCTGGTCACAAAGACTTTCATTACCTTCCTAGAATATGTAGAAAATTGTATTTTGGTCTGCTGGCACTATATAGCAGTACAATTTTCCATGTGATGTTGAAAATGGTGATACATTTTGTAGTTTATCAGAAATACATTGTACTTACATATCTACAATTTACCTACACTAACCTGCATATGTAAGTAGTACTTTGAGTATGAGAATGTCCCTCAGCCTGCCTCAAACGAAAAGGATTACTTAGACACATATCACTTCAGTATTGTATTTAATGGGTTTTGAACTTAGAAATGTTGAAATAATGTTAGTAATACAGATATACTGGAAAGAATTTCCCCCAAATTCCTGTCATTGAATTATGTTTTGGGTACTACTACTACTACTCGGGTACCGTTAGATTGTAAATGCACCACTATTTATGAATAACCGAACAATATATCTAAGTTCCTGTGTTTGATCTGTACGTATTTGTGACAAATACAAACATATTCTGGATCGAAATATGTCAAATACTGTAGAAAGTCCGTATGTTGGATCTGTGTGTATCCGTGGCAAATACAAAGGTATCCTAGACGTGCATATGGCAATGATTCGAGGGTAAAATCTGTATCAAAAATCCTTTTTTGTGTACGGCCCCGTATCCGTTGAAAATCCTTATTTTCGAATTCCTTCGGACCTTCGGTTCCGGATAACGTTTCTCCCTAGTTGGATCTATTACGGATTCGTTGTTGAAAAAATCTCTGTATGTATCCGTCAGGATCTGTGGCATTTCAATACAGTGTACGGCTCCGTATCCGTCGAAAATACCTTATTTTTCGGATTCCTCCGGATCTTATATTCCGGATCACGGTGCGCCTTAGCTAGTCGGATCCGTCACGGATTCGTTGTTGGATCCGCCTGTATCCGTCAGTGTCCGCCATTTTCTTTATACAAAAATACAAAAAAAATCCCTGTACGTATCCGTCAGGATCTGTATCATTTCCGTACAGTGTACGGCTCCGTATCCGTCGAAAATACCTTATTTTCGGATTCGGATCTTACATTCCGGATCATGGTGCGCCTTAGTCGGATTCGTTACGTTGGATCCGCCGGTATCCGTCAGTATCCGCCTAAAATAGGAAACAATTCCCTGTACGTATCCGCCGGGATCCGAGGATATCCTTCCTATCCCCATAAAAGCCAATAGTTATGAGATTCTTTCAAAGATTAAAATCCCAGAAAAAAACACCTATATTAAATGGGCTAAAATTTTTGATTTATAAACAATAATTTATAGAAATAAGAATCTCACAATGATGAATTTCGACGTTTGTCAAAAACCGATAACGGTGACGTCATCGGCCAAGCCGCTATGGGCGATTCACTGTTTGCGGCCCAGGAACGATTATCCAACAATAACTTGCCTCAAAAAACCTATAGGGGTTTGATTTTATACAAACAGTGACGCCACCCTAATCATACACTATTAAGTAAATAACCTGTCAAAGAAAGACCGCCAACACCCTTTACTAAAAAATAATGAGACTGCCATGAAACTGGGGTGTGTACCGTTAACATTTAATTGGTAGATATTCGTAAATCGTAATCTGATTGTAAAATATTCGTCAATATATCATGATAATGTTGTAAAGTATAGTCAATACAGCAACCCGGCTGCCATTGTTGAATTTGAGGAGCATGCATGTATTCTCAATAAACCATTCATCATAATCATTTGGAATGAAAAGATCCTTGTCATTTAGTCACTCACTAACCCGAGTAATTATTTACGTGATAATTTTACGACTTTAACACCTGGAGGATATGGACATTACACCAATAGCTATGTTTGATCCGGTCTTGCTCTACATGTTAATTTGATAAGCTTTGTCAGTGTTCAACTTCAGCAGGTGAAAGAGGATCGCCACTTTCCAGCTGCGTCATTGGACCCACCGTAATCCTAATTCAGGTACAACTGACAATTGAGATGTTGCTTAGAACAGTGACATAAACAACAAATTGGTGTATGCTAGTAATCCATGTAACCATGTCAGCTGTGTGACTGTATTTATTCTCATTACAATTTCTCTATCATTTCCATATGGTGATTATCGAATATAATGCAATTCTATGAGTAAACGCAATTCTTAAGTGTAAACCGAAATTCCTAAATTAAGGGTTATCTTTAATTAGTATTTCTGTTTCTAAAAATGAATTACTTTTTGACACGTAGTTTGGAATTAGCAGCCATCACATTGTAACAAAAGTCCGAGTAACCCGAGTACCACCAGATACATGCATTATACGTTTTTGACCAAAATGGACCAAATTTTTTAGCTGTTTCCATTCGGAACCTACACTTGGATACCTAGGAGGGTCTTCATGGTGGCGGTGCATCTGCACTGTTGACAAGAGTTTTTGTCTCCCCGACTACCGGTAAGACAAACGGTACCTTGATGTATCTCCTGATGTTTGAAAGAATCTTTGATTCGTAAGAATCTTAACATTCTATAAACATATGTGTGCATGAATATCAATATTTCCAACATACATTTTTCACTAGCCACGATGCTGTACGCAATCATCTTGACTATATCCTTGAGCCTAAGCACTCTGGCCAGCGTAGAAGGTTTGAAGATTGGGGCCTTCAACATACAGATATTTGGAACCGCAAAGATGGCTCAGCCTGAGATAGCGGACATGATTGTTCGGGTGAGCCATTCATGTGTTCCCTCATTTATTATATTACTCATGCATACACGGCAGTCGGTTGCAAGGGACAACTTCCCACTGTAAGGGAGGGTATCAACAGCTTGGCTATATGTTGCATGTCCACAAACAAAATGCCAGCAAAGATAATATACTGTGCAGAAAAAAGTTTGCAGTCAATTGGGGTTTCTTCTTATGCAAGGCACCCAGGAAACAAAGGGCGTTACGGCATGGATTTACAGTAATCCATGCGAATGACCGCTGGTGAGCCCGGATAGAACGCACGTTAGATTCGAATGGTATACCATGGTTCTTAATCTAAAGCAAATCTGTAAATTTCGGACCCATATTTGACCATGGCGTTCTTTCGATCAATTGCCAATCCGAATTTATTTCATTCAAGTCCTCCTTTGGATTTCTTCGTCACTCATTCGTTCTTTCATCCAAGAGACCCTTAAGTCGTTTTGTCAAACCTTTGCTCCCCATATTCACGTTGACTAAATCAATATGAAAATAACACGTGAATGTTTGACCATATGTGACTTTCCCACCTCACGATGTTCAGCACCTTCTATTTGCTACTTTTATAAAATTTACCGTCACCTATTGGTTACTGTAGATTGAAAGAGTTTGTAATTTGTACGCAAAGATCCTTTTGTGTTTCCCTCTTACGTATGCCTAGATCTGCCAGCGCTACGACATTCTTCTCATACAAGAGGTTCGTGATGCCAGCGGGACCGCCATTGTGGATTTACTTAACAGGGTCAATAGGTGAAGCTAATGTTTAATCATGTTTCGTGTGGGTGTGTATGTGTGTGGGGGGCGGTGTCTTAAGAGAGTACATACGATTGAATTCTTTTTGGACCCTTGCTCACAATTGATGACAAACAAATATCTATCTTTTCCTATGATAATCAAAAATACAATAACTTCAAGAATTGTGTATTGCATATTAAGTTGCATGGAAACACCAATGCCCCATGAATATATCCAATGCGCATGCGTTAAGATAAGAAAATATAAATTGCTTGGGAGATGTAGATGACCATGGTAGATGGCTTAACACCACACGTGTTTTCTTTAGTTTTGTACTGCTGTCAGAAAGTAAGATACATATGCATTCACATTGATACCTCCTTTTACAGACTTTTTAAAATACTTGACTTGACTTATGTCGGGTATATTCCTTTACATATGTACGTAAAGAAGTCTGAGGGACAATCTTGTATACATCTTTTATGGCATCACCTTTTAAAAAATCATAGAAGGTATATTTTACACGAAATTTTCTGTAAAAGGTAAATATTAAATGCGCACGTGATGGTGTTAAGTGAAATTTGACTATCTTTTTTTTGTCATTCACATAAACGCTAATCACTCAGTGCCGGCACTGCGAACTACGACATGGTCATAAGTGACCGGCTGGGCAGGACGACAAGCAAGGAGCAATATGCTTTCTTCTACAGGTTTGCAGTTTTGAATGGTGATTGATACAGTGATGTATTTTGTGGATAACGATGAACGGCAATGGTCATCGGCTAGATTGAGACAGTTGACAGGGCTTTTATTTTAGTCTGATACAAACGTAACAAAATGCTAAACAAATAATGAGGTAAATGTTGTTAGCTTACTAGTATATATATCATTTTATCAGATATATATGTTCGCAGTTTGTAAATCATAACTGATGATATCTAGCATTAAGACACCGGCATAGTTATTTCACCTTAAGAAAAGTGACAATTTTATAAAGTAAATGTGCGTGTCCAAAAAGAGGAATCAAGCAGACAGTTTGCAATTAATGCACGTGTTGCTGTACAAAACAGTAATTCTATTTTCCTGAGTACGAGGTTAACATGTAGAAGCAAAAAAGCATTTCTATCTACAAAGAAAAAGCGACAGACATAGGCTGCTGCCAGATGTTCGATATCTACAAGTAAAAAGTGACACATATAGGATGCGGTCACAGGTGTTCGCTTTCCCACCCTGTAGGACGGACGTCGGCCTTGCATTGACAAACTCGTATCACTACGACGACGGAAACGAAGCAATGGGGACTGACACGTTCGAACGGGAACCGTTTATCGCCCGTTTCTCCTCATCTCGAACTGGTGGGTGTAAACCTACGCAACTTATGTTACGTAATCCCCTAGCTGGGGTTTACCTGTTTTCTCGATGACCAGCCGGCTGATGGGATTGTCGGCTCTGGTATCGTCAGCAATCAACAATGGCAAATTGTATTCAGAATAAACTAAAAATAATAAATACAAAATTGATGGAAAAAACACGATACTTTGAAGTGGATCCCAGTTGCTAACCTTTCATTTGCAGCCTACTTTCTTTGAAAAAAAATTCAAATTACAAGCATCATCTAACGAAATGAATTCTGTTGCCTATTTAGATGAGGAGAGGAAAATTTAGATCTCTGTAAACTGCACTCAGCTCAAATATCTAAAATAATTAATCAATAATTTCTTGTTATTTTCTACACAGTATAGCATAATTTAACATTGCCATATTTGCGAAGATCCCATAATCAAAGGTTTAACAGCAGAGCTGGGTATGCCATGCGGTGCGTTACAAAATTTAACACGTGTCAAAATGTACCTTCTAATATAAAATACACACGCTTTTCTTAATGAAAGACAATGCTAATAATTTATTAGAGCTATGGAAATATGATGAAGGGAACTTTTGGCCATTCTTCGTTTTGCCCTGCCAATACAGATTAAGAAAATAATGAGACTTTAACCATAACATATTACCCAAAATACACCATCATACTGTATACGTACACAACTAAAAACGTCAGTTAGCGTATTACTGTCTTTCTCACTTCCAGCTGTGCGCGACTTTGTGCTGGTAGCGATCCACACGGCCCCTGACCATGCAAAAGAAGAGATACAGGCTCTCGATACCGTCAGAGAGAGCATCGTCTCCAGGTGGCGCATCACGGTCTGTATGCGGGTCCAAACCCTACAACTTTTTTGCTTTGTTTATGTCATTGTCATGTATTATTCTGTGGTATTTTTTTACCGGCTCTAGATCTATGTATGGTTATATCAAACGCTACCCTCTGCATAACCTTCTTGGCGAAGGTAATAATGTTTGTTCACATCTACCTGTTGCAAAACCGTCTAAAAAACAAGGGATCTTTTTAACATCAACAGGCTAGGGGTGACAAAGAATACATACGAATTTAACGGAATACATACGAATTTTACGGAATACATTAATCCATTACTAGAAACATACGATCCGTACGGAATACATACGATCCATTACGCAGAAACATACGATCCGTACGGAATACATACGATCCATTACGCGGAATACATACGATCCGTACTAATTTGGAGAAATATCCTGATCACGTGACATCGGCGGCAAATTCAATATGGCGGACTCGGGATTACCAGTTCTTCGTACGTTATCTTGGCTTATAAAAGCTTAATAATGGCGTATCCCATCCGGATAAACTCTAAAAATCTCAAGCTGCACTAAATTAAGACTGATGTAGGCTTAGACCAACTAGGAGGACCAGACAAAGCTAGATTCGGTGCTAGCGCGATGGCCAGCAAATTAGTACGGATCGTATGTATTCCGCGTAATGGATCGTAAGTATTCCGTACGGATCGTATGTTTCTAGTAATGGATCGTATGTATTCCGTAAAATTCGTATGTATTCCGTAAAATTCGTATGTATTCTTTGGCACCCCTGATCAAATCATCGAACTATTTCGTAAGGAGAGATCCCGAGTTTGATTCCCGGCAGCGCTGTGTCCGACGTTGTGTCCTTGGGAAAGACTCTTTACAAGACTTTCCTCACTCCACCCTGGGTACTTGACGTAGGTTGGGGAAGATCGTATTGGGGTCACCTGGTGGGGCCGATTGGCAGCCGCCAAGACTCTTGCCTCAGTTTCACAACATGTTAGTGTGGAGCAAATATGTATCTTCTGCCCATGTGTATCATGTGATTGTAAACCCTGCACCAATTCAACTTGGTTCTTTCCCAGGATATCATGATCATGGGAGACTTCAACGCCGACTGCAACTACGTCCGGCCCAGCCATTGGGACAGCATCAGCCTCTGGACCAGGTATCGGACCTACGATTGGCTGATAGGCCATGACGTCGACACGACTGCAACTTCGACCAACTGTGCGTACGACAGGTGTGCATCCATTTAAATTTCATAAGTCATTTCATTCAAGAACTATCAAGACAGAAACATACTGTATGTGCCTGTTGCAAAAAAAAGCTGCTTAATTTCTTTTAAAAAAGATACTATTCAAAACCTTGCTAAACATCAAACGCCAAAACTTTTTTAACTGCCTTTCACTAATTAATGAATTCACAACTGGTCTCAACACTCCATTAATGCAATTAGGTATCATTACCTGCGATAACATTTAATCAGTTGTGAAAATATTACCTTCATGAAACGCAACATAGTTTGTCCGTAGTAATCTAATGAACTTAAAGCTCTGTTTGCCTTCATGTTAGTTTTCGTTCTCATTGAAAGGCTTCTTTTCATTTGAAATATATAGATATCTATATTTTTTTCAGAATTGTTGTCTCCGGACCTACCCTGAAAAGTAGTGTTCTCCCCAACAGCGGAAGCGTCTACGACTTTTCCAGGCACTTGCATTGCAATTGCGAGGTATTGTTTTTGAGTAGAATGCACTTTAAAACCTTTTCGGAAGTCTTCTATTTTGTACGATATGCAATGTTTCGATAGCAGTTGCAAAGTTTATTTCCCAAACGAACACTCTCCTGTATCTAGCAGAAATCACCATGATGATAATCTCATATTTTCCTGTCATTTTGTACGGACAAAATAAACTTTTTTCTTTTAAATGTCTGAAAAGACTGGCACTTTGGGCAGAGACAGATTCGCTGTACGATGGAAAAACTGACGGCATCCTTGGAATAGCCGTGTATGTGTCAGTCAACATTTAGTTCTAAGGGTGACATTTTCTCAGACCCTTGTCGGCAGTTGTTTCCGTCACAGGTTGGTTATGATATAACTTCTGCGACAACTTTAATTGCAGGACGGCCTACGGCGATAAAGACGGAATGATCAATGCAAGACTTTGATTAAGAAGCTGAGGTTTACATGTCACTAATTGCTGCCCAATGTAACAGGATGGGCTTTAAGGCGACCAAAAAAGCAACAACTTGCATTTCGGAAATTCTTTAACTTTCTGCAATCAAATCTTTCGACCGAAGGTCTTTTACTGTGTGTGAGATGGCTTTATGACAATATTTCAAAAAAAATATCGAAAGACTATAATACTGTTATTCACGTCATTTAATGTTTGGAATGAATTTCAGGCAACATCTGTTAGTGACCACTACCCCGTGGAAGTGGACCTGGTATAGAACCAGGTCGGTGGTATTCAAATAATGTATTTCATCGATATTACGTTTCTTAAATACAGATTTGCAATTTTTTGACAAAAGATCCACCTCTTGTGTAACTATCTTATTAGTTTTATTATCAATTTACCTAGAGAGTGACCATGAAATTCTGCTTGACATTACATCATTCACTATTCCCTATAGGTTCCCGTGATGCGGCAGTTACAAGTGCGTCAAACAGCTCCAACATGTTATCCATGGCGATTGCAATAACAGCTTGTAAGGATATTAAAAGCACTGTGTAGAGCACATTTCTATTGTACAGGCTTTTTTTTGTGTGACAACATTATGCAAGGATAACGTAGTTGAATTGGATGAGATATCGGATCAAAGGCAGCGTGGTATGATCTATGCATACGGCTCACTTTTTTTACGGTGAAAATGCTATAACCAATAGAAAAACGCATACAGTATGATTAAGATACTTAACGCTTGCTTTGTTGTTTGTCAAGTACACCTCGAAATTGTATACTGTTTGGTTCTTTGTAAAGATAAAACATCGATATAAGCAATACATGATCTAATTTTGGGAAATCTGATGCTTTAGCTATAGGAGGACATTGAAGAACTTCGTTTCGGAAGTTTAGAAGTTATTACTCTATTTTTGTTTTAGGCAACGAATCATGATGTTCCTTTTGGTTGTGGAAAGAATTTACTAGGAATTAGAGAAGTGAATACAACAAAATAACTTCAAAGCAGACCGTACAATGATTCTTGGTTGATAACAATATGATTTTGCCAGTGCGTCCTTTAATGCTGTTGCCAGACTAGCACAGTACCCACGTGACTCGCGAAGCCGTAGACACGGCCATAGAGGCGGACATCATTCTGATTGGGCTACCTCTCCACCGCAGCCATTTCCTACAGCCCTTGGACTCCCATGAAGTCGTCGCATGAAGTCTTCGTTTGAAGACGTCGTGAACGACATGACTTTGATAAAGCCGGACTTCTTTATAACGAAGTCATCTTTCTCTAGGATTTACAAAGTAGTTTGAGAGAGAACCCTGACAATGTCAGTCGTCAAGACAGGATTCAAGAAAACAGGGATCTATCCCGTCGACAAAGACGCCATCAATGACCACTGATTGCGCCTGGAAGAGTCCAGTGCAAGCTCAAAAGAAGACAAAGTGATCGACAAGAAGGAGGCAGAAGGTCAACTACTACCGGAGGAGTTGGAGATACTCAGATTGGCAGAGACGTTTGGCGCCGGCATGCAAGCGGAAAGAGAATACAACACAGGAAGAGCGCTTCTAAACATAGAAGTGGAGATGCTGGAACTAGCCGAGAGAGTGTCCGCGAGAAAGTGTGGAGAAGAAACCTTCAACTTTTGCCACTTGCAGGTCAAGGATGACGTAAACAAATACCCCCGTCCAGGCGGGGGTTGTCCCTGCATATGTTTCGGACTTGCTGACCCCGATTCCCGAGTCTCAGAAAAGAAAGTCAAGGAAGGTAAAGCCCAAAGCTCTGGTCTTCGACTAGGAATACATTGACACCTTGGAAAGAGAGAAACAGGAAAAAGAAGATCAAAAGTGTGAAGAGAAGTTGAGGAAGAAAGGAGAAGAAGAAAAAGAAAGTGAAAGAGATAGAGAACAAGCGAAAAGAGAGATTGGAAGCTACACAAAAACGGACAGAGGAGAAACAGAGAAAGAAGATGGAAGAGTTGGAGCGTCAAGAGCGATTGGAGATTAGACAAAAACGGAAAGAAGAGGCACTGTCAGAGAAGAAGGCGGGAAAGATTAAGAAGAAGCAAGCATTTTCACAGGTAATGAATGAAAAATCGTCTTTTATACAGGACGTTGGTAACTTTCTAATGTTACTATTAAGCTGCTTTCGCCTGGGTGCCATCCTCCGTAGTGGCCGCTGGCTAAATCTTTTCGCTTGCTTACCACTGCGGCTAAAAAGAAAGTATAAAACGCGTCTCGTTTTCTTACGTTACAATATTGAAAATGTGTTTTCGTAGACTTCAAGTGGCAGTGGGGGGAATCCCGTCCGATCGCGACCACATCGTTAGTCTCCTTGCTGGATGGCTGGCTTCACCGCAGTCATGTATAGCTTTGTTCTTTGTCAACAACTCTCTTCTGCTGGCAGTGCTGTGTAGTACAACAAAACACATGTCTTGTCTACATTCATTTTTAGAAAGAACACTGAAAGCAGTGGAGGTAACGGGCGAAGACTAGGATGAGAATCTGTTGCAACCTCTCTTCAGCAGAACGCAACGGCTTCACAGGAACGCGGCACAGCAACTGTTGATTATATTTGATTGGATAGGATTGAATCTTTCATACAACTGTCAGATCTTGATTAACATGTATCAGTCTGAATTTTGCTGGTATCTATTTATGTTGGCTCCATAAAATTTATGAGAGAGTTACCATTATAGCGCTGATTAAACATTAAAATGGATATTATCGTAAAGAAATTAAAGACATGCGTTGTCAATACATTATACATGTCAATATCAGGATATCCTTGACAAGTATGGGCTGACAAATGCACCACATCGTATTTATAATACAGATGAAACCGGCTTCACGCTCGACCTGCAGAGAAAAAAAAATGTAACATTCAAGTCCATGTCGGGAGCCTCGTCATCTGTAAGAGCCGGCACGAGGGACCACATCTCGATCATGGAGTGTACGACAGCAGATGGCAGCGCAATACCACCGCTGATAATCTTTTCCAGATGCTGCCGAGGCTCTGTGTACAGGCTAGACGGGCCCCCAAACGCACTATACGCAACTACACCAGCTGGCTACATTGAGGGGCCCGTCTTCCTGAGCTGGTTCATATCGTGCTTCCACAGGTTCACCACACAAGAGAGGCCATTCCTGCTTATGGTCGATTAGCACTCAACCCACATGGCACACGAGGTGATTGAGTTTGCGATTGAGAATGACATAGTCATCTTGACGTTCCCACGACACGCAACTAATTTTCTGCACTCAATGGATGCCAAGGTGGGGCCTTTCCGCGCACTTAAGGATAAGTTTGAGAAAGTGTTGCACCAGCTTTCTGTAGCTAAGCCAAACTTCTACGTAACCAAGTCGACCTTCACAAAGATCTACTCTACAGTCAGGGATGAGGGACTGACAATGGCGACCATTCAAGGAGAATTTAAGAACACGGGCATGTATCCTGTAAACCTGGATGCGCTGGACAGCCGTCGGTTCAAGATGAACGACGTGCCGGTGGCCACCATTGAGCAAGCAACGGTGAACAAAACAAAATGAATTGGTGACCTCTGGTATCATTCCTGAATATATGGCCGACATCCTCAATCCGATCCCACTATCCCGGGCGCGTACTAATCGAAAGATCAAGCCAAGAGCTATTGTGTTCGACGAAAGCTACCTACAAAGTTTGAAGCAGAAGAGAAAGAAAACGAGAAAAGGAGAAAAGGAGGCAGCAAGCATTGAAGAAACTAAAAAGGGAAGAAAAAAGAGAAAGGCAGTTATCTTTTATACAGTAATGATCTGATCATAAACTGACTAGTTTGTTTGATATGTTTCTTACCGTTACAAAAAAAAAGAAACAATGAATGTACGTAACGTCTCTACTTATTAACCGTTGTGAACGATGAATCTTAGTTCAAACCAGCATTTTGTCGCAAATCTGTTCAGAGAGCAGACCTTACCGAGAAAGCAAGTCACCATCGTGGATGGAATAGTATGAGTACGAGGTACGCGTATGATTGTGTAATGTGAAACATGCCGAAGTTCTTTGTATTTTGTGCATTCCATTGAAATATGCTGCTAGAAAACCATAGTACATGTATCTTCTCTTTTTTATCCTTAGGAAGGGGACTGAGCTGGAGGGTGCAAGAAGGGCGGACTTACCTTACCAACAACGCATACATAGTATCAAGAGCGCACATCTGTACTGCACAGTCCATAGTAGGCACATGTATTATGGGAAACGATTTGTTCAGTTGAGCAGTTGTACCCACTATATATTGAACCATATATGTTGCCTTGTACTTGTTCTGGATGCAAGGGTATTAGCAATAATTGCTCGAACAGCGTCTTCAAACCACAGGCTGTATATCAACAGTAAATCCATCTTACTACGTTACCGTTGTAACGATACATTACAGTCTTTAAGATACGACAGCGGCGCCAGCGTGCTCCATGGGGTGTTCGGGAAGTGCAGCAGAAACTCTTTTGTGCGGGTCTTTGAAGCCTTTGGAGCACAGTTACAATATAGCCTTGACGAACTGTCAGAGAGAGATTTGTCAAGCTATCACCTTTGAATGCTCATGTGACTTTTCTCGCATGTGTATCTACTTTTAAAAAGATATATATCTCAAGACTTCAGTAAGTTAAGGTATCAAACATTTTTATTGTTCAACAGTAGATGTTGCCCTCGTTTTAAAGGTATATATATTGGTATATAAACTCAAGTCGTGATTCTATTATTGAGAAAAGTGCGGGGACTATAGCTCCATTGTAGTCATCTCAAATAGATTTACTGTCTAAGCAAATAATTCCTTGTCATGTTTTCATTTGTGTTATCGAAAGTTATTCTGGAAAAATGGCATCCATTGTCTAAAGATCGCTGAAGTGTTTAACTCAAACTTTACTATTGTTTCTTAAGTTCTCTACTGCATGTTGACAAAAATCTTGATGACACTGTAACCCCTCTAAACGTAGGCGTCCAGCAGGGAAACCTCCACTTTCCCCCTGGCGATTGTCTTCACGGAGACCTTATCCTTCTGGCGCACCCAGCCGACCTGGACCCACGGGCAGTTGATCCAGGCATAAGCCATTATGCCTGGAAACGGTGTCCCTGGACGGTGGTATTCTTCCACGCGTAAGGCTGGGGTCACCTCGGCCTCCACCACCTTCAGGGCGTTTGAGGTGTAATGATAGGTTTCCAGCGTCAGATTCTAGAGGTCAAAAGAATCATAAAAATAGACTGTCACGTATGCTGTTCCCGACAAGCATTAGTGTAAGCGTTCAGTACCGTTATATTCCATGGGAAATATTATAATAAAGCTGATTTTTGAGACGATAACGTTTTCTAAAAGGACACATAGGCAGACCACAATTGCGGCAGCACAGAGTAGGAGTGTTGGAGGCCTCGCCCCATAAAAATCATGCTAAAACAACAAAATTTCGTGCTGTCACCTCTGGATCGTAGCAAACAATATCACATGCTAGAAATAGAAGAACAAAAGACATAACATTATACGTACCATAATCGCAGACAATGTACTCGTTGTTCGAGGAGAAAGAGCTTGAACACGTAGCTTGTCTGGACTCTCCAATTCCGTCAGACTTGACTCTATACCTCGTAGAGTGGGATTAACAAACGATAAAACCTTGGATAATTGTGCCCCCGCTGAAATATGCAGTCAATCAAGTGGCTCTCTCTGGCGCCCAAGGTTGCATTCCATCGACTATTTTAGCCACACACCTTATAACATCGAGAAGAAAATTGCATCTAGGGAGACAAACCGACATAGACCCGTTGCTTTCGTTCAACGTCTGCTTGTATCAAAAAATAGGATTTAATTTGGATGTGTAAGCCTTTTAGACCGCCAATATCTTACAGGAAACATATAATTCATGAGCTTTTATCCAAATCTTTTGTGTGTCAAATATCTTAAACATTGACATTCTTGATTTCAAATGGTTGCAAATTGTTAAAAACCACACCTATCCAAAGATGTCCCTGCGTGTGCAACCATCAGCATCACCCAATTCTGATAGACTATTTCAGATAGACCGATAAACCGGCTTGAGATGTGGCTGAAGCTGCAAAATCGGGCAGGGCTGCCTGCAATGGAGAGACCCGCGGAAGTCCATATGTCTACTCACTACAAGAAGGAGGAGGCAATCAGCAACGATAAGTATCGAGCCAATAGGAGAGTAAAATCTACCGGAATACATCAGTTCTTTAGTGACAATCAGTGAGGTTAAGATTCCCTTACTCACTCCGCTACCTTGCGGTCTGTGAATATCAATATAGCGTCATCACTTTCAAAGAACACCTGTTGACAGTTTGAGCTTCGACCTTCTCGAAGTGTTGTAGATACGGCTATGCAAGAATGATTTGAAAGTTTCAAGTTTGCAAAACATATCTTGAGTGTTATGTTTCATCGTAGAGTTGAAGGCAAATACTCCAAGCCCAAATGTGCTAAATTCTGACATATATTCATAAGTAATTAAAGCTTAACCATTCGTATCCAAAGATGTCCCTTAGTATGGAAACATCAGCAGCAGCCAGTTCTGAACCATCTCCAGTCGGTAAGACTATCTCAGATAGACTGAGAAACAGTCGTGAGGCGTGGATGAAACTTCAAAGTCGGGCAAGGCTGCTTGATATGGGGAGACCCATGAAAGCCGTCCACATTTTTACTCACTGCAAGAAGAAGGAGGCAAGCAGCAACGGTAAGTATCGAGCCAACAGCAGCGAGTCTTACAGCAGCAGCGACGAAGAGCCCAGCACGACGAGGAGGAGCCCAGCATGATGAGGGGACCAGCAGTTACGACGAAGAGACAAGCAGGGACGAGGAAGATGCCAGCTGCCTTGAGAAGGATGGCAGGTGCGACGACCCAGATAATGCCATCTGCGACGAGGCGAGTAAGATACCAGCCAAGTCGAAGAGGCGACCAAAATGTAATCATAGAACAAATGAAACAAAACCTTAACTCGGGACGTTGTGTCGACTGTGACCACACTCTATAAAAGTAAAACCTCAAGTTGTCAAAGAAATATTGTTCTCAAGTTATTGCTGATGACGAATTTTTGATATAGGATACGTTGGACAAGAAATAGGCACATTTAGCTCTCCATCCCTTATGTGGACACCTTTTTCCTGCACTAAGTTATTCTACATCAATAAAGGTGTATTTCATATTCCTATTCATTTCACTTTCAGTAAAGCTCCATTCATACCTCTGTGGTCTTGTTTTCACTATAGCGACTGGAGCACACAAGCACCAGCCTTGGTTGGTACCGTCAGAAGACTGGACCATGGATTGGTTACCGTTGAAAAGTAGATAAACTGTTCTCTTTCTTTTTACGTGCCACCTCATATGTTATTACATACAGTTCTGGATATGGAACAATAGTTGATTTCTTTTTACATGCGTGCCTGGCACGGTAGTGACGGCTCCCACCGTTGAGTCGTACCGTGCTAGGCTGGAGGCCTGCCCGCCTTAGCCTGGGACCTCCCCTCTCTACTTTGCCCCCCACGTGGTCATCTGGGGGTTATCTAAGTTAATGTTTTAAAATTTCCTAACGTCTGTAGCAAAGGAGGTGGCAGATGAGCTGGCACAGGAATAGGATTTACCCCCTTGCTGTATACACAAGAGAGAAGACCATCAAGTCGCGTTACAATAAGCTCTTCGAGCTGTTCACCAACTGCAATAACAAGTATGCCGATGTCAATACAATGATACCAAAAGACATTTTCTCTTTGGGTAAGAAAGAACAAATACTTCTTAACCCTATCTAGACCGGGCTTTTTAGAGACTTTTCTGGGACCGGGAGGGGGGGGGGTCATTCGCCCCCCTCCTCATAACTTCCAAACGGTATGATGTATCATCACCAAATTTGCAGAGTGATGTATATGTAAATGTTATAATTCCTGCAATTTTGGTACTGTTGTGACGTAATATGACGTAATTATGACGTCACTAATGTCATTTTATTGCCTAAAACCGTCTAAATAGGGAATTCCGGTAATACCTGACGGTTTTGACCGATTATTGTCAATGGTAACTACGTTGACGACAAAATGACATCATAGAATAACGTCATATGCCTTTATCTGTCCCTTGGGATCCGCCATCTTGGATAGGCAATCGTGAATTTTTTGAAAATACAATGTTTGCTACTTATGACACCAAAACACCATGAAAAATAGACTAGAAACGTTGATTTGAATGGTTTTTGTTGAACACATAGCAGGTATGGACGAATTTGAAGGGGCAAAGGCCTGTTTATACCTAAAATTAGGATGTTGGCCGCCATCTTTGATTTTGACCGATGACGTCATCAAATTAGCATTATTTATGAAAATTTAATTATCAAAGTTACACAAGATTACATAGGATCTTAATAATGTATGAAAACAAATGTAGCGGAGCAAGATAGCCTTGAAGCTACATTTTTAAACAAAAAATTGTGAATTGTGTAAAATATGCCTGTCAGAAACCAGTTGCCATGGCAACACGAAAAATAAACTTATACTTTTACTATGAAATTGTTAGCAACTAAATTCTATGAAAAGTCACTAAGTTTCGTTGTCCTAGCACACGTCGTTCTGGAGGTGTAGGACGTCAAATTTGGCGCGGGCACTTTTAGCCACCAAGTCTAGATAATTTTTACCTTTGACATCGTCTTAGATTATTACGAAAGGTGTTGCTTCGATTTTGTTCAACACAGATGTGGGAATTAAGGTGTTCTCCAGAGAGATATTTCAAGCTACCAGTTTCCCCTTCAAGATAGAGGGACATGTAGTGCAGTGCGTGGTGCATCGGCTTAGAAAGCGAGCAGAGTTTAGAAAGTCGCCATGCAGTATTTCATGGCATGTAGCGACCACACAGAGGATCCTGCTCAGCAGCTAAATTGCATGCCATAAAAGCATCGGATCACATAACCGTAACACCTGGCCGAGAGATAGTGGTGCCACAGTCTAAACCACGAAGACGAGAAATCACCGAACGAGTAAAGAGAGCGTGTTCTTAGGTTTATTATTTTCTGTGTACAGGATATTTATTTTGCACCGGCTGCAGGAAACAGTGTAGGCCTTTAGGCCATGCGTATAAGAGCTTAAAGGCAGGCTAAACTTAATTTTGTAAAGCATACTGCAGTATGTTAAATATGCCACTACGACCAGTTCTGACTTCTTTCACATGAGTCCATCATAGATTAGCGTTTTTACAACATTTGAAATTCGCGGTGTGGTGATGTAATACTGGCGATGTCCAAAGACCTTTGACTTTTGTGACGTCAGATTCCGAGTTGGAGGAATGGCGTCTGGAGTAATTCCTATGGTGCAGGTGTGGCCGACTCGGAATCTGACGTCACAAAGGTCAAAGGTCTTTGGACATCGCCAGTATTACATCACCACACCGCGAATTTCAAATATTGTAAAAACGCTGATCTATGATGGACTAATGTAAAGGAAGTCAGAACTGGTTTTAGTGGTATATTTAACATACTGCAGTATGCTTTACGAAATTAAGTTTAGCCTGCCTTTAACGTGACTCCTGTGGACGCCTATGTAAAGAAAGGCTACTGCATCTTGAAGGCGAACGTGGCCATGGGCAAGTAAATGAATAGAAAGATCTGAACGAGAACCCAGTTTATCTATAACGGACCCACGTTATTGTGCAGACTACATCAAGCAAAAAAAGGACCATTTCACCGTAAAGGGAGCTAACAGGAGATTGTACGTCCTACTTAAACATGACTCATCGCATAATGAAGGCAAGATTGACTTATTATTGATAACTGGAATAAATAGGGTTCATGTACTAGTAACTTGAGGTTTAATGTGTCTTAGAGACTGAATAGGTTTTACATAAGAAAACAAGCAAAAGACTGCCTTAGTCATTTTATCTTATACTGCCTCCACCATGAGCATTCGGACAATTACGATAAAGATTGAAAGTCGGCTCGATTCTACCAAAGGCAATGGGTCAAAACTTTTAAATGCCAAACGTTGCTGGAATAAGGACGTGCTACTAGATTAGCATCCGCACAGATTACCTCCCATTTGAAATTCAAAGGCACAGGGTTTGCATGAGATTTTCCACTTAATTTAATATCTTGGACTTGTTTTGTATTTATCCCGTGAAGGAGGGGCCGACTACACACAAGCTGGTGCAAAAACCAACTACATGATTTTCGCCATGGATCAGTGCAGATCAGCGGTGTTCTGGGACAATGACACGGCGATTGCCTAAACGTCGGCTGGCCGAGCAACAAGCAAAAATGTAGGCAATCGAATCTCCAGCCAGTTCGATGAACTTATTGACTGTGTTTTAAGCACAGTGAGTTATTAAGTTGTCTAAATTCTTGCCAAACAAGTCGCGAAAGCCTGAATTGATTTTGAGGAAATAATAAAAGACACGCAAGTCTAAAAGCATTTTAGCTGTCTGATTTATACGAGGAGAAAGAGGTATTTCAGTGGCATCAGAAAACGATTAACGTTACAAAACAGGATCTATGTTACTGTTGTGCAGTTGCTAAAACCGCGGTGTCATGATAAAGATTTGAAATCTCTATCTGTCAATCATCTAAAGCTTGGCATGCTGGTTGGTGGCCAGAATAATCGCGCCATTTCTTGACTTATCAGAGTCTTAGAATGCAAGACTGTTGACGTTTTATTACATTTGAATAACCTCATATAAAGCTTGTATTGCTTAATTAGAGTGCAAAAGATAAGTTAGTTTTCAATTAAGGATTCCCTTTTCTTTGGTATTTTTCATGGTCGAAACAACTTTCCCCTTAAACCCAGATATCGTCATTCCAGATAAATGGCGACAACCCATGGTATTCTGACACGGGGCTTGCTGGTCAGGTCCGTAGTGGCTTTTCTCCTGTGACTGTAGACGTGTTTCCCATATATGTGCCCTGAACTCATCAATGTTCCTCACTCTTCCCAACCTTGGATTATTAGCATCTATCTATTTATCTTGAAGGTGGTCTTTCGTTAATTTCACGAATCCCTAATTCCAAGAATAGTTTATTTATACCAAGATTGGTGCACGCGGGAAAACTGGTAACCTGATATCCTCATTCCGGAGAGGAGGCGACATTTAGTGCAGTCGGATACGAGCGCTTGCTGTTCAAAACTATACATGTAGCGGGCCAGTTCCTTCCTGTCGTTGTAACGTGTATGTAGTCAGTATCGTTCTGAAATCATTAGTGTTCCACTTCCTTCGAAATTTGGGACAAGTTGCTGACGTCAATTCATCAAACATGGAATTTTACATAGTCCCTTGTGTTGAATTAGAGGACATTACTACCTCTGCACCATATGTTAATATTTGTATTACGCATCCATGGACTAATTTACAATATACTGAAATTTATGGATTGCTGTCTCATTGGGTTGGATTCATACAGAATAGTGGTCCTAGTGTCCTCTTTGATAGTTTTGTTAATCGCTGTGACGTTACATCCTGTTGTGAAGCTATCTCGATGTATTTGAGGAAACAAAATGTGGCAATTGAAAACGTGCCCAGTTTTATTTGATTCAATTATTATTATTTGGGGCTGGAGGTGTCGACTTCCATCTGTTGCGGAAAAATCCTGCAGTATTCATTTCATATCGTAGAGTGTTTTAAACACTATTGTCATTTTATTGATAAAATCACAAGGTCTTCGTCAGAAAACATACTTCATACTTTGGTTTCATTTAACAGGGGCGCATCAAAATCATTCGCATGTAACTGGTTGATTTACTAGGTGACGTATGTCTTAGTTGAGATAGCGAAGGGCTTTGAAACTAGCTTTGCCCCTGAAACCAATCTTGATGGAAAAGCCCTTTTTTTAGCATATGGTCGTATTGACACTGATTGATAATGAAACTGGCACAGACTGCAAATGCTTTTCGTTACTTTAAAAAAAATTACATACCAGAAATGCACTGCCTGGATTGTTAATAGCAAGACCTCATGTCGAATGGAATCAACTGTTTTTCTAGATCCACAAATCAGGTGAAGAGGGTTTTTCGACCGCATATATTTCAAAATCTCATGTTTTATCGCGTTCTAGGCCCATTGTTTCTTTTTTAAGGAGGATTTTTGAGCGTGGTCGTTCTGGGACTCCAATGTACTTTAAAATGTACTCATATGCTAAATAAACAATAAGTGTTCATACTAGTATCCTTGAACTCTTCTGTTGAACTCTACTTCACAGCCATTTATGCATGAGTAGAAGATTTGGGAAGTGATTAATTTATTGTTGTCAGTTTTGACATTGTAAATTCACGACAGCAGGCACATTCTACCTTTAGTAGACTGCTCTTGACAATCTTGATATTTACGTGTTGAAGACATGAGGAACCCAATGTACACTTCACACTAGCCTTGCAGATCCTCCATATTGTGTGAGCTGGTCAGGATTGAAGGCAGCTTAACTTGCTTGCTGGGTATAATTCAAAGTCTATTTTTATGCAAGGCAAAACATACCAGAAGAAGGAACGCCAGGCCGCCATCTACTGATCTCGGTAGTCTGACGCCTTGACGGTGCTTAATCATAATTTGAGCCCCCGTTTCTGTCGATAGACGACCTAGCATTCGTATCCTCCTCACGCTCTTGTTTAGCTCTACGAAGTCGACTTATCATTTCCGTCCGTCTGTCTGTAAATTAAGGAGCTACTTAACTGACAAGTGGCCCCAAAATAAACAGTATTTTCGTCAGTCACATACAAAGGCTAATAAGCACGGATTTTTTCACGACTTAACTTCAAGTATGTGAAAAGGTCACTTCGTCCAGCTGTCCTATGGCGACACATTGGTTACTAATAGGTTAACGAAATGTGTGTGTAAGTCACCTTTTGGTTCGGCAGAAATCCTTCTTATCCTAAAGGACATATCATAAGCCTTTTATCGACCATTGATACTTTGAATACAGGCACAATTTCCAGGCTTTTATATTGCGCATGCAAAGCATTAAGGATGCCTTGAGAAAGCGTTTGGCGAAAGTTCTTGTGAAATGAAATACATGATGGACAGTGCTTCCACAATATTACGTGCATGCTGACAGTGACATTATTTGGGTTTTCTTGCATTGCATAAGATTGTTCTTACCGTTCCCGAAGCCATTAGTCCCAACAATATGAAAGGGACCTTGGTGTTTGCCATGGGCAGTCATAGCACACCACTTTTGCACAAAGTAGAAAACATCATTTCTACTAAGTTGAGTGACTACATCTTGGTGATCCAGATTTGACGTCTCCTAGGATTGCCACTTATCAATGTTATATATATATATATATAACGGAACACCTAAATAGTCCCGAATGTACATATTTAGACCTACAAAACGATGTAGGTTTACCACTTCACAAGAATGAAAATGGAATTGAAATTGAAGAGAAAATTATTCGTACTATAACCTCGTGGGTGTTTTTTTTGCGTTTTGTGCTAACGCTTTTAAACATCTGTTTGACCATATTAATATGTCCCACCGTATGCCAAGATGTATAAAAAAAATTCCAACATAGATTGCCATGACACCCTTCCCTCCAAACTGGACCTCTGGGAAGAACAAGGCTGACGGGGCAGTTCCAGTCTAAATAAACAGGTACTTGATTGACTGAGATGCTAGAAAATTGTTCTGATATCTGTGTACTTACTATCAAAATTTCTTCAACATATACAGTTCAAACTTCTTTTGTGTAGAATAGTTAAAACTTTAAGTTTACTCTATTGTGAACTGATATTCTCTTGGAACACCCATGGCATTAAGATGCCTTCCCCACGAATCGATTCTTCTCCTGCCATTTGTCTTCGTTACTCCCTTCCCTATACATCATTTCCACATATAATTTAATCCTTCTGATTTTCACGGCGTCCAGAGGTGGTTTCCCTTTTCCCTGCACATTGCGGGATACCAGATCTGGACCACTAAACATCAGCTTGGCGCACTGCACCGCAAGATGTGCTGGGCTGTTACTACACATCGAGATATTCTGTAATGCCTAAGGCTATTGGCAGGATCATCCTGTCAGCAATAGAAAAAATTGCACTCCTGACAGGATCATCCTGTCAGCAGTGGAAAATGGTACTGCTGTCAGGACGATCCTGTCAGCAGTGGAAAAATCTGCGCTGCTGACAGGATCATCCTGTCAGCAGTGGAAAAAATGGTACTGCTGTCAGGACGATCCTGTCAGCGGTGGAAAAATCCTGACAGCAGTGCAATTTTTTTCTACTGCTGACAGGATGATCCTGTCAGTAGTGAAGATTTTTCAACTGCTGACAGGATTTTCCTTTTTTTTCAAACAATATTGTTGGCACATGCTACTGTACCAACTGATATTGGTGTTTCACTGGATGTTTTGCAATTTTAACTGTGTTCGTCTGGGCGTAAAATGATGCGTGGTACGTATTCAGGACGATTATGATTTCAACATGGGTTAACTTATAACGCGTTCGAACGTTACACCGAGTTACTCCAACCCTAGGCCTACCTAATAGGCAGGGTGTAATAGGCCGGGCGCTCTACGGGGCGGAAGGCGTTTTCTGCTGCCGGGATTATCTTCAGCACCCGGTAGTAGTTTGCCGCGGTAGTTTGCCACAACGATCCCGTGTAAAACTTCTACCGGACGCTTGAGATTATCACTGCGGAGGAAAGTCCCTTCAGCCCAGAAGAGAGCCTGGCCAATCCACGGTAGACTGGATTAGTGGATGCCATGTTAATCCAACCATAGCCGCGTCGACATCAGATTGAGGACACTAAATATACAAGCAAACACGAGTCCCACCAGAGCTTTCTAGATTCTACGCTGAACTTAGCCATGAGTGACGCGTATATTTTCCTCCGCAGTGATATTCTCTAGCGCCCGGTAGGAGTTTTACACGGGAAACTTCTGCGGCAAACTACTATCGGGTGCTAAAGATAATCTTAATCTTGCCTAAGGCTAATGGCAGGACGATCCTGACAGCAGTGAAAAATTTGCACTGCTGTCAGGATCGTTCTGTATGCAGTGCAAATTTTTGTACTGCTGTCAGGATCGTCCTGTATGCAGTGCAAATTTTTGTACTGCTGGCAGGATCGTCCTTTTTTTTCAATGCATTTTCGCAACCAATCAGAAGCTAGCATTTGTAATTGCTACGGTAACAGCAGATATCAGGTGTTTCAAGATGTCGGCCATCATCACAGTGTATGTAAGGACCTACCAGGTGATGTCAGCGCGATCCGATCGGATCCGGCGAACGCATGAGCTGGAAACCGGGCAATTTTGATTTCATAATTTCAGCTAGGCCTATCCATGGGGCATATTTCGGATCGAGATTATAGTCATGTTTTATCTCAAATGTCATCGATGCTAGGTGCCAAATTTCTGACATGGTCCTGGGTACTGATACTCCCATCCGAGCCCTCTATTAATTGAGCTGAACTACTAGTTAACGTTTAAAATACCAGTAACAGCCGTTTCGTTATCACAACTCTTCTTTATTTTATACTTTTTGAAATTTTTGAATCCGTCGAATCGACAGCTTGAGAAACGCACTTTTAATAGAAGGAATCCACCCCCTCCAACTGGATCCTAATGCCAATTGTTCAATAGATCCCATGACTTCATCAGACAGGTGTGGTTGTGCTCTATTATTACGAGTCATTTCTAGTTTACTGCTGGCCTCTTGGTACTCATTCAGTAACAGGGCGGCCTGGAAATCCGCCCAGTTGGAAAACTTATCTCCAGCCTTCATGGCTGCCGCCATGTTCCTCGCTGAGTCCTTTCGCGCGGGCAATCTTTTTGCGAGCTCTGATTGGCTGAAATTTTTTCCTGTCAGCAGTAGAAATTTTTGCACTGCATACAGGAAAAATCCTGTATGCAGTAGAAATTTTGCACTGCATACAGGATGATCCTGTATGTAGTAGAAATTTTTGCACTGCATACAGGATGATCCTGTCAGCAGTAAAACCTTTTTGCACTGCATACAGGATGATCCTGACAGCAGTGCAGATTTTTCTACTGCTGACAGGATCATCCTGTATGCAGTGCAAAAAATTCTACTGCTGACAGGATCATCCTGACAGTAGCCACAGGCCCACAACCCTTAATCTTTGCCATGTTCAATAAATCCCATGAATTCACAGACACGTGTGATTTTGATCTAAGTAGTATGAGTCATTTGTAGTTGTACGTTTCTAACATAACGAGGAATAGCAGGTAAACACTTTTATCAGGAACTTTAGATTTTCACAATGATTCTGTCAGAAATAGAAAAATATCCGCTGCTGACAGGAAAAATCCTGTCAACTGTAAAAAAAACTGCACTGCACTGCTGCCAGGATGATCCTGTCAGCAGTAGAAAAAATTGCACTGCTGACAGTCCTGTCAGTAGTGCAGATTTTCCCACTCCTGTCAGCAGTGCAATTTTTTCTACTGCTGGCAGGATCATCCTGCCAGTAGCCACTTCCTTCTGGCATTTTCTATTTTGGTATTTCATTCCAGATGTCTCTTGACCCTGGCCTGAGCCAATCGGCAGTTTGCCCCGTCTTGTGCTGAATTGATGTGCTCTACCAACGGGTTTTTGGCTGGACCTTCCCTGTTACGTGTTGCAACATCCTCATCAATTCTGCCTGCTGTTTTTGTAGTTCTTGCTGTTGCCTGGTCAGCACTTGCACTGCTTTGAATGTTTCATGTTGCAGTGCAAGTGCTGGCTTGTCAGACATGTCAGTTAGTCCGTCAAGTGTAGACTGAGACTCAGACGAGAAAACAGACTTTGGATTAATCGCAAGGGATTCAGAAGCAGGTAGAAGGGAGACAGAACTAGGTGTGGTACAACCGAAAGAAGCTGAGTTTGTCCAACCAGAATGGAGTTCACTCCTTGACAAAGACTGGCTGATCAGTCGAAAATTTGGGTAAGTCCAATTTATTGTGTTGGCATTTACAGTTTAAGCTCCATTCAGAACACTGGCCGTTCATTTGCGATGAAACACCTTGTGTATACAGCTCAATTAACTAGAGCCCCTCCCCCCATTATCTATATAATGCCCTTGCTAGAACAAATGCAGAAAACAGTTTGTTATTATACCATCATGGGCAGGAACTACACTAGGTATTCATGTGCAATGAAACACCTTAGACTATCAACGTTTACGACATATTTGCCAATTTTTGGCATGTTGACCTCCGTCGGAGGGCAATTAAATTTCTTGTTTTTTTATTTCGAAATCAGGCGAAAATTAATGAGCGCGCTGATGTCATCTATAAAAATTACTTGCTGTGGCCTTAAATATGTCCGTAAAGATGGAGTCAAAATGCACAATTAATTTTTGGTTTCTTATAAAATTCGTCAATTTGGAAGCTTTTGACTAAATAAATTGACTTCCCCCTAGCGTTAGAACGGATATATATGACCTCATATGTCGTTGGCAATATGTCAATGATATTGCTCTTGTTTAGGTTTAGCTGAAAGTTGGTATTTTCAAACACAAAAACTTAAACAATTTATCCGTGTGTGTCCAAGTGTCAATACACCCATGCTCAAATGTCAGGCAATTTGCATGTTGCAACAGTAAATGTGCAGTATGGTAATGAACCAGTTAAAACAGAAACAGTGACCTCCTTCGGAAGGATTTGTGTGATTTAGTCATAGTTATTTCACATACATTTTTTCGTTTTAATACCAGAATCTAAAAAAAATAACCTTGAGCTTTTTCCAGTTCTTAATGATATTGTTGATTCAAGGGCCGTTTTAAACGGCCCTAACATTTGAGCAACAGGGATTGGGCCGTTTGAAACGGCCTGTGGCACCTAGAATAGCTTTGCTTGTCTAATGATTGCTGAAATAGGACGTTTGCGGCGACTGACCTCAAAATTTGTTCTATTGTTCTCACGGAAAGATCGAAGACATTTCTTCTATGCCGTGCCTTGGCTTCGCAGCTGCCTCTTTTTGGCGCACTGACGAGTATCTTTGAGGTGGCGATAGGTACAGTTCTTGAGTTTACGTCTGTCTCTGAGGGTCACAATATCTTGTGGCAGGGAGTGCCAAGACTTTACGGTGGCCAGGAGTATGGTTATTTTGTGGGACGCTGTGGATTACTTGAAGGAGCGTTGCAGTTTTGCGATCTCGACAGGACTTGTTGATATGGAAAATAGTTCCCTAAATGCATCCATAAACTGCCTAATGTTTCCGTCTGAAGTGAAAAGAAGAAAGTTGGACTATTAATGGATCTTTTTCTACTCTAATATCGGAATTTAATCATATGAATCATAACGGTCGATGTCATTTGGAATTCAGTGTCTTTCATAGGTAACTAGAGTTCCACGACCTCATACCTTCGCTAAATGATTTTAACCTTTATGACTGACGTATTAGGAGTGTCTCTCATCAATAATAAATCATACTAGTTGATCGTCTTCACTCAAATAACAGACGTTGTCCAGAGTATGAGCTTAACAAAGGTTATGCTAACATCATCAATTATGCAAATGAGGTCATTATCAGCTTAATTTGATTCAACTATGTTCACATTCACATAACTTGCCAAATGCCACAAGTATGAAATTGCCATCATTTACCTGAATGGAATCATAGTAGTCACTGATTAATTATGCAAATTATGTCTTTTATGCAAATGAGGATCCATATCAACATTCCTCTCTTCCTCAGTTACAAATGTCACATATTTGAATAGTCATATCATGGAACACAACAGGATTTTATAATTGTCTCATTAATTATGCAAATTAGAATCTGATTTGCATAATTATCGTCCAATCACACAAAGTATCACGTAAGCTACCTACATACCAAAAATCATGACCATCCATCAAGCCCATCTTGAGTTATAGTATTTTCTCATTTATTATGCAAATGAGTTCCTCTAAGCCGCTAGGGGACCCAAAATCTAATCATTTCCAAGTCTCATGAAGACCTACCCATCTACCAAATATCAAGACAATCCACCCAAGCCTTCTCGAGTTATGCTGGTCGTTACAAACAAACAAACGCTACCCTATGCATAACCTTCTCGGCGAAGGTAATTAATACACGAGACGTTGGTCCATCCTTATACCATTTACAGTCTCAAGACCCTGGAATTCCTTCAATATAAATGTGACTAGCTTGGTTACACGTTTCTGGGTCAGATTAACCTTCAACCCCAACCCGCCCCACCTCCTAACATGTCCAAATAGTGCCAGTGTCGTGTGGCTGCTTTCACCCCGTACTTTATGCTTCTGTTAAAACAATGAAAAACTGGAATAGCCCCTATAGCATCTCTGATGTAAATTTCGTGAAGGAAAAAGGCGACAAAGTTTGTTTTAAAGTCCAGGTAATTTCTTTTCTTAGTCACGTACAGAACTGCAGTTAATAAGTCAGTATGGTATTGTACACACCTGGTGTTTGTCACGCTTCTGCTAACAGTGCAATAAAAACTGCAACAAATCAATTTCAAGTGTTTCTTTACCATTAATTTACAATGTTAAAGTTTTCGGTAATAAAAAAAATCAAGTGTTCCTGTACACTAGCTTTACAATGTTTAACACATTAAGTGTTTTCACAGGTATGCAAACATTTGTATTTCTCACGTTCCAGGGACATTGCCTCTGCAATATTCTGTCCACCCCCACCCTTTCCTCAACGTTAGAAGTGAACTTTGGAATTTCAAAAAATTGGGAGCATATTCAAAAGGCCCTATCTTAGTTTAAACGTTCATCTTTGCAATTATACTCGTTTTGCAAGTTCAAAGCATCGTGAAATACGAACTTCTAGACTTCATGGAATCGTCGTTAAACAGCTTAGATGAGTGGTGGTGGCAAGGGTCAGCTTGGGTAGCGGGTGACAAAAAGGTTATATTTTGGGGTCAGTTTGAAAAGACTGAAGAGTGTACAGTTAGAAGGGGTCAACTTGTTGAATTTTCTAACATCTTTTCGTATGATTACACAATATACACCGAATATTAAAGAAAGCAACAGAATCTTTACCCAAAAGAAAAAAAAGTTTTTTCCCATGTAAGGGCCTGTATGAATATTGATATATGTCACACTTGTAACAGCTAAGAGGATTAAAACGGAGAACGAAGCAGATGTTTTAGATAATATACTCGGGAAATTATACTGATGATTGGCCCTAATTTCCTAAATAATTGTACTTCAAGAGATTTAGAGAAGCTGAGAATAGCTTGAGTGTGCAGATTATGGCATCGGTAAATTGATGTAAAAAGTATAAAAATGAGGACCCCGGGGTCTTTTTCACCACTTCTTCTTTACGGTGTCAGGAAAGCTGTGCAAAAGATGCAGCTCGCTGTGTTTTCGCTGGTGTGTGTCGGGCTTGTGGCCGGTAGGTCAAATTATCCATTATTTTGTCAGACTGTTGATCGTATTAGCTGTCTGTGATCTTTCTATAGACAGGCATTTTAACGTTCCGAACTTCTGTTTTTAACTATGAATTGGATTTTCATGCGTCAAAGTAATCGAATTCTGCCATAACTCGTATGGTGACTCAACGGCAGAGGCTTTGCACGGAAAGTAAGAAAAAAACGAGTGAGGAGTAATGAAATCTAAAGCCACGCTTTCATGCTTTATTTGTATAGAAATTTCCAATCGGCTTTTTACCAAAAGAGGACCGTCACATGTGGCAGGATAGTGACTTAACCATATCCTCTAGGTCCGTTTTCAATCTTCAGTTATATAAGATAGTAAAACATGTTATTTCAAATAATACAGATTAAAAAAAACCAATCTGAATCCATCTTTGTCGGGAACCGTGAAATCGTAAGTAAACGTTTATCAACAATCCAGGGCTACAGTAGACTACTACTAGGGCTATAAACTGGAGTGCTGACGCTGTTTTACCACTTTTCTAGGTTTGCCGGCTCCAAAAACCAACGTCCTTCCGAGGTCATTCCAAGAAGGCTCTGCCCGTGTGGTTGGTGGAATCGAGGCCACGCCCAACCAGTGGCCCTCCATCGTGTCTCTCAACATCGTTGAGCGGAACCATCACTTCTGCGGGGGGTCTCTCATTGCTCCCAACGTGGTCCTGTCAGCCGCCCACTGCGCAGATGCTCTGAAGTAAGATTAACTTTCACGTCTTTCAAGTTTTGAAAATAACTTCATTAATTTGGACTGTTTTGTTTACTTCATTGTGCGAAACATTTATTTTCTTGAAGACCTCTTTGTATAGGAGGAAAATGAATCTTTCATTCATTCATTCTCTCCCATAGCCGTCGGGGCAGCATAGTTCTCAGTGAAAGCTCTCCACTGCTGGCGGTCTTCCGAATCTTTCATAATGATATCTTAATATTTTGAGTAGCTCAGGACATATATTTTTGATACTATATTCAAAACTTGACTTTTTACAAGGAACCGAAACCTATATGTGGTGGTCTTAATTTCCAGCTCAGGGGGCTACTTACCCAGCCAGATAGTGGTAAAGGCCGGGAAGCACAGCCTGGCCGCCGTCGAGCCTTCTGAGCAGGTCCTCGGCGTGCAAGGCTGGCTCATCCATCCCAACTACGACCCCAACACCATCGACTATGACGTCGCGCTGTTCTTCCTGGGTGAGAATGCCGAATTGAACGATCAGGTGAGTTAGGAAATTACGATGCTTCCGACTTCAACAAAGATGTATCCCAAAAATCAATGATAATCTAGCCCAGCCTAATTTCCGACCATTGTCAATACTTCCTCTGAGTCAGAAATAACTGACATTTATGCATTATACACGCGTCTTGGTGACTTATTCATTTATTCATTCATTGAGTTAGGTGGGCTCGGTTAGTTTGACTTTAAATGACATAAAGTGGTGCTGTCCGACTTAACGATGCATCCATTAACGGACAAATACTCTTAAGCATTTAAGCAGCGTTGTAAAGATCATCAATGTTGCCGCAAATTATGTAAATTTATTGACTAATGGACAATTATTTTCTGTTTCATCCTTGCACACGAATGGCTTAAGTGAATGTATCAATAGGTCAACCCAACAATATGAAAATTTACCTTTGATTGTTTGGAAAGGTCCGAGTTTGTGAAAAAAGATACAAAAGTAAGATTTCATCCTTGACTAACATGACTTTTTATGCTTGTTTGTTTCAGGTGACTCTGATGCCTCTGGTAGCTGCAGGACAGGAGTTTGAAGGTGACACGCAGTGCTACACCGCCGGCTGGGGAGATACTCAAGGTAAGGGAGTGGTAAAATCAAGACAAACCGCCTGATAAATGGTTTGACTGATGTTTATCATGTGTAGAATTCTTAGGACATAGCAATGAAGTAGTACAATAATAATAGTAAGTTTCGGGCTGCAAAGGAAATTAATAAACTTGAGGCTCCCGGCTACATGCGGCTGTTAGATTAAAGTAATCATATACTTCTGGCTATTTGAAACACAGTCTGCAGCTGAATGGAATCATAGTTTGAATTTGTTGGCACCCTTTATGTTAAAATCCATAAACTTCAACCTTGACCTCCGGTAGACATGAAGATAGAAAGCTGTGCAGCTGTGGCAACCCCTAACAAATCAGTGTGCAGCTAAACAGATATTAAGTTCACACCTAAACCGTTTATTCTGAATGTTAAAAACTAGCTTTCACTTAAAACATCATAATAAGGAGGAAGCAGTATTCTTAATATGTTGACCAACCATGTGACCCTTTTGCAGACACGGCTGACCAGGACAAGTTGCAGCAGGCCACGATGCCAATTGTCGACCACTCAACCTGCAATGGGTTCCTCTATTGGTGGAACATCATCACTCCCAGAATGCTATGCGCCGGACATTGGGATGGACATCAGACTTCATGCAATGTAAGGCGAATTTTGCTTTTGGATTAAAGAGACTGAACTTTTAAAAATAAGATGAAATCTTGCGTCTTTGTATAATTGTTGTAAAACTTCTTGTAACAGTTTGACCACTGGTTTTATGATATACGCTGGTCGCCCAGCTTAGCATGGTATGCCCTTGTGAACTCTTGGTAGTACATGTGTAGCTAATTTAGACAATTTATGGTTACAGGGTGACAGTGGCGGCCCGCTTGCTTGTCCTTTGCCTAACGGGCAGTACCAACAGGCAGGCATCGTCAGCTTCGGCGTGAACGGCTGTGTCGGCACCTTCAAGCCCACGGTGTTCGCCAAGGTTGGCAATCTCCGCAACTGGATCAACAGCAACATGGCTAATGCTGCCGGCAAGTAAACGGCCGCTAGTCGGTGTGGTCTCGCCTTTAACGGTACCTTACGTAAAACGGATTCAGAACGTAATGATTGTTTCTCTGCCTCAACTTACCATCATGGAAGTATAACTGATAGGCGTTTACTCCTGCATTGTTCTTCAATAGTACAATGGAGATATTTTGAACAATAACAGAAAGAAAGACCATTCAAAATACACATGAAGAAAGTTGCTAGCATTCCTTGCTCAGTTGTACTTCACGGATGGCTTCAATAAACAACTATTAATTGTCAAAAACGTTTCTGTTTCCAGTTGTGTTAAGTTTGGTGACTGTATTTTGAAGAAAGTAGCATCAGTCATTATTTTATAGCACATTATCAATAGTATGTCATGCCTGGGCCTGATACGGGTGTTCCGGACCGTGTGATAATTTCCCGTATGACACAGGGTTCGGGAGTTGTATCACAGGGACCTCTATAGAATATTTAGAATGCATTTCGAGAGCGCCGGTTGCGCCGCCGTCAAAAATTCGAATACCGGATTCGGAGGTTAGAATCAATGTTGGTACAGTTTTGTGTTCGAGGATACAAAACTCCCTCAACTTTTGGAGCTTTCCGCATTGAAATGTGTTTTTTTCCGGGTGGGCATGACATAAATAAAATACAACAGGTTGTAACACGTATCACCCTCGGCCTTAGCCCTCTAGCGGGTCGGATCGCCCTCCGGCCATCGGGCGATCCGACCCGAGGTCGGGCGATCCGACCCGCGGTCGGGCTGGTACTTCGGGTGATACGGAATACCCCATGTTGTATTCTATATTTATCATGTAGCCAGGTGATGTTGATCAATCAAAAGCCTCCATTCCATATCGGTTATGACGCCATAATACCATAAAAGTACCTCAAGTGGTGAATAATGAATCTCAGATGGTCCTTTATTGCAAAAGAATGTATGTATCGTTGTTGCTAACAATTGCATTTTTTTGCTCCATAAAAGGTCTACCATCGATATGACAAAACAAAATTAATCACTTAAATACAAGTCAAACTAAACGGAAGGAGAGAAAACAGTATTCTTGACACTCCAAACTGTGGAACCGCCCACAGCATTAACCACTCAGAAGGACACACATCTGGTAGGAATGATGATGAATAAAGTAGAGAAGAATAGATTTGAGATTTGACATGCCAAGATTGCAATTAAGGTTATTTGATATTGTCTGTGGAAATGTTGGTTTTATCTTCCTCTACCATCTTTTGTACAAAAAGGACAAATGTAAATTCTTAAATGCATAGTATAAATTAAGGGATCTTTGAGTCATACAGGAATCGTCTACTCATATATGGGTCAGTTTGGATAGACTATATGATAACATTAATGCCCGCCTATTTCTTGGTGTGTATAGTGTCATAAGGCCTGGACATTTGCTATAACCTCATAAAATCAAATTGCTCACTCGGTGATTTTATTTGGCGTATGTTCCCCTCGGGCGGGATATTAACCCTTAGTAGGGTATTGTAAAAATTAGAGACAAAAGTAAGAGAGATTGAAGGGGTGAGTAATTAACAAACATTAAGAAATTGCTTGATCTAGATTGAAACAAAACCATCTTCAAGTGGTCAGAATGTGTTTTGAAACTTGGGAGTTTATGAGCAGCTAAGCTTAAATTCTCTTTTTTTCATTATCAGCAGATCTATACACTAGCCATTCAATCCAAATACAAGTTAAAACACCGACAATATCGGAATAAGTCAACCCTCAAATAACCTGTTTTTTATGTGACTAAAACGACTGAACGGGGTTGAAATGGATCTCATTTATTACATTTTATCAAGTAATATCTTCCTTTTACATTTATGAAGATGGACAGGTTGACGAAAATCGGTCACCATTAAAGCCAGTTCGTGTTCTCCTTTACCGGCAACTTGAACTTCTGAACGTTTAGACCATCATCTTCCCTGTCAATTTTGGAATAATACATATTTCAAAATATTTCTCTCGTGTAATATGTACAGTAAAATGTACTGTGATACTTCTTAAACTGCCAAGGATGTTGTTGTATTGTTCCTTGTTGACATCCCATGGTCAAAAATCGGCAGGTTTGATCAGCAGCTGATTCTGTATGTCGAAGAGAAAAACATTACTGAAAGCGGATTGCCATGCTGCCCTTGCAAGCCAAACGTGTGATCACTAACCACTAAACCTGATTGTTTCAACTATGTCTTATTTCATCTTTGCTTTTCTCATATGTTCCACCTACTTGACCGAAAAGGCAAAATAGTATCTGACTACCAGTTCTCCCCACCTTTGCAGGTTTTCTGTTCTTCTTAATGTCTCGCTAAGCGTCATGGCAGTCTGTTTTTGTTTTTATCCAATTTTTTCATAGCCTATCCCTTTTTCTTGCTGTTTTCCGAGTTCGTTTTTTTTTTTTTAAATCAAAGATCCCTTACATCCGTGAGATATTTTGAGTTTGCATCAATGATATGATTTATAACGAGACCATGTTCCGAATTTTATGGGGTTGATACACAAATAAATCTTACCACCACGCTGTCTACGTCCATGGGGCAGGGAGGACTCGGTACGTCAAACACAGAAGGGTCCTTGATGCCCACAGTGATGTTAGCAACTCCAACCTTGGTCACATGCGTATCTATGTGTTGAGGGGGGGGGTATTGGTCAAGTATAGAAAGACCTCGCACTAACTTTATTTTACAGAGACCTCACTGATTTTGACAATGTGAAAAATCAGTTTACAATGAAACCGCTGCTATACCGTAGAAAGTCGCTAAGAAATATAATTATCCTTCATTTCTTGAGTTATTCCATTCACATGCACACAAACACTCGAATACTTAGCCTTCTGGGCGAAGGTAACAAAGGGCGCTTACCGGTAAACTGCGCCTGTGAGACAGGCAGGCAGCCAGCTCTGCTGAACTGAATGTAGCCCTTAAGCCCAGGGAGGAAATCGTTCAGATGGTACTGTTCCACCATGAGTCCGTCCGGTCCACCCACCTCAAAAGTTCCAATCATCGTGGCGTTATCTGTACAACATGACTAGAAGAAATTCTTTGCCCACAAAACTTCCACGTGACACAATACGTCTGTTCTGGTCTTAGAGTTATAATAGTAAAGACTTTGGTTTATAGCAAGGAGGTCATGGGTGAGGCCATCTACACAAATGACCGTTACGTTTTAGTTTCCCGCCATGCTGGTAGGTTAAACACACATCTCATGTCATTATAGGGAAAATATGTTCGATTCAGTTATTCTCTTTGTCTGAGCTAAAGCATGACTGCCACTTGCTGTGATAAACATCATTATATCGTTTGAAGTCATTGTCTGTGCATTCTGAAAAATTCTCCGCCATCTTGGAATGAGGGGGTTCTAATACCAACTTTGTAAAATACGAATTTTAAATTATGGAGATGGTCTAATTAAAAAAATAAATAGAATATGTGCAAATATTCGACTCAAACCCCCTTGTACATACCCCTTGACGTTTCCGCATGTTGTGACTGGGAATTTTTGCAACGGGGTGATTTTTGGAATAGTCTATATCTGAGTGGACAAGAGATTTGGGTTCAGATATTCACTCATTAATTAGGTGTCTTCTGACCTCAAAGTACTAACGTTAAGGCATTTCGTTTGTTTGCTAGCATACCTTTATACTAGTGTAGTAAAAATCGTGGTACAAACTTCAGGGGGTATGCACGGGGGGTTGATATTGAAAAAATCTTTTCAGATTTTGATATTCAGATAGACACACCTGAAAATTATTACATCCTTGAATTGCTTCAAACAAAATCTCAAAAACCACCTACTTTCATGCCCCAGCCCTCTAAGTTGAATTTCATTTTTCTTTTTCACCTTACACTTATTTGCTATGTTTTGTAAAGTGCGATAGACTTTGTGTTAAGCTAAATTATTTCAGTTTTGATTTATGCTATGATTTGATAGTCAATTCTTATTTTGTATGCAATCAATTATTATATTGTCATCATTTGTTACTATTATTATCGTATGATTTGATGTGATATTGTTATAATTTATCACTACAGTTATGTTATAGATTGTTACATTATTGTTATTTTGCTAACTGCGATGGACTCTGTAATCTCTATCATTTCGTTATCGAATTATGCTATGATTTGACATATGATTTTGTTATATACAACCAATTACTATTGTGTTAGTATTTTGTTAGTATTATTATTGTCTGATATGTTATTGTTATTATTTACTACTATGATTATATTATGAATTGTTAGATTTATGTTATTTTTGTTAATTTAGACCTTGTATAAGCCACTATGGCTTTTTTTCTTCCCCCAGCACATGTTTTTTTGTTTGTTCTATTATGTAAAATTGATTTTAATATGTGCAAATAAACCAAACCAAACCAAACGGTCTCCATATTCTAGGTGCTAATTTCAGCAAAAACTGCACTTTTAAGAAATATTACACACCCCCCCCCCTACTTGAAAGTTTACATCTAAAACCTGTGACGTTACATGCAAGCATCATACTCACTGCTCAACATAACAATTTATAAAGTGGGTTTATATGGTTACCTACCGGGTATGCAATTCACAATAGGATAAGGCCAAGGAGTGGTAAAACACTGTCCTGCAACCATTGTGTACATCACCCCCTGTATTGATAATACAGGATTCAGACAACAACGTTTTTTTTCTACGTTTAGAAGATTCCTTATTGTATACCATACTGTATACTGACAATGTTGTAGAATTGTTTCATCGAGGCTCTGTCATAAGCAATAATTGAAAGGAGCTACAAAAACTATCTCTGTCACAATACAGTTTAAAACAATACGACACATTCGCTACTGAGTGTGAAATGTGTAGGGGTTTTGTTGGCTGAATCGCAAATTTGGGACTGGTTTGTTCATTACATGACTAAATTACCTTGTTGTAGTCTTTCACAACTCTGATGACATAGTGCCCTATAAACACCTCGGCGATCTTCTCCTTGTCAAAGTCATAGGACCGAATGCCGGAGAGCTGGGTCATCTCTGTGGAATAACAGACCATTTCATCTTAACGTAACGTTATAATATCATAGACCCATACCACATATCATCAGCAGATTATGTTCCATGTTACTAGTATTATGCTCTTATACTTATTCAGCTGTCAGATTTTGAATAGTGTCATATGGTAGCATGTTATAGATCACACAGCAGTTGTGTTTCTTGTTTGCTTTTAGTGTCTCTTGTCGTTTATTGTTGGCTTATTGGTGGATTTTTTTCTATAATTGGCGTTAAGTAATAGAAATTGTCATATCCCAATCTTCAATTGTTTAGAACATACGTTATCATTAAAGTAAACTCACGGATCTTCCCTCCAACTGCCGTGGTGTTCTCGGTAACGATGAGGCCCTCCCATTGTTTGGGTACGCAGCATTGTTCTCCTGATACCAGGCACACAGCGAATAAGAGCGCTCGATGTGCAAAGAGGAAGGAAAGGAATGGTTACAAAATGATATGGTCTTTGCTTTGAGCCGATGTACATTAGTACACTAAGAAAAGTAAATATGGGGCTCACACATACACCACTTCTCCGTTAGATCAAAAGCCCACAAAAAAAATCAAGACCATAACATGTCCAAGACAAAAAAGCAAATGTTCTGCTGCAGTACCAACGTCACACACTAGGGGTCTCAATCAACCTTGACCTTCTTCTTCCGGACTATGGCTGACGTACGACCACTACTGTACGTCATTTATGCATCAATCAATTTACAACGTTTTTGCTTTGCGAGAGCTTACAAATTGGCAGTCCATGGATCAATGAAAACGTATTTCTGTACCGTTGTTTGAGATTTGGGGTTGAAATGTGGGCTTGTAGTGCATATTTTGATTTATTCCATATATATCTCTGACTTTGCAATTTGTCATCGTTCGAGATTTGATCGACTTGTATAAATGTTTGATTTATACGTATACAGTTATGGTTAGTGAAGATAGTAAAGGGGCCCTGTTGGATGTTTACAAAGCCACTATAACGTGGATACACAAATCCAAGACAACTCTACCCCCACCCTTACCCCTTCACAGTCAGCACCTCGAGATCTAATTGGTTCATCGGGTCTATGGACCCCAGGCTATTTTTCTATGCACTCCCCCTCTAGTTAGCCGTATAATCGATCAAAATTTTAGAATTGGCCCTATAGGGCGTATAATATGCCAACTGAGCTAGATAGCTGCCAATAGAATGACAAACCTGTGCTTGCCCAACTATAAAAACGTGACAGACTGATTTCAAAGGTAATATGTTAATAGCATATGAATTTAGCTAATCACCTTTTTAGCCACCAAACGAGCTTGGCTGAGAATAGAACTCAGAGTAAGAGTGATTGCCTTCATACCGGTTGAACGGTATCAGGGCCTAAATACTGCAATGCTGCAAAAACCTAAGGCTGGCCCCTAGGTTAACAATGAACAAAATAGTAAATAGGGTAACAAATAACGCTGCTATCGCTACGCTGTGCTTAGTATATACAAATATAAAGCGTTATGAATACTTACCGACTGCGACGAACTTCAACATTTCCCCCCAAGACAACGTAGTCGAGGCAAGACAGGACAATTGACAAGTGTGATATACAGCAGAAAAAGTCAGTTGAATGAGCACAGTCCTGAATCCTGTTTGCAAATCCTGAAGGTGCGCGAAGAGAACACGTAGACTTAGCTATGTGACCTTTGTACAAACGATAACAATCAAACATGGCTACCTCTTCGCTCGGCGTTTTGATACGGCCACTTTTTCTGATGACCAGCGTTTTTATCAGCCATTCAAAATCATACGAAGAAGAAGGTTTATAGTTAGAAATAGGTGCATTAGAAAACGCGTATTCCTTGGGTTCCATCGTGTGCGGTAAATACAAGTGCTCCACTTGCACCTACGTCAAGAAAGCGGAGAGTTTCCAAAGCCAATAGAAAATATTCGATTGAACGGTCACTTGGTCCCCGTCAATACAAAGGCTACATCGGTATCGAGGCCAAAATATCCACCACACAGGCACTGAAAACTTCACAACGGAACGAAGGCTGCAACTGGCATTCTACTCGATCCACCAGCATAGTAAATTCATCCAGAATGCTTAAAATTCTAAATTGTAGAGATTACAAGGCACCGCTAATACCTTGCATGCAACTTGATAGATAACAAAATATGTTTTATACTGCAGCATGTATAGCCTGATAGTACTTATCTTGCTCCTAATCCCTCCAGCTTCGCTCTCCCGAGCAGCTGTTCTACCAGATCGCCACTACCGTCCCCGATAAGACTATCTTCATTCTTGTTTTATGTGGCTATCAAACACTAGTCTGTATAGACTGACTGACATTAGATCAAACACTTTGCAAGCGACAGGTTTGGTTAAAGGTTAGCACGCTGGCCTAGAAGTCAAATGATCACTGGTTCTAATTCCGGGTGAAGTGCTTGCATTATGCCGGAGATATCTATCACTACGATAAGACATTGTTATCATATGAACAACAGTCTGACCGACGAAATCTGACCAAATGAGTAAATAACATGCTACACGTAGATACATTCTTGCAATGTTTAAAACACATTAATGGCTAGTATACAACATCTGTCAGTCCCCAAAATAGTTTGTGCATGATAACATACGAGTTACAATAATGGTCTGCACTGTCCTAAAGTAAAGACTGAAGGTACATTTGCAATCATAAAACGGGATTTTTAGTGGAATATTGCCTGTCAGTCTCAGGACATATTTCATGTGGTTGTCGCCCCAGCAAGATACTAAACCTTGACGCCGTAGGATATAACTATGACTTGGAGTTCAACAATGCAAGCCACAGCTTGAAAGTCAACTCAAGCAACATCTGGCAGGGGCAAGTCACATCCCTGAGCAACGGAGTACATTGAAGGACATAAACCTTGAGCACTATGAAGATTCATGACATGAGTCCTTGCACAATGCCAAAAACACATTAAGAACGTTCTTGAAGAACTTCCAAACCATATCATTCTCCAAGATATAACATCAATAACACTCTGTGTGAGATTATCCATATCTGCTTTCTCGTGCAGGATGAAAGGTCACCACGGCTTGTCCTGAGGCTTGTAAACCAGTTATATTTGTACGCACTTCTCGCCACGGAGGTCATTGGGACTCTGACTACAAGCATTACACCCAGGAAGCTGTATGACCAGTACTATCATTCCATTTCGACACATGATCCGATCCTTTAGAGGCTTATCAACATTAAATCATCAAAAAAGGTTGTTCAATAGCCTCAGAGGCAAACTCCGCAACACCTCCTCACCTGGAATGGGTTTGGCTGAGAGCGACATGGGAAAAGAGGAAATCCGTGTATCCCCATTTGGAACGAACCTGTGTCCAGTTCTCCCCTCTAACAACGCCGTCATCCCGTGGCATCACCTGAGCAAACCTGGTATGGGGAATGCGTATGTTGGCGACGTTGCCGGGAAGGCATTGAGTACCTATATGGACCTGCCCAGGAGAGTAGCAAGGAAGTAACGCCACCACTCCATCATTTCCTCTCCACTACGAAGAGCTACAGAGAACTACAAAGAAGAACAGTCTTGTGTCAGTGACAGATGGAACACATGTGTGTGCAAAAGTGCAAGGAGGGAAAACTAACCCTTCTCCACCACAGGATAAAAGCTTACCAAAATGACTCAGTGGAGTGTGTGTGTAAGAAGGCAGGACTGGCAGAACTGATAGCAGAAATACGGAAAACGAATATTTTTTTAGTTTAGGGTACAACCTACAAACAATTTTTTTTTTTAATCTGTCAGCGTACCGGCTTCTCACGCGTACTTTTGAAACAGCGCTCTGCGAGAGGTCACTGCAGCCGACACACCCCGAGAGACAGTTGTGTAAGAAAGCGCTTTAAACACAAAGTGAAAATGGTTTCCAATTCAAATCCTACAATCTAAAAGCCGACATATTCCTACACCACACGGCACAGTTTACAGATGGATGCCTGTTACATGCGACTCTATAGTAATTATCCAGTCTTCAAGAATTTTGGCAGGACTACATTAATTTTGTACATGTACCCGCGTCATTGTTTTACGCGATACACGTTTAAAGTATATTTTCACTCACAAAGAGCCTGATTTCGGCAAAAACAGTGAGTTTTGATAAATCGTCTCCTGTCGTGTGAATACGCATAATGAACTATGTGCGCAAAAAACAAAACGTATGTCTTGCGTTGACGTTTCCAAATAGCTACGCTTAGTCAATTGTATCGTTCTCATACCCACAGATCCTTTTTAGCAAACACTTTTCAATACTTGTCATAACACCCTCAACATCACTGTGAAGCGGAAACCCGAGTGTTTCTTAGAAAGAGTAAGTTAGGAAGAATGCGATCTCAATAGCGAATAAAAAATAGAAGCAAGTGTGTCAAACAAATGGATATAGCAAAAGCTTTCGACAAAGAACGCTATAAAGGCAAACTTGCCAGTTATGGAATCTCCGGTAGGGCTTATTCTATAACATATTTTTTTTTGTCCGGCAGATCTCTGAAGGTTGTTGTTAACGGTCAAGCATCAAAATCTCAACATGAATGCTGGAGTGTCCCCAGGGTCTATTATCGGACCAACGCTCTATCTAATCTACATAAACGATCTACCTGATCACATAATAAGATCGTTTGTTGACATCTATGCTGATTACAACTCGAAATATGGTCACACATCCAGGCGATGTTGTGACTATTCCCTTACAACCAATTTCTCTGCTGACACTGTTTTATGGCAATGGCGGGAGACATTTTTCAATCATTGAAATGCGAGGTGTTGATACTATGATAGGTTTAAGTTTCGCGCTGTCACATATCAGATATTTTGAACCCAAGAATGTTAACAGTGCTTTTTACATGGGAACAATGTCATCAAAATAGAGATTACCGATAAAAGAAAACACATATAATAGGTATTTACAGTGATTATTTTTGAATGCTCAGTATTTTGACACTAAGTCTTGGTTATGATGCTTATTGTGGTACACGTTTATCGCAGCCGCACAGGGGGGGCTTGGGCAACTTGATATCTTGATTGCACCGAGTAGAGTACAACCGCTGTTGGGCTGTTTCGCAAATCATGAACTTCAACCTTCTTTGTTTAAACTTCATGTGTTGTTTGACTCCCCGTTCGCAATTTCAGACTAGTGGCATTATCATGATAATTTGTTTTTATTTGCCGCCGATTACATTATCTTGTAACATCAGACTTTCATGCTCGCTCTATATTAAGGATATCTTGCATTGGGCTATAACGTCCGTTGACCTTTATCCGTCACGTTCTGTTTACGACAATACATTGATGCCAGTTTATGAAAAGAGTAAGCAGTCTTCTGTCCTTCTTGTATGTTGATACTAAAGAGTATCTTTGCCCCTTTTGCTCAGTATCTTTATTGTCTCCCCGACCCCACTGACACATCTGGTCACATCTTTCTCTTGAGCGACATTCATGAAAAGTGTAAAGAATCTCTTTCTTGCAGACGAGTTTGTTTGATAATGCCAGAAATCTAGAACTTCCGTAGTGTTACAGTCCAGTCGTTTTCCCGCCACTTTTGTCATTTGTTACCGCGGCCATGACTTAGAACACCCAATGAGTTGTTTTGGAATATACAAGAAAGAAAGTTAAAGGGAACACATCCTACTTGTTTGCCGTTCTTTCTGTTCTGATTTGCAGGGTTTGTAACGTTATTGCTCGCTATAAAAGACAGAAATTTATCATTTAGCGATTGCTATCTCGACAAGGTCACGTGCTTTTCTGAAAGAGGATTATTTAGAACTCCTCTCAATTCTATTTTAAGCAGCTGACCCTCAAAACGTACCACCACAACAGAAGTGCAGAAAAGGTGTATCGTTACGTGGCAGATTGCGACACCACTCATGCACTCCACAGGTGGGGGTTTCGGACGCTACAGGTGAGGGTACCGACAATACAGGTTGGGTTTCGGACGCTAAAGGTTGGGGTGCGAACGCTACAAATGTCGGTACAAACGCTATGACTAAGGGGTAAAAAAAAGCTACATTTTCATGTTGACAGTTTAATTCTAGCATATGTCTTTATGATAGCAATGGTTTAAATGGCGTTTGGGTATATTGCAATAGTGACCATTAATTATAAACTACTCTGATATTAGTACATGTAGGTACGCTACAGTTTTGGAAAACACTTATCAAGGATAAAAAAGCAATAGATCATATCAGAGTCATCAAGACGACGGGGTTTATTCACTTTCAACGCAATACATAACATAACCACGAGCATCAAAACTAACGGTTCACATATATCAAACACAGAAAAAGCTTCTCGACATGACCTTACTGTATGTACAATTTATACACTACTTCCAAATATGCCATGTCGATATTCGCCTTGTTTCATAATAATTTTTTTGTCAAAACCCTAAAATCACAATTGCACTAACTCAGACCTGAAGTAGAGACAAAAATATCCAAAACAAAAAGTGCTATTATTTCTATGTCCCATTAGGTTATGGCAGTGTCAACCGCCATGTTCGTGTCTCTATTTGAATGCAATTGGATAAAAGCATAATTGTTTACGGACATACGATAATCCCACCGACAATCCAAAATCATTTGCCGATAAACAATGTAATGTTGTGTGTGCTTGAGCTACGATCCGCAAAAAAAGCAAATAAGAACACCAACGTGGCGGTCGACACCTTTCTGCGTCATTGACATTATACCTTTCATATTCAGCAGATCCGCACTCTACTTCCTTGTCATACTGTATTTACGGTTGGGACTAAGATCAAGTATAGTTAAGTATACAATGTGCTAATTAACCATTACTACGTACGGTAATGAATACAATTGATATGAGCTATTCCTAGAAAATTGCAGTACTATAAATGACTAAAATATTTAAGCATTTGAATTGATTTATCATACTTTTCACAGCACGAAAAGTGAACACACTTATAAGATGGACATTGCTACGTCCCAATGTTTTACGCATTTAAAATCAATCATCTTTTCAGTAATATAACTGCTTTTAACAAAACCAGCATGTTTTAATACATTACAAGAATATCACTATTCTTCTTCATTTGTCATACTGACTACGTATAACGTAACGTTACATTTATCTTGGATATGACATCTTTACTTTCATTATGACGGCTCCCTTCTTTTTCGGTTAGAAACTGACTTCTTGTCATCATATTCCATCCTGTAGCTGGATAAATTGGTAACAATACTCCTTACAAACTTCAACAGATATCAACCAGCCTAAAATGTCTCAACGATATATTTTTGTTGTGACGACTTTTTGTCGGTAACATCGTTTTCCTTTTATAGAGTGTTTAAGGGCACAACATCGGTGGCGTCAGGGGATTCGACCTCGGGACCGCTGGGTTCTGGGCCGAAGACCCTGCCGTTACGCCACACGACCCCACATATGAATATGTATCATGTATGTTGTCTATTACAATAAGTAACGATTTCTAATCTAACGTTTTACGTAGGTGAAAACAGCCAATGATCTTTATTTTATTTTATCTGATACTATAACGTTGTAATAAGAATATCTTAGAATTTAAACAGTCCATTCTTCCCAAAATAGCGGGGTGTCAACGTTTTCAATCAAATATTGCATGGTCGTTTTTTCCATGCTATCCTGATTTTGTGAATAAGAGTTGAGAATCTTGGTTCTATGTATGCAAGCCCAACAAGCTATTTGCAATAAAAAGGCTAATTTATATTATCGTAACATTTGACGAAGCTCGAAGGTCAAAGGTCACCGGACCTAACCACCCGGAAGTTACACTGGCGCGCGCACTTTTCTGAGAGATATTTCTCAACAATCTTTCATCCCCTGCGTAAACTTTTTACATTGTCACAGCCTCCGTATTATAAACTACAAGTGTGGTAAGTTTGAAGGTCCAGAGATTTGCCATTTTCACACTGTGCGTAAAAGTGCATCGTCCGTCCCGTGCGCACATACTGTATGCGAGTTTCGAGTGGACACGGCATACTTAATACACAGACTGGAGGTCACTTTGCACATGTTCGCAGCTAAAACTCACGATTCCCGTTGCCGCATTGGTATGTAACTTGGTATATCGTTTGCTAGGTTGCGTGTGGTGATGCACGTTGTCTATTTTTCAATGTAACAGTGACTATACGATCATAGCAAGTAAGGAAGATTTATACCCCGTATCTGCCTGAAGTATTCCAGTCATGCATGACGGATTATAACATGGTCCCTATGGCAGGGTAGTGGGACATAGCATTAATTATAGGGGTGCAATTACGATATTGGATTGACGTTTAAAGTAGTTATGGTGTAACAAAGCTATTGTGCATCACCACGCCGAACCAGGCAAACGATATGCCAAGTAACACACCAATGCGACAACGGGATCGTGAGTTATAGCTGCGAACGCGCAAACAGATGCATTCCCAATACTCCCAGAAGGAGGTATTCCTCCTTCCCGGAGTAACAAATGAATGAATACGAAAAATTGTATATCAATCATTGTGAAATAATCTAACCGTTCTGATATTTCGAAACACATCAGTCAATAAAAAAAAAATGGTCATATGTACATATTTCCCGGAATTTAAAATTCTAATTTGGTCTTATTTTTAGCTACAGGGGTCAACAGTCCTCTGTACGCTGTCGTACGATTGCACGAAATGGAGGGTACATTGTGTCGTCATGCTTTACAGCTTCTTTGCTACCCTTCTGAACCTTCGATACATCTAGAAATGCATTTCTACGGCGATTGGCTTTATGTAACCTTATTACGGAAGGTTGAAAATGATGTCAAACATTGATAGAAAGCAAACCCCCTTTTCTGTAAGAATTCTACTATGGCCGTTCTGTGACCTTCCAACTGCCTGTCAACTTGATATTTCAAACTAGATACAACTACTTGGCACGTATCAGCCAGATGGTCTTTTTTATACTGAACACAGCATGAGCAAAGCCTATTTGTAGTGACAAAGACACGTGTTAAGTGTGTGAAAGTAAATCGTTCACATTTTCACATTCCCTTTATCACAAGAAGAAACGTATCATGAAATTTCTTTGTGACTTGCGGAATAGCTTCATGTCTTTGTAGACCCAAAGTTATCTGTTCACGTTTCTGTGTGTAGTTTTTGCTATTATGTTATACAAAGAACCACACGTCTTCCGTTAAATCTCTATTTCGATGGAGTTATGAAACTGATAATCCTGCTCCAGATATGCTTATATCCCTGTCGGATGTTTTTGTTCATGAAGCCGTATACGATAGGGTTCAAGGCGCCGTTCAGCGCCATCAGAACTTGTCCAACAAGAAAAGCTTCAGATGGGACCTGACTGGAGATTAACACCATTATTGTTACGGGCATGCAGCAAGCGGTGTACACAGCGAAAAGAGTCAACATCATCTTTGTGAGCTGTCTCTCTGCTGCACTGTTTTGGGTAGCATTTTCCTGACGAATCTCTCGTTTTTCTTGCACTTTGTTACCTGCTTGACCTGCCACCGCAGTGACCTGTAAACCACCTTTAGATTGATCTTGCTTTTTTGCGTCATTTTTGTATTGTTTCTTGTCACTCGATGAGGAATCTTTGTCCTGACCAACCTGGTGTTGTTCGTCAGTGGTGCCAGTCTGATCTAAACTTGCGGCGACATTGTTGCGTTTGGGTTTCTTTGGCTCCTTATCGATCATTTTTGGACCTTCCTCATCGCTTGATGGGCAATTGTTATCACCCATCCAAACGCCGGCATCAAGATTATTGGAAGTATTTTGCAACCTGGTGGATAACCTAGTCCTTGTGGAAGGACCCACGCTGCCCCCCTCCCCATGTGGGTGTTTAACAGTTAGATGGTTAGAAGAAAGTAATGCGTTGTTAGCTTTGACACGTTTCTTACTCTTCCTCACATGGTTATAGATGGAGATGTAGCAAACGAGAGCGGTTATGTACGGGATGATGATAGTTATGAACATAGGGATGAACTTTCCCAAAATATTTGGGATTGCTCCCAGGCTGCATCGTTTGAACTTCGGGTCGAGCTTCACTTCCTCGACGACGTGAAGAGGCAAGTATGCAATGATTGATACCAACCATGTGAGGAAGAGCATGCTGAAGAGAACGCGTTTGGACGTAAGGCGTGTGCTGTTGGTACACACCATGAAGTAACGCTGGAGAGCGATACACATCATGTGGCTTACTGATACCCCCCATAGAACGGGATTGAGGTACCCCTGAAACCAACACAGCGCCCCTGGCGGTTCCCATCCGGGGTGCAGGAAAACCGGGATCCAAAGGGCGGGACCGAAGATAGTGAAGAGGATGTCAGCACAGCTGAGACTGGCCAGGGGCACGTTGACCAGCTTCCTCAGGACTGGACGTGTCCAGATGGCGATGATGGTGAGGAGGCATCCTATCAGAGTCACTGTGATGATGACTGCAGGTGTGGAACATCTCAAAATGAACTAGAGTTCCACGAACACATTATCTTCGCCAAATAATCAGGGCTTATTATGGAGAGTGAGTATTATTTACATGCTTATCACCCCCTGCAGATTCGATCATACACAATACCGTTTGGAAGTTATAAGGGGGGGTAGAAATGATTCCAGCCTAGATAAGGTTAAAAAATCATTTGGTGGTACAGGACTAGTATGTTTCTAGTGTGCTGATATATGTTCTCTTCTCCGTAAACTCCGAAGAGAACTAAGTTTCCTGTCTATTCACAAACTGGACAGACAACTGGAAAGTCGTGCGAACGTCATGAGTATGTTGATATTATATGGGCCACAAAGGTTTGATATTACAGTGTTGTAAGTTGAAAGTGATGATGAAATGGTACAGTCAATATATATGAATAGAATACATCTTTATTCCATATCATGCACATTTTGAAAAACATAGTACATGTGACTTTTCCGTACCTAGCAGTGCACGTGGTGCAGTTTTGGTGCAGTGTATTCTCCGAGCAGAGGAGGCCTGGCTGTTTTTTTACGTGTTTTTAGGTGTTTTTGTCAAGCTTTTATTTTGTCCCCTTTTTGTTATGTCGCCAACCGTGTGTTGAACAAAAATTACTAAATTGAACACGTTAAAAACCAGCCGGACCCACACCTCTGCTTGAAGAGTAGTCACTAGAGTAGTACCCCATCTGTTGTTTATATAACCTACTTTTGGCAGGACATTGTTTATAGCAAGGGACCTGTGTCAGGGGATACTGTCACACACATGTTTGAGAGTCTCATTATTATCTTCGCCGAGATAAACAGATGGAGCAGTCTGCACTCCAAGCAGATTTGTGGGTCCGGTTGGTCTTTATCGTGTTCAGTTTAGGCATTTTTTGTCCAACACACGGTTGGAGACATAACGAAAAGGGGACAAAATAGAAAGCCTGACAAAAACACCTAAAAACATGTCCAAAACCAGCCGGACCCACTCCTCTGCTCAGAGAGTACACTGCACCAAAACTGCACCACTGTTAGGTATTACCTAGCACCGTATGGAAAAGTCGTACTATGTCTTGCAAATTGTGTATGATATGGAATAAACATTTATTCTATTCATATATATTGACTGTACCATTTAATTATACTTTTTTGATGACCAGTTATAACATATACCAGCACACTATACACATATACTAGTCCTGTACCACCAAATGATTTTTATCCCTATCTAGACTGGAATCACCCCCCCCCCCCCATCATAACTTTCAAACGGTATGGTGTATGATCAAGTTTGCAGGGGGTGATAAGCATGTAAATATTAATCACTCTCAACAATAAGCCTTGATTATTTGGCGAAGATAATGTGTTCGTGGAACTCTAGTTATGAAATGCAGCGGGTTTACAAACTTTCCTTACTAATTATGCCAATTAGCTCCTGGTTTGCATAATTAGTCTTTGATTATGTAAAGCACAATCTGAGCTCTCTACATACCAAACATCACGATGATCTGTGATCATAGATCTCACGTTGCGGGAGATACGTACAAAGATGCCAGTGAATCACGTTTCCACTTTTTTTGCTGAATGGAATTCCTTAATCTCGTGAGCATTACAGTTCTTGCTTGATTTGAGAGATTTGATTGTCTTTCGCAAGCGCGCTTCCTATTTCTTTTCAATTTCGTTAAGAGTCGATATGAAGTCATATCCGTGATACTATTGGCTTGAATCGTGTACATGTATGTAGGATATTCCTGCAAAACTCAAAAGGTATGCAACACAATTTCAACCAAAATGGTGACTAGCAGACGTCTATGTCTGTAGAGACTTCTGCTATCACTAGCAACAGTAATGACGTCAAAATAACTGCATAGAATGACGTCAAATGTGTCTTAGCTATCAGCTGGGATCCGCCATTCTAGTTGATCCATTTCTAATTTCAAAACACATTTTCCAGCAGAAAACACCAAGCAACATGAATAATTTTGAAACTACACAAATGCTACGAAATTATTTTCATGTGAATTCTAGAAAAAGTCACCAAGTTTGGAGGCTTTAAGTTAAGCTGTTCAGGCGTATGATACGTGAAAAATGACGCAGGCCTCAAAAGCCTCCCCCGTCTGAATGGGATTAGAGAAAATATCAAATTATATGAAGACTATGACATATGAATAAACAAAGTCAAAGCAAAAACTTACTTCCGAGAACGCCGACCACGAGGTACACCCAGGCGTTTATCATGGTGTTGGCGTCGGTTTCTCAAAGACATTCAGTCAGCTCAAAATGCTGACGCTTGCAATGCCTGTAAGATATCAAACGATAAAATGTTATGTTGTAGTTTATTACATTCTATCATTGATATGGTAACGTTGATCGTCGACCAACCACTGAGACAGAACAACGTGAACGTTCGTTTAAATCCTTCCCCATTATATTATTGCATAGTATAAATTGGAAAATATATTAAAGAATGTATAGACGTTAGAAACTCCTCCAATGATTGTAAAATCCCATTATCATCCCATGCATACTACTACACCATATTGTATAAGATAGATTGATTAGCCTAAAGTATGTTATCTTATAATGTACCAGTGGATGCCATAATTTGTACCTTGTACAATTGTTGTGCAATAAAGTTATACTTATTGCTATCGTATGAAATATTGGATACAAAATATTTGATTTGTTATTCAAACGCATATCTTTTAACCATTGCAGGTCAATCTTTTTAACGGTTCCATTCAAGAAGTAAATTTATCAGACAATGGTATGTTTGGTAAGATCCCATGCAACAAATAAGGCTACAAATTCGAAAGCACTATTCAGCAATGAATTTGTCATTTGATGAAAGACCTATTACTGATACTAAGTGACGGATAGAAGTGAAGGTAAAAGCCTGTAATTTCCCTAAGTCATCTTCAGAAAATTCCTGGGTGAAAAGAGTTAACGTTATGTGTACGATTTCACACAACCGCAAGGAACAAACTATGGAAATCTCCACTTTTGGTGACTAAAGAACCCAAACGTATCTTTTTGTAATGGAAGCTACTGCATATGCATACTGCACATCCGAGTATTGTAAAATATGAAGGAAATAGTGCAACACAATAAGTGAATTTCCTATAATGTTAATGATGTTATGGAATGTATGTAATATTTTTTTCTTTGACTCTAAAAACGCTAAGCCTTTATGGAATTTTGTGGAAATGTTTTTGATGCGCGTTAAGTTATTCTATATCTCAAATGTACATAATGTCATAACCAACATGTGTTGAAACGCGTAGTAAATTCGGTTATGGGGGCAATAATAATTGTACGACGATGGACATGTTCAAATCTTTTTAAGATTTATTTTTTGTCGCAGGACGCTCTGCGATGGCTAATTCTACGCCCCATTTACCTGCAATTGATCCAGGTACCTATAAAGCCCATATCTTACTGCGCTGTGACTTGTTGGCGGCAAAAAGTAGTAATGTTTCAAGTTTCAAACAAATCTTTCCTTGCGGTCACACTAACGTGCGACTGATTTGCGAATGAAGCTTCGCTAGGCAGGTTACTTGAGATCGCAGCGTTGCCACTAAAATGTATCAAAAAGAGATCTGCAGTGATAAAAGGATATTCATTTATGATACTCGGCGCAACATAGGCAGTATATCTATCTTCGCCAAGAAGATTATCTTTTGGGTAGCGTTTTTATGTATGTACGTACGTATAAAAGCAGAATAACTGGAGAAGGCCTTGATGGATTATCTTGATATTTGGTAGGCGGGTAGGTCTTAATGAGACATGATGGCCCCCTAGTGACCTGTTATGGTATAAAGGGAATAACCCAAGTTGGGCTTGATGGATGGTCATAAGTTTTGGTATGTAGATTCCAAGTGATGACTTACATAATTAGATACATATTATGCAAATCAGTATCTAATTTGCATGATTAATGAGGAAAGTTTACACATCCGCCAAATTCCATGATAGGACTCTCAAACATGTGACATATGCAACTGAGGCAGAGAAAAATATTGATAGATATCAATTATGCAAATGAAGAATGAGAATATACTATAACTCAAGATGGGGTTGACGAATCATCATGATGTTTGGTATGTAGAAAGCTTAACTGATGCTTTGTATGATTAGGCGATAATTATGCAAATAAGGTTCTAATTTGCATAATCAATGAGGCAATTTCAAAGACCATCTATGTTCCTTGGTCTGACTATTCAAATATGTGACATTTATAACTGATGAAGAGAGGATTGTTGATAGAACATATGCAAATTTGCATAATTAATGAGAAACTACTATAATTTCATACTGGTAAATGACTGCAATTTCATACTTGTGGCATTTGGAAGTTGTGTGAATGTGAACATCAATTAATTAAATCATTTGCAAAATTGATAATTAACGTTAGCATAACCTTCTTTGTTGAGCATATACTTTGGACAACTTCTGTTATCAAGATGATCTACTAGTATGATTTGTATTCAATGAGAAACACTCACAACACGTCAATCATAAAGGTTTAAATCATTTGGCGAAGATATGAGGTCGTGGACCTCTAGTTTGAAATACAGTAGAATCCGCTCAACTGCACCACCCATTTGTCAGCGTTTTTGGTGCAATTATCCGGCTGGTGCAATTATGCGAAATGCCCAGCTGGACCGCATCACCATGGGCGAGGGGGTGTATTGTTAGTCAGAAACACTAGCAAAAAGAAAGCAGACGAAATTATTCAGTTATTAACTTTATTTATTGACCCTTTGCTGAAAAATAAAGAAATGACTACGAACCTGTTTTGATTTGCAATCTTTCATTTTTCCATGCGATCTACCGCATTACAACACACGTAATGTTACAGGGGAGGCATTCTGAAGCATCGTCATGCCACCCATGGAATAACAGTTTCTGTGTTACATTAGTAGAGTGCAGTTGTCGATTTACGTAAATCATGTACCGCCATGAAACTAGGAATTGAAACTAAAACTTGGTTACTGATTACGGATGACCCGCCCGGGACCTCCCATACGATTCCTATCAACGTAATTGTCAATGGAGACCGCCTTCTTGGCTTCTTTTGTTACTCAAAACAGTTTTAAACATATTGGCGGTATTGCGCCTTTACCGTGACCGGCAGGTATCGGCTCATTTGTACCGCGTTTGCCGATTTTAGCGCACCTTTTCAGTTAACTTGTCGAGGATTTTTTAAGAAAAAAAGGTGGTGCAGTTATCCGGCATTGGTGACCATGCGCGGTGCAGATATTCGGAGTCACTAACAATGCAGTGAATGGGAACCGGTTTTGGATATTGGGATTCGGTGCAATTAAACGGAAGGTGCGTTTATCCGAGGTGCAATTAAGTGGATTCGTCTGTATATTCGACTCTTACAGTGACAGAAGTTACCAAAAAGAACTGACAATTGTTTTGTACCATGTATGTATAATGATATAAATTATGTTTTTAGCACATTCACATCTTGAAACTGACACATACCTTTTTAAAGGATAAATGACGCCTAATGGGTGCAATTAGGCGTCTAATTGCTCCAATCTTTGAGACTAGTTCTCGACTAGTTCGCGTCTATTTCGCATATATTTGCAACTTTCGATTTTTTTTAAACTTAAATGTTTTCTTAAAAACGGCACTTCAGGCGACAAATTAGCGTTCCTTAGTAACGACATGGAAACGACTGTACGAGAAAAGTTGGCGAATGCCATTTGCAACTAGTCACGACGACCATGAAGCAGTGCCGTTGCAATTTGAATAAAATAAAATAAAATAAAATGAAGCAGTGTGGCTATGGGTGAGACCAAACCGTCTGAACTCGATTATTGTGGCTGCTCTGTACAATCCTCCCAAGTCATCAGATTCCTCCAGAACTGACACTGAGGTTTCAGAGTACCTTAGCCGATGTCTCGAACATATTGAACGCAACTTTGTGCAACCTAGCATAGTCATCCTCGGAGACACAAACAAGTTTAAGTCTCAATCCCTGTGCAACTACAAACTGAAACAAGTAGTCACCCAGGCTACGAGAGGCGCCAATCAGCTTGACTCTATTTACACCAACATTTATTGCCTGTATCTCTCTCCTGTTCATCTTCCGCCCATTGGTACCTCTGACCACCAGTCGATTATTTTGCCATCTGGGTCTTTGCCTTACAAACGTCCTAAATACATCATGCGTAGGCAGTGTGACCCTGAGTCAACGAGGAATCTGGGATTATTGATGAACACCACGGACTTTACACCTGTATATGAGACCACAGAGCCTTCTCGGAAGGTTGCTGTTCTCACATCAATGCTGAAGGGTCTACTCGGCAAGGCTGTCCCGGTAAAAAAGGTCAAGATCACCACAATAGACAAACCGTGGATGACGGTCAAAATAAGGAGTTACTAGCTAAGAGACAACAGGCATTCCTATCGGGAAAAACTACACTGTACTTCAAATTAAGAAACACTGTGGCTAAGCAAATAAAGAAAGCCAAACGCCGTTACTACCAAAGGGAGGTAGATCATCTAAGACAACCCGGTCCCGGTCAGTGCTTTAAATCCATCAAGGCGCTTATGGGAATGGATTCAGTTACAGAAGATGTTTCTACCTCCGACCCCAGTGCTCTCCAACACGAATGTGACTCCCTTGCAGAGCACTTTGCATCTGTGTGGAGTCAGGTGGACAGTTATGTCCCAACATTGCCTGATGTGGAACACAAACTTCTGAACAATGTAATCATAACGTTCAACATTGGTCAGATAAAGTCAAGGCTTCGTAAGCTGAATGGAAGGAAAGCCGCTGGCCCAGATCTCATCCCTTTATGGGTTTTGAAACAGCACAACGAAGAACTCGCCCCAGTCTTGTGTAATGTTTTCAACTCATGTCTTCAAAATTGTACCTTCCCGTCGCAGTGGAAGGAGGCCTTAGTCAGGGCAGTGCCCAAGAGGCCAAGACCCAACTTCCTGTCTGAGTACCGCCAAATCTCGCTCGTTAGCTGTGTGGGGAAAGTATACGAGGGTTTGCTGCGGGATGCCCTGTTACAGGACACTGAAAGAAGTCTCGCCCCGTCACATCATGACTTCATGGGGAAGAGGTCAACAGTCACTGCACTGCTCTATAAACAAGATGGCGGCGGAGACGGTAGCCTCCGTTACACGCTCCTGCTGTCTCAATCTTATTGTGCCTTTACCTTTAAACCCTTACAATATTCTAGACACCTTTAACTCTGTAAACAAAATTTGTTAAACTTTATTCGACTTTTAGTAGGTTTGGACCACAAAAGTACGCCTTTTTCGCGAGTTTCGTTATTGTTCTTCTACAATCCAAGCCGACGCCGATCAATATGGCGACGAAGGACAGCCGCGACCAGAAAGGACTATACAGACCATCCCAGACAACTATCGAGGAATCTCTATCATAAGCTGTCTAGGTAAACTATTTTCTTCCATATTGAATACTCGTTTAGTAAATTATGCAGAAAGCAATACATTATTCAAACCCCATCAGGCAGGCTTTAGACAAAACTTTAGAACAACAGATAATCTTTTCGTAGTTAGCACCCTAGTTAGGAAATACATTAGTCAGAATTCTCGCCTCTTTGCATGTTTTGTAAATTTTAGTAAGGCCTTTGATTCAGTATGGAGAAATGGCCTCATAAGAGAGCTTTAAGAGCAATGTATAACATCAGAAGTACGCTTGGGGAGACTAGATCTTCTGTATCACTGCATTGTAAACTGTTTGACACATGTATTGTACCGATATTATTGTATGGATCTGAAGTCTGGTGCAACAGTAATATGAATGACAAATCTCCGATAGAAACTGTACATTTAAAATTCTGTAAATATGTCCTTGGTGTTCGGAGGAACGCCAGTAACTTTGCATGTAGATCGGAACTGGGTCGTTTTCCGTTACAAATAGAGGCTCAAAGCAGAATGTACAGTTACTATATTAGATTGGTTAACGAAGTACATACAGATAGTCTTCAATACGAAGCTTATATGGTACAACAAGATCTAGATCGCCGAAAAACATCCTGCTGGTTATCTAATGTAAGAAAAATGTTAGAGGAGTCTGGTTTTGCCTTCCTATACATAAACGGTCCCTCAAACACACATTCGCATTCAAATGACCTAAAACAAAGATTGAAGGATATTTACATCCAAAAATTTAATTCAGAATTACACGCTAAAGGACGAAGAGAAAACCAAGGCAACAAATTAAGAACATACAAAACTTTCAAAAAAATATATGAAAGAGAAGCATATTTAAACATTGCAAACTTCGAACATCGCAGAGCGATGTGTAAACTTCGCATCAGTGACCACTCCCTACACATAGAATCTGGCAGGCAAAACTGTACCCCTCCAAATAATAGAACATGCGAATTCTGTGACGATTTATATGTTGAAGATGAAAGCCACTTTTTAATTGATTGTTCCTTATATAAAGATGAGCGGCAATCGTTGTTTAAGATAATAGAATTAGACAAGAAATGTACAAAAATGTCAAAACAGGATACTTTAATATACCTGATGTCATGTAAGAACGAATATATAATGGACAAAGTATGTAGTCATATTTCCAAATGTTTCAAAAAGAGAAAAGAAACTACTAGGTGATCATCATTTAGTTTAGCAATATCCCACAGGTTGTATGTTTTAGTTTTTAGTATTAGAATGTAGCATTTTATCAATTTATGTTTTACATTATGTTCCCTACAGACCACCTGTGGTCTTCTGTGCATTTAGCCCTTATGGGCAGGAATATGCAATAAAGACTATTATTATTATTTAAATTGAACAAACTTGGTATAGGTGGTAAGTTTCTTCGAACTATCAAAGGCATGTACTCTAAAACTACAAATTGTGTCAAACATAGTCATGGTCTCACTGAGTCATATGTTACGCATAGCAGTGTCAAACAAGGTTGTAATTTAAGACCAACGTTATTCAACTTATTTATTAGTGATATTACAACCATCTTTGACAATGAATGTAAACCACCAATTATGCTTGATAAGTACATTCCCTGTTAATTATACGCAGATGACTTAGTTATTTTTTCCGAGTCTAAGCAAGGGTTACAAACTTCTTTGAATAAGCTAGAAACTATTGTAATACATGGAGACTGAATGTAAACCTTAGGAAAACAAAAGTTGTTGTTTTCTCTTAAGGTGGCCGTCTTCCAAAAGACTGTTTGTTTACATACCAGAAAAACCCTGTTGAATTAGTTACATCCTATTGTTACTTAGGTATCATTGTCAACTCTGCTGGCACATTCAAGGCGAATCACAAACACCTCTACAGGAAAGGTCTAAAAGCTTTGTTCGGCATCAACCAATCTCTAGACAATGCCGACGCCCCAATTTCTGTGAGAAACAAACTTTTTGATGCGTGGGTTAAACCCATCATTCTCTACGGCTCTGAACTATGGGGTTCATTCAAAAGTTCAAATTCCTGTCCAATTGAATCAGTTCATTTAAAATTCTGCAAACAATCATTACGTGTACCTAGGTCTGCTTGCAGCCTAGCTGCAAGGGCGGAATTAGGAAGATACCCAATACAAGTGGAGGCTTCGCTAAATGCCGTCAAATATTTCCTTAGACTTCGCCAGAATGTGCCAGCCGACAGTTTTCAAGCAGATGCTTTCTGCTGTCAGTTAGCTCTAGACAAATATGGTGTCAAATGTTAGGCGACAGGAATACGTAAGTCTTTAGAGGAGAGCGGGTTTGCTTTCTTATGGCACCTTCAAATTTCATATAATTCAAATACGTTACAAATTGTTAGTTCCATTGGCCAACGGATAAAAGACATTTACTTCCAAACGTTTCTAAAAAAAATACATAAAGACAACAAAGGTGGGGCTGCTAAGAATAAGTTAAGATCATATAGATTATTTAAAACTACTTATAATGAAGAAAAATATCTAAGTAATTCAAATATGAGAGACAGGAATGCAGTCACAAGACTAAGAATCAGCTACCACAAACTACATATTGAAACGGGAAGACATACCCGCACTCCTCTAGAACAACGATTATGTAAACATTTAACTTTGAATAGAATAGAAGACGAATGTCATTTTGTGGTAGAATGTGGATTATATACCAAAGAAAGAAATGAACTGTATAAGCTTGTAGAAAACCTATTTCCCTACTTCACACATTCAATTACTGTACAAAAATTCATATTCCTAATGCGACTAGCCAAACCTCCCATTGAAAAACACGTCTGTTCTTTTATATCTACTATAACCGAAAAGCGAGGAGAAGTAGAATTTATCTAATGATAGTCATATTCTTTTATATACGTTAACTGTACTTGTATTTTGTTTTGCTGTGACCTGTACTTAGCCAAGTGTGGAAAAAATTTGCAATAAAGGTCTTCATTCATATATTCTCCAAACGTGGCACGAAGCTTTGAACAGTGATCCAAAACTAGATGTTCATGCAGTCTTTGTGGATTTCACCCGTAAGGTCGCTGGCTGACATGGGCATCCGGCGGTCCTTATGGATGAGTATGATTAAGCAGTTACTTAAAGGGCAGAACACAGAAAGTTAGATGGGACTCGCGTCTATCTAAGTCTCACGCCGTCCTAGCAGGTGTACCTCAGGGTGGGCTGTTATCCCCAACACTTTTCGTTATTTGTATTAACTCTCTGGACGCGCGGTTGCCAGTTCCCATAATCCCTTTTAAATACGCGGACAATCTTACAACTTCCGAATTGCTCATGGCTTCCCTTCCTGGGCAAACCCAGAAATCCCAAGACTGCATCGTGGACTGGGGGGAGTCCTATTCTCTCGAGGTGAATGGGAAGAAGACAATGGACATGGTCATCAGCGCTAGAAAGGAGACAAACATACCCGTCCCTCCCCACCCAACAATATCTGGACACGAGATACAAAGGGCAACTTCTTTTAAATTCCTTGGCGTACATGTCTCTTTTAACCTTACATGGGACATACATGTTCACTATATGCTAGCGAAGTCCCGACCACGAGTCTACTACCTCTACGCTGCCAAGAAGGCTGGACTCCCTACTGATGTGCTAACCCAGATTTATTTGACATTCATACTCTTGGAGTACGCCATCCCTGTGTGGGGCGGGCTCCCGAAACACTTGTAAAATATGCTGGAGGGTGTGCAGAAGCGCTGCCTGAGAATCATAGGGATTCCGTCGGACTCTCTGCCGTCACTGTCTAACAGACGGGACACAGCAACTCTGAAAACACTACATAACATTCTGAAGGACAGAAGTTCTCCTCTGAATGAGTTCCTTGTCCCACCTCAGGACAATTCCTACAGTCTTCGTCGAGAGGGTCTCTACCGAGCACTGACAAGGAGTAAAACCAAGAGACATGAACTCTCCTTTACTCCTCAATCTTTTAAGCTGCTCCATCACACTGACTGTTAATACCACAAGTTTTACTGTACTTTCAGTAGCGTTACGGATGAACATTGAGCCTCTTTTGTACCCCCACTACTAGAACTGTCAAGGTGTTGAAATTGTTTATGTATTAGTGAAGCGTAACTTGGTGCCTTATATTTAATCTGTTCACGCAAGTTATTTTAAATTCGTAGTTTTACAGTTAATGTTTTAGATACTGACTTTTACCAATCACGAGCACTTTCTAAAGGATTTCTATGTCACATGCATAGGTCATGATGAATAAAACTGAATCTGAATCTTAGTCACCATCTAGTCTTGGCCCAGTGAGATAGGGGGATAATGGTATCGTGCGATGACCTACGGCGTATATGACTACGGCTTTATACATTAAGATTATATTGCACCCGATTTTTCACAAGCGTACGATGTACGGTACGTGCTATTATCGCGGATAAAACCACACCCCAGGTATGTACATCGCGCAGTGTATATGTGACCAGTGTATATGCTTCTATATAGCGTTAGACCTAAGTAAACATATTGTATTGACGTTCAGCAGCATATTTGTCTATTTTTGTTGTTGTTGATCAATGACACGTTAATGCATCGGCCCTACTTGACAGCATTCTCCTTGAGCCATGTGAACATCGAACTGAAACCCACGTATCAAGATGCACTTCCTTGAAACCATTTAGATTATCTTGATCTGCGTACAAACAAACGGTCCTCCCGGACACGGTTTCTTTGTTCAGACTTAATTGAAACAGTCAAAGTTCCAAAATTTGTAACAATAAAAGACAGGCTCAATTTTGAGTTTGGAAAGCGTCGTTTCAAGTGAAACGGACAGCATAGCTTCTAATCTAAGTTTTGAGACCAAGTGCATTTTTCAAACTTATTCCCCCAAAGAATGTCAATTTGGCGCAAAATGACGCAAGCACTGCAATATTTTTTTATTAATCTTATTCGTACATTGTTTGTACATGGTGGCAACACTAGCAAATTTAAAAACAGCTAAATTGAATCTGAATTAGAACTGAAACTGAGAAATTCAATATGATATTCCGGGCGCAACTAATAATTTTGCAGTAAGATACTTGCATACTGGCACTCGGCGGGATTGACGTTATCAAATTTATAAAGGAACGAGAGACATTGTCATGGCTCTATCTGACATCCTAATAGAACATTAAATAAGCAGTCAGCATCGTTCTAAAGAATATTCACGTCCACACTAGCCTGGATTTTTTTTAGGGTAGCGGTAGAAATAGGATGGCACCCAGACTGCGTCCACACAACAGAAACCTCATGAATCTATAGCTGTGGTTGCATGACAGTGTTTCTTGTCAAGCTCCTTTCACTTTGTTCAATTACCAATATTCGACAATACATGAAAACTAAGACAGCTTTGTTAAAACAGACCCCCCATTTTAATTCTATGGTAGAAAAATTGATGCTCAACAGAGATGTTACAAATAGGCCCTTAATTTTGGCTAATATTCTAGTAAACTGTGGGAGTCTCATTTAACCATTAACGCCTTTTGAAACTGGAAACGATGTAGTGTTCACCCACCTCTAGACACACTATGTCTGTCGGTGCAAAGTGATAAAGGTACGCACAAGATCAGTGGGATGATCTGCGTGGATCAGCTGGTCCTCCGACTGGATGATGATCATTGCAACTGGCAGAAGGTCCGTGGAGAGCCAGGGTTATAACATAAGGTTATTGTTATATAAGGTAAAAACAGCGTCTATGATTCGTTGTTATTTTGAGCATTGATATCCATACGTCACGTCAGAGACGATGGAAAGCAAGCAGGTCTTCATTCACTATGGTACAAACAACTCTAATGATTCGTTGTTACACGTTATGTCAATAGACACTCAATTCAATATCCTTTTGTCAGCAGGGACGGAAGCCTTGCAAATTAGCCAACCATTATCAACTATGGTTAAAAAAGATCGAATGATTCCCTTTTACATTTCCAGAACGGTCTATAAACATTCAATTTGGTATCCATTCATCAGCGACGAGGGAAACCTTGCAAATCAGCACGTCATTGTCCATTATGGGTACGACCACATCTCCAACGACATCCTACGTGAGAGGTCGAACCAACCACCACTGTCGGGCAAACTTCGATCTGCCCGTCTCCGTCTCCTTGGAAACCTCATCAGGGCAGAGCCACCACTGGAGCCCGCCTCCCTACTGAAGGAACCCCCCCCCACCCACCTGGGCTCGGCCCAGAGGCAGGCCCAGACGGACTTGGACCGACCAAGTCAACAGAGACCTGCAGGCAGTCGGCCACACCATCGCCACTGCCTGGGTGACAGCGCAGAACAGGACGGCCTGGAGAAGGGTTTGCCGAGGCGCCACGCTCCCCTTGGGAGCAAGCGGACCTGAGTGAGTGAGATTGTCCATTATAGTACAAACAACTCTAATGGCTCATTGTTCAGTTTCTGTACTACCGAAACCTGTGATCAGCTATATCAGGTACATTTATCAATAACAGCCAGTATTTTCAAAACATATTGTCCACCTTACAAACAGATATAATGACTTTTTGCTACGTGTCTACGCTGCGGTTAGTTGTAAGTAGCTATGTCTATTGTCACATTTGGCTATATATATATATATATACATATGAGCTGTATCATACGCCGGGAAATGTGCTTGATATGTAAAACACATTGTCCAAACATAATAAACAGATATGATGATTTGTCACCACGGTCGGCGCTACCGTAGCCCATGATAAACTATGTCAGCTTCAAATCTTTGAAAGTTACACATAAGGAATATAAAGAAGATCTTTAATAGTTTAAATGTAAAAAATAAATTTAAGAAAAAAACTTCTACGCAAACAACATCTCGGTAAGAGTACCGACAAGTGGTGATCATACCTGTGCCTGTACATCCCCTACAAAATCTGAGAAAAATAAGAAAATACATATATCCTACAATGTTATTTTCCTGACTGAAAAATGTCTGACTGTAACTTTTATTGTCTGCCTCGTTCGACTCATCAGGGAAATTATCTCTGATGTAATCGCTGAAAGATGGCGATATAAATGGAAATCATCATTACCTTCCCTTGCAACAGATTGAAAAAAGAAAACAGTTCATACCGAGGAACTGTAGAAAACAGTTCGTACCACGGACCTATGGCAGAAGATTCGAACAATTGACCTGCGGTTGCATATAAGACTTCGCGTATATTATCGATTAATCAACCGCTTGTAAACTCCGCAAACTACTTGGTAGGATATTTGCATGACGAATAGTAGTAATATAGTACAGGATGCTGCATGGAATCCAACGCCACATCTAACCAGTATATATCTGCAGATTCACCAACGAACAAACGAAATGTATAATACTTCTGCAGGAGGTCTAAATCACCAAACTGTCTGAAAAAACGTCTCGAATGACACAGAACACTGCGTGGATTACAATCACACAACTATACAGTATACATGTACGGTGCTATCAACAAGCTCTACAAATTACATGTACAACACTGTAGAAATTTGAATCACGAAAAACAATAAACATGATAAACTTGGCGTAGAGTCTAAACATAGCAGGAAGTGCAAAGTTACAACTTTACCTAAAAGACCATATGCTTGTCATCTTCATTCTTCAGTTGACCTGTATTTGTTTATCAAAAATATATTTTTCTTGTAATGTAGGCTTTATGAGCTGTCCCTGGTAAGATAAGAGAATTAAAGACTTAAAACTGGAACTAGAGTTCAAACATCCCTAAACTAATTAACGTTATGGTGTTTGCAGTGTGGCTTACGTGTATGATACACTCTTAACACTAAGGGATCTTATTTATGATTGCATTCAAGAAACCTTAAGGACAGAAAAGATATCAGTATTACAAAGACGTGCAGTTATAAGACTTATACCCAAAAAGAATGAGCAAAAGTATTTAGAAAACTGGCGGCCAATAAGTCTCCTTAATACAGAGTATAAGATCTTTGCCCTTATATTTGCAAACAGAATGAAAAAAGTACTACACAAGTTGATCGAACATGACCAAACTGCTTATATTAAAGGAAGATTTATCGGGCAGAACGTACGCCTGATAAAAGACATTATAGATTACACAGCAACCAGAAACTTACCTGGAGCTATCTTTTTGGACTTTGCTAAAGCATTTGATTCTATAAACAGAAAATTCATGTGGAAAGTGCTTGAAATGTTTAATTTTGGTCCCCAGTTCATTCACGCCATGCAATGTATGTACAGCGACATTAGTAGTAATATTATCAATCGAGGTTGGATGTCTGAATCCTTCCCCCTTCACAAAGGTATCCGCCAGGGATGTCCTGTATCTGCACTTTTCTTTATCCTTGCTGTAGAAGTTATGGCAGTGAACATTAGGGATGCACAGGACATAGCTGGAATAAAAGTCAAAACCAACTCTGTTGATACTGTTGAAATTAAAATCTCACAGGTAGCCGATGACACCACCTTATTTGTGTCTGACGTCTATGGAGAACGCCTTCATACATATTCACAAATTTTGTAGTGTTTCTAGTCTAAATCTAAATGTTAACAAATGCGAAGGTCTATGGATCGGAACTTAGGCCACACTAATTTAATCTGTTGGCTCTCGGAATCGCCGCTTCTATTTTTCGCCGAATTGGAAAAAAAGATTCGATTTCGCCCAAATCCTCATTCACAAAATCACTCTTAAAATAAACGTTATTCCCTCAAAATCCGCCCGGTACGTTTTTATCTTAGACCCCCATTCCACTAGGACGGCGCTCTCGCCGCGCTCTCACGGTGACGTCAATTTGGCCATATCGCCGTGAGAGCGCCGAGAGCGCCGTTTAGCCCCTGTCACACTTGTGCGTATAAGCCATTCCGCGTGAGTTCCGTGTTGAATTTTGACAACACGCAGTTGTACGCTCAAAACATCAATTTTTTTCCAGTTATGCGCGGCGCACATATAGCGTGTGAATAACGACTTTAACGTATCCAACGCGTTTGAGACACGTGTAATTCGCATATGAAGTGCGCAATACTCTTATCCTTGCAGCGAATAGCTGCGCATCAGGTGCGTGTGCTGAGCGCATTCCGAATGCCCATAACGACTGCCGGCCGCATGCCTGGCGCACTTCCGACGACTGCTAATCGAATTACGAGCGTACCCCAGGTATGAGATGTGATGAAACGGCAGCTGCTGCCTGCTTTTCCTTTTATTACAAGTTCAGACTCGACTACAAGAACAACATAGGGCGCCGGCCGAAACGTGGCTCTTCCACCCGCGCTAGCGATGGCCGTGGCCGTGGCTCGTCTAATTCTGGACCACCCGTTGAGGCGTCTAACACCCCTGATGCTGTAGGTAACCGTGATGGTTGTGTTGGCCATGGTACTGAAGACAGTTCCCCGGCCCCATCAGGCGAAGCTGTCCAGTCTCAGTCCCCTGGTCACGAACCTGCAAACGAGGGTGGTGAGAAGAAGCAGACCTCCGGATCACAATCACCTCAGGCCTCGTCTGCTACCCCCCCCCCCCCCCCCACAAAGCCACGAGCAAATAAGACCAGCTACTCCCTAGATGCTGAGGTAGAAAATGCTTTGGTGGAATGGATCAAGGAGAACGATATCCTCTGGAACAGTAAGCTGATCCGCTACAAACGTACAGATTTAAAAGAAGCTCTATAAAAAGGAAAAGGCGAAAGAGCTAGAGAAGATAGTCACCTACTTGAAAGGACCTCACTGAGAGGTAAGAATGGATTTTTGCCACTTGTACTTTCTTGCGGCCACTAGTCCGGCACGTGTCACAACAAATGAGAAGTGTAAGTATGGAAGGCCCTTGTGTCTTCGTTTCGTAGCTCCACCATTAATCGGTGATAGATCCCAAACTGTTGTCTTCTCTCTATCCACGGCCGGAGCCAGACGGTCCTTTGGCGTGCTATTCTCCTTCTTCTCTTTCTTTGACGAAGGAGATGGAGTTGTAGGTTGACGATGTCATGCTGGTGTTGGATGACAGCAAGCATGGGGTGTCGCCGGTTATGGCCTGGATCTGCCATGTTTGGAAGTTCTATGCACCCTGGAGTCAAAGGTGCCCTCGTATTTATACCAAATCTGGAATATGCCCCGGATGTTCGTCGAGCACGCTATGTGAACGATATCCGTTAGCTATCTGTGCGTTTGTCAGACGCTACTGGTACGTGCAATACGCTGCCCGATCGCAGAACGAACGACACTAATTCGTGACGTATATTCTTATTCGCTATACGGTCGACCATCATGCGTTGTATCTGCGCTGCAAGTGCGCGATGTGGTCGCTGCGCAGAGATCGTGCCGCAAGAGAAGCGTATTACGGCGATTGGAGCGCAACCACAAAGCGCCCTCGTACCTTACTCGACCGATGTCGGACGTGTGAACTGCGTTCTTATAACGTCTGAGCTGCGTCCCAGCGTTCGCACGAAAGTTTTGGGTAGTTTCAAAACTATCAGGCGTGCTGGGCCGTGCCTTGCGTGTGCCTGCGTGCCTAAAACTATCACAAAACGATTGAGAAACGCATTAGGTGCGTGTTGGGCGCACGCCGGCGTATGACAAAAATGTTAACACGCAACTCACACGCTCATGTTATACGCACAAGTGTGACAGGGCCTTTAGAGCGCCGAGAGCGCGGCGAGGGCGCATTGGGAGCGCGGTGAGAGCGCCATGCGCGCCATGCGATCCGTCACCTCGGCGATGGTTTTGAACATGTTCAAAACAGTCGCCGTGAGCGCGCCGAGGATGGCGATGGGATCAAAGGGCCGCAGCGAGGGATCAAAGGGCCGCAGCGATCAAGGATCGCAGCGAGCGCTCTACGAGGATTGAATGGTCTTAACTGTAGTTCAAACAAATGTCATTCTTGAAGCGGTGTATCTTGAATTTTCTGGGAAATTTGTGGTCAAATCAACATTTTCCTAATGGGTAATACAAATTGACGAATAACTACTAACTAAGTACTTGCTTCCATTCAAATTAAATTCCCTCCAAATTTTTATTGTCTGTGGTTCAAAAAGTGTTTAACAATTCTGTGATTTACGTTTCTATAATAACGTAGCATGATAAAATATGTTTTTTATAGCAAACAGGTTACATGACAGACAAAAAACATATTTGAACAAATATATAACTTAAGACACACACTAAGCGACCGTGCAGCAATCAAAATTGAATCTGTTTTCCCCTTGATTTTATCATTATAAATAAGATGCAAGAGGTAAAGGTACGACTGAGAAGACAACAAAGCACACAAAACGAAAAGAAAATTCGTTCTTTATCTCTAGAATTCGTTGAGTGATCTGTGAAATCTTTGGTCGCTCATAAAAAGTTGGGGACATTTGACATTTTGGTCGCGCTGAGGTCGCCGTAGAGATTCCACTTGAGCACGTTTTCCAGGAAATCGGCGCCTCTCACGGCGCTCTGGTCGCCGTGAGGGCGCGGCGAGAGCGCCGTCCAAGTGGAATGGGGGTATTAGAAGGCCCCCTTTTTTTAAGAATGGGGGCTTTGCTAACCGGGATCCTCTAAAATTGAAAGTTAAGGGTTTTCTGCCAATATTTCCCGAGTATTTTTGCTCGTAATTCGCTTTTTTTATGGCCCAGCGCCATAGATTTCTGCGCCGCTATGACGGCCTTTTTGAAATCCTGACGGCACTCGTAACATATCGGTCGATCTCGCTACAAAGTAAACGTTGCTATTGGGGGGAAATAAGACGCTTTGAAATTCTAGAATACAATTTTCATACAAATAACTTTGACAGTCATTGTTTACAAAGCACATGGGTCAAACAACGTGTAGAAAAACGATTGGAGTGCACCGGGGAAATTCGTGATCACTATTTAACATGCACAGCCATTGGTCAGACGGTGTGACGTCATACCCCCTATGTAAAGGGATAGTGCCCTATAGTACACTTTCATGTGAGCTCCGTGTGCTCCACACGTCGACCCTTCCGCTCTTCACCCCGTGAGCCAAGCAGAAATATGCCGATTGTCGTCCACGTCTTCGGCGGGAGGTGTTCGAGTTGAAGCCCGAGGCGGTATGTTTGGCTACACGGCTCTCTGATGTTTACCATAAGGTTGGGCGTATAGTAGCGCTTTGTGGCGTGGCGCTATGCTGTGTTGTTTCTCGTTTTAAGTGGTTCTTGTTGCGTTTTGTGAGAGAATTCTTTTGTCCGGGCAGTTTTTGTTAACGGTAAGTGTTTTGTCCCGGTTTCCGTTTTTTCTGGATGTGTTTTGTGGTCGTTTTATTTGTGGTTGTGGTCATTTTGAGGTAAGTTTTAGGCCGTGGTTTACGTTCGGTCGCCGTAGAGCGTGGTTGTCTTTCATTTTCAGTGGCCGTGTAGAATCCACTTCAATCCTCTTCGGAGATGGGCGAGAGGCGCTTTTTTCCAGTTTGGGTGTGTGTTTTGCTTGTACGTTTGTATTTTTTGTATGGTATTTGTGTGTTTTGGTGACCCTTCGAGCCGGATTTGAGGATTGACGGACAGCAGTGGTGGCCGAGTCGCGGGGTAGCAAGATGGCGACCTCGAGAAAATTTTCTTTCAGGGATAGAATCCAGTGACATCCTTTGCGGTGGAAGGCCAGGGATACCTACAACCAACGTGGATGAGCGACGCAGACTTAGAGGTTGGCCGTTTTGATGTTTTTTCTTCCGTTTTTGGTGACCGTTGCAGGCTGGAGCCGTGGATTTCTGTTTAGATTTGGTGCCCAAATCTCAGAACAGCAAGATTGCCATTTTGGGATTGTTTTTGTGAGGGTTAGAATCTGTTGCCATCCGTCGCTTTTAACAGCAAGGGAGGCACGCAGTTTACGTTGTTGAGTGTTGCAGTTTGAGAGTGTGGACGTTTGCATGTTATTTTTGACTCTGCTCTAAAATTGACATGTTTGTCCCCATTTTTGCGAGGCAGGGTTTTCGTCTGTCTCCTCGTGGTGGGGTTTGCTCTAGCTCAGTGCCGGGACTGTCCACCAAGACGGGATTTTTTCCTGTATCGTCGTGTTGCAGCATCCCCCTGCCTTGGGCTTAAGCGGATTCGGGCGGCAGTTCCCCAGGTTACAGGTTACCGACATGTGCATTTTTTTTTATTCTCATGCCTTACTTGTTTCCGTCACCGGTACGTGCGTAAGATTGTGGTGTTTTGTTTTCTGTCAGTGGTGCGACAGCTTGTGACGGTTGTGAGGCATGAAAGGCCTGGGCTGCCCATGTCATCGTGGCTTGCTCACCTTTGGGGACCAGGCAGGGGGGAAAAAAAGAGCGTGTGTGGCTTTGTACGGGTGGAGATGTGTTGTTGGTTAATCGAGTTGTGTGAACGGTTGTCGGGGGTATGTTTGGTTGATCGTGTTTTGACCTGATCCCGGCCATGTTCTAATGATCTGCATTATGTGTGTACAGGAAAGGTGGATCTTGACGTTCTTTACAACTGACACGAACCCTACCACCAAGATGCAGCATGCGAAAGCACATGGGCAGCCCGCGGGCCTGGTTCGACCTCCTCTGTTGCCCTCGTGGATCCGCGGACAACCTTAGGGACTGGCGCTCTCCACGTAAACGTGAGTTTGTTTTACTTGCGGAGCTTTTGGTTCCAGTTTGCTTACCTTTTTTTTGTTGCTTCATTTGCCGTCCATTTCTTCATTCGTGCTCGTCTCAGGGAATTCTGAGAGAGTGCCTCCAGCGGGAGAAAGTGCCGTGTGAGAGGTACGGGCTGGAGGAAGGCCGTGAGAGACAGTGAGGGTCCTGGAGGGACAGGCCACGAGCTCAAGTAAAAATGTGTGTTTTAACCGAGAGACAGTCCTGGAGGGACAGGCCACGAGCTCAAGTAAAATGTGTGTTTTAACCGAGAGACAGTCCTGGAGGAACAGGCCACGAGCTCAAGTAAAATGCGTGTTTTAACCGAGAGACAGTGAGGGTCCTGGAGGGACAGGCCACGAGCTCAAATAAAATGTGTGTTTTAATCAAGAGACAGTCCTGGAGGGACAGGCCACGAGCTCAAGTAAAATGTGTGTTTTGACCGAGAGACAGTGAGGGTCCTGGAGGGACAGGCTACGAGCTCAAGTAAAAATGTGTGGTTTAACCGAGAGCCGGAGAGAATCCCGAGGGGACAGGCTACGAGCTCAAGTCACCATTCTTGTGACTTCATGGTGAAGGTCCCAGGCGGGGCACCGTGGGGTGCCGCGGGAAAGCTACGAGCTCAAGTCACCATTTGGTGGCTTCACTGAGAAAGTCCCGGGCGATGCACCGTCGGGCCCCGCGGGCAGACTACAAGCTCAATTGCAAGTCACTATTTTTTTTTGTGTGACTTAATTGACAGGCTACCGGCGGTCCAGTCATAGCGCCTTCATTTTACTCTTTTGGGAAGAGGTCTTGAAAGGAGAATGAAGCATGGGTTGGCTTCGTTACACCCCACCCTGCTTTTAACACAGGCAGGGATAGGACATAGACTGAGGGAAACCGCGTGTGACAGAAGCCTGGCATAAGCCCATCGGCAATTTAAAGACGACGTGTGTTGAAATTGCTCTTGCAGTTGACTTTAAGAGGGCTGGGTAAGATGAACGACTACGCAGTGGTTTGCGTCACACACAAGTGAAGATGGCAGGTCCGGGAATCGTTCCTTGTGAATTGTTCTGAGAACGCGGCCTGGTAGACCACCCTCTGCCTCCGGTCAGTCTTGAAGCTACGGATCCAGGGTATCACGGCCGGGCGAACACCGATGTCTAGCAAGGACCGAATAGCATTTATGTGGTCAACCTTGTCAAATGCTTTAGACAGGTCGGTGGTAACAAGTGTACAGACTGACTTTGGCAATGACATGGGTTTGCACAGGAAGTCAACCAAGTTGACCAGGGCGTGTGTCGTCGATCTTTGTTTCCTGCCGCAAAATTGGCGGGGATCTAGTCTTTTAAATATATTTTGTCCTTCCAATCTGCCACGAAGCGTTCACTGAGTTTAGACGACTTTGGAATAAGTGATATGGGTCGGAGTTCGTCGATGTTTGGTTGACTAGACGTTGACAGGGGAACTGCGTTAGCTTCCCTTCAGTGACTAGAAACGATGCCTTACCTGACTGAATGGGTTGTGTAAGTCACAGAGAGGCGTGCTCAGTTCACATGCGAAGTCCTGTAGAATACAGGCAGGTATGTTGTCGGGACCGGGACTCTTGTAGTTGTTGGTGGACCGCAAGTTTGAGTAAACATTCAAGACTTGGAGGTCAGGTAAAGGTTTGGCCGGTAGGAGTGACGGGAGAGATGGCAGTTCCAAGGGTGGCAGTGACTGAAACACATCCGCGAATTAAGCATTGAGGGCGGGGGCTATGGCAGTGTGGTCGGTTTGATCGATACCGGGGGCGTGGATCAAGTTGGCCTTTTTGTTCATGTCTCACTTGGCCTTGAGGCCGTTGTACCATGACCTAGGTTTGCCCTTCTTGCGCCCCTCTCTCTTTGAACCTTGTCCCTGTAAAACTTAGACGTGACGGTGAGACTTCCAGACGTGAAAGTTCTCTGTCTCTGCTTTATCAGGTGATTGATTCTGGGTGTTTTGCAGGGTTTGTCACTGTGGTGTGGTTTGACAGTTTTAGTTGGGGCAGAACTTGGCGATGGCACAGGTCAGGGGGGCTATAGACGGCGTCAGCCTTTTCGTCAGTCGTGGTTGCGGTGAAAACTTCTCTCCAAGGTTGGGTAGTAGTCCATCTCCCAAAGTTGCTCAGATTAGGCTCGTGAATGGTACGAGTAGCATCTTTCTACAGTCATTTTGTTTCAGCTTCACTTGAGCTTTCCAGGATACGGCAGTGGTTACTGAGTCCAATCGGTGGGAGGATTTCGGTAGTTTTTTAGCACTTTTTCATGGTTTTGTCACGATAAGATTAAGGTTGGCGCTTCCCCTGGTGCTGTTCCGAACAACTTGAGAGATCCTGAGAGAGAGCACGGTCTAAGAGGATGTTGGGGATATACATCTGATTGAAGTCCCCTAGATGGCCGATACCAATGTTCTAAAAAGCTGTACGCAGTTGATCCGGAAATGAAATGAAATGAGGTGTTCTATGAGTTAATCGTCGTGCGGTGACGGCGGCGGTGAGTACGAGGTGCATACGGTGATCGATGAAAACTGACGAGTCATGCGTTGTGGTCGCACGTACACCCACAGGTATTCCAGCTGTTCTGGGACAGTGATTTCAGATATGACACGGGACGGTATGCCGTCGCGCACCTACACTGCTGCCCCACCGAGACATGCCCACACAACATGAGAAAAAACGGCATTGCAGTATAGAGACTGAATTGCGCCGCAGCTTACAATCACGTATACAGTAAAGTCGACACGATCAGAGTACTATGTACAACAGACGATAAAAGTTCATATGTCCAAATGATCGTTGACTAATACAATTAAAAGCTAGATTTCAGTTCGACATTACTACTAAAAGCAAGGTTAATGTCCAGCCGGAATAACAGATCAGAGTTTTTGTCCGCCAAGGAGTTGCGCCAGGGCAGGTTTGGCACTCGTGGTGTATCGTTTAGTACCCCTGGCTTGAGAGTACTGGAGTGAGTTCCTCAACAGTCTGCCGTGCTGTTCTCCTCGAGTCGGAGGTAGCCAGGAACAGAAACGTGGCGATTGTCTCACTTTGTTTGCAAAGGTCACGCAGAGGTCGTGTCTGCGGTCAGAAAGGGTTTGCCGATTTAATCCTCTCAGTGTGTCCGTATACGAGGTATACTGGCGACCCAATATGATCTTACAGGCACGTTTCTGAACGCGTTCCAGTCTGTTGATTTGGCGGTTGTTGAGGGCGGCGTTCCAAACTGGGGCTGCATACTCGAGGAGCGGTCGAACATACCCGCAATAGATGGCCGTCAGGTCCTCTGTCGGCAGGCCAGCTCGGCGCAATCGGCACAGCAGAAATAGGCGCTTGCTCCCCTTTGATACCATACTGTCCACTTGTGAGTCCCATCCCAGGTCGGACTGGATCTGAAGTCCAAGAAGTCTGGCTTGTGTTACTACGGTGAGTGCTTGGCCTCCCAATGTAAGGACTGGGGGAGGTGAGGGTCGTTGCATAAAGCAAATCTGTAGAACTTTGCACTTCTTGGGATTCAGCAGCATTTCTCTCTGACCAGTCGTCTAACTCGTGTAAGTTGTTCTGCATGGTTGAAGGTGAGTAGACCGGTCGGATTTCCCCCAGGTTTAGATCATCGACATACTTCCAGAAGTCGCTGTTTAGTGTCCCAGCATCGTTGATCATGGCCAAGAATATCAAAGGCCCTAGCAAAGTTCCCTGAGCCACCCCACAGGTGAGTGACTCCCAATGTGATAGTCCACGTTGGTAACGTACCCGCTGTCTACGGCCCGACACAAAACTGCATACCCAGGGCAGAAGGGAAGACCGCGCCCCCATTTGTACGAGTTTTGTGATGGCTGTCGTGTGACAGACTCTGTCAAATGCCTTGCTGAAATCTGTCAGTACAAGGTTACCGACAGATTGCTTCCTCTCTGCGCCTTTAAAGAAAAAGTCAAGGATGTCTACCAAGCAGTGGGTTGTGGAAATTCCTCTGAGGTTCCCGAACTGTCTGGGGTCCACAGTAGGTAAGATGTCGCGGAGGAGCCACGTGAGGACGAAACCCTCCACTACTTTGGCGAACTGTGATGTTAGCGACACTGGTCTGATCTTGTCCAGGTCTGCTGGTTGTTCTTTCGGGACGGGGATGACGATCGCGTCCCGCCACTCCGGGGGTACTCTGCCCTGTCGTAGGGATGCATTTGTGATGTCGGTAAGTGGGGTGGCGAGCTCGCAGGCGAACTCTTTGATGAGAGTAGGCGGGATGGCATCAGGACCTGGAGCCTTGGTCACCTTAACCTTTGCAGGCGATGGTACATCTGCCATGGGTCAATCTGCGGCGGTGGAGTGGCAGGTAAGAATGCTGGTAGCATGGCTGTGTCCAGAGGAGGCAGAGCCTGGCAAATGGTAGCTAGGTGGGTGTTGATGGCTCCAGCGATGGCGGTCATGTCTGTTGGGTCCACACTAGGCACGTGGACAGTGGGAGTAGATTTGGAGAGGTTTGCCAAGCGTCGCACCTGTTTGTGCCACTCAGACGGGTCTGTTCTCTTCAACCTCTCGTCGTGATTACTGTAGAAGTCTTTCTTTGCACGTTTGCATCCGCGGTCAACCTTGTTCCTCAGGAAACGGTAAAGTACCATGTGGCCTTTACTGTGTGCCTGTTGTCTCCTGTGGATCAAGTCTTTAAGCAAGGCTGACATCCATTGTGTGTCCTTGTGATGTAAAAAAACCTTTTTTGGGGGGGGGGGGGGAGTGCTTCTCTATTGCAGAGTTCAAGCAGCGGTTTTCTCCTCCACTGTGTCACTTTCCAGTACTTCACTCCAGGTGTGCGAGGTGATCCATTGGCCAAACGCCCGTATGCTGGAGTCTGGTAGAGGACGAACGACGACCTGCTTTGTTTTGTTTGGCATCTGTGACCGGACTCTTGGCTGCCACCAGACAGCTTTGTGGTCATTAGTTCCTATCGGGTTTGTGACCACAGGGGTTAGGTAGAAGGACTTGAGGTTGGTGACTATGACGTCCAACGTGGCGTCCCCACGGGTAGGGGCGCTGACCACCTGTTCCAGTCGGTGTGACAGGACGAGGGGCTTGTGGTCGAGACGATTGTAGTCGCCGGCAAGTATTAGACCAACGTCTGGATTGTGTGTTTTCAGAAGGTCGGCTGTGTTGACAAGATGTTCAATGAGGAGTTGTTGATGCTTAGAGTTGGGCGGGATGTAGGTAGCACACACTGCAATAGCTGGCACCCGACGTGGGAGTCGCTTGGGACGGACCCACACCCACACACACTCAAGTTCTGTAGGTACTTGGACTTGAGAGATCGGTCTTGCCTGTACATTCTCGTGGATGTAGATAGCAACTCCACCTCCTCGTCGCTCCGTTCTGCTTGTAGAAAAGAGCGTGTAATTGTCAATGTTCAGGAACTCACTAGGCATTGCGGTGGAAAACCAGGTCTCCGTCACGATGGCAATGTCGGCCTTGTACTGATGTACTGTAAGTTCAAACTCGTCTAGTTTGTTCATCAGCGAGCGAGCGTTGCACATGTAGACAGACGGAAGACCTGTAGTGGTCCTTTGTTTCGGTGGCTGTAGAGGTACGCTAACTAGGTTACTGGCACCTGCATTCCTGCATGTCTGTTGTTGTTGACGAAATTGCTGGGAATATTTGCATATGAAGGAACCAGAGGGAGGGCGATGGCCGACTATGGTAGAGATCTTGCGAGCCCTAGGAATGTCGGCACTGCATACACCACAGTTTTGATGTTCGCTAAACTTAAGTTTGCGCGGGATAACAGAGTCTGTTGTTCACGCTGGAGTGGGTATTTGTATGTGGCTGAGAGGGGGTGATTCCACTCCTGGCTGCGGTGGAGGGAAAGATTTTTGCAGAGGACGTAGGACAATCTCCACATGAACGAGCTAACTACTGTATGACTTCGGGGAAAAGGAAAGTACAACACCTACGGCTAGCACAGATGAGACAGGTGACACAGGAGAGAACTCTGGTAAGATATCGTGGAAGGGCAGTGAAGTAAAGGCGGCGGTTTATCTAGAGTTTAGGGAAAGCCAGTTTGAGACTGCTGAAGGTACAGACTCGCGAGATCGCGTCTCAGTGCAATGCTCCGGTCGCTGGGTTGGTATGGTGTGTTAAAGGGCAAGATTATCCGCAAACTTGAAAGTGTTAGTCCCACCACTTGTAAGTCAGTGTAACGAGTACTCCTGCAGCTGGCATTGGGTGTTTTAGGCGGAGTGGGTAAACCAGGGGTAGCAAATTTGTTTTCTCTACAAGGGGAAGGCTTACTCGTGAAGTCTTTGGGAAGCCTTCTGAGAGAGTATGACATGGTTGGCAAGTTTTTATGGAAGTTTTTGGTTTCGACGACGTCCAGATGTCGGTAAAATACACTCGTAGCGAGCTGAGCTGTGAAAGGTCGGAGTTGGAGCCCGTAAGGTTTTGTACATTTGGGAATGGTTTTATTTCGGGGGAAAAGGGAACAGGGCGGCCAGAAGGGCCTTAAGTGGCGTCAGATTACTATTGGGCGTTCAGAGAACTGGTCCGTCCAGGTATACACTGTTCGTATAATATCCAGTCCAGTCATGGTGAGGGTCAGGTTTGTTTGACGGTCGCGACCGGGAACATTGTTGTTTCCTCTAGTTGATAGCGGTACTTTCTAAAAAGTTGCCCTGATCGGACGAGTATCTCAGTGATTGTCTCAGAGTTCTACGCGGTGAGCGGATGGGTAGCAGTTCCAGTTGGGAGTAGGCGGTGGCGTAGGAGGTATATTCCACACGCAGGGTGGCGGTTGTTCGACCCCCTCGATCTTTTTCACTTATCCACGTATTTGGCTGTCTGAAGCGGCATTTTTTTCCAGAACTCGATGAGTGTGGGAGGTATACACCGTAATAGGGTCGTTATTGCAGAGATGAAGGGGCTATACCTTCCTGAGGAAGTATAAGCGCTGTTTTGTTTGGTACGCTTTGAGTCCTGGTAAGAGTTTTCTTAGAGTTCAGCCTGGGGGATAACGCCTCTCACCCTCGTAATGTTCATTCGTTGAATGCTCCCCTTTTTCTGGGAGCAAATCGATGGTGTGTGACATAAGTCTTCCTGATTTGGATATGCAACATTTTGTTTGTCTTTAGGCGTAGTCTCATGTTGGGGCTGTGGAATGTTGGGAGAACTGAATTTGGGGGTTTTGTCAGGTCAAGTCATCCACTAATTTTCAGCCTTAAGAGCCAGCGGAGCGCGTGGCTCTGGTAATTATGGCTGGGAAAGTCAGGGGTATAGGTGGAGTCGGAATATGTTCCATGGTAATAGTATCGGACAGTCCAGCTTGAGTGGGTAAGGTCTAAGGAAGGCTTGAATCCATCTGGTCATGAAGGGCGCGGTTCAAGTTCAAGCAGGCGTTGGGTATACGGCGCAGTCTCTGACACGGTTAAACCTTTTTTTTTGGTAAGTCATTGTAACAAGGGAACGTAGAATTCCAGGTTTATCGGTGGATTTGAATGCATCATTGTTTTCTGCCCATGAGGCGGCGTGTGGTCGTTCTGCTTTTATAGCAGCGAAAAGTGTTGAGCTTCGATGTGGGATGTAGGGTCAGACAACACCAATTGGTGAGGCGAAAGTGTTTCGCTACTTACCCTAACAGAGAGGTTTAATAGGGAGTTCGGACTGGTTCCGGCTATGAAAGGCGGTTTTGTCTGAGGGATTTGAACGATAACTGCACTCGTCCGGGAATAAGGTATTAAGAATTATGCGGTACAAACTGTTAGAAGGGCATCGGAGGGGGAAGATTAGTTTTTCTTAGGTTTGGGATGGTAAGAGAGGGGTTTAGGTAAGGAAAGGCTGGTGGTAGGATGGATGCGCGATGAGGAAGGGGTAGGACAAAAGTGAGAGTGGCATGAGAGTGGGCATCTTATGAGAGAGGGGTAAGATAAGGGAGGGGTGATGAAGATAAGAATAAGGGAGATGAGCAAGGGATGATTGGGAAGAGTTAAGATGAGAGAGGGGGAGGTGAGAAGGCATCAAGTATCTTAGTATGTTCTGATGTGGAGAATAAAACGGAAGGAATGGGCTCAACAGCCAGAGACGGCGAAAGCGAAAGACGACGATTCTCCGCATCACTCACACAGGAGGACCTAGGGCTACGCATGATAAATAGGATACTATTTAACATGCACAGCCATTGGTCAGACGGTGTGACGTCATACCCCCTATGTAAATAAGGTATAGTGCCCTATAGTACACTTTCATGTGAGCTCCGGGTCCTCCGGCCACGTCTGGAGCCTGAAGCGTACCCACCCGCCCTCCCCGGACATGTTTCTGCTTGGCTAGAGGTATGCGCCCGCTTTAGGGCGGTCGCCTCAGCACATAGGTGCCTTTAGGCTTCAGACGACGATTCTCCGCATCACTCACACAGGAGGACCTAGGGCTACGCATGATAAATAGGATACTATCGACAGCGCGGCGGAAGAATTATTGGTTCACAGAAGATGTATTACACGTAAAAACAACAATTATAACTTTACTTCCCTTGTGATATGTGCTTTGAGGCCGCAAAATATCTAAAACGCCCTTTGAAACATGACGGCGGCATCTTAAGGCTTTCACGTGGTGACAGTAAAACTAGCAGCATATTGCATAGCACGGATACCGATCGTTAAAATGATACCGTAAACGCATGAAATATCATTTTTGGGGGCAACGATAGACATAGAAGGCCATTAATATTTTCAGAGGGTGTATATTCTAAAATAACCGTAAGATTTTCCAAATTTAGCGGATAAACGCAGTTTCTAGTGTCAACATTTAATCGGTAGCTTCCCCGTATGTGCGGCCTGGGAAATTGAGCTACTTTTACAGTCACGCTCTGTTCAGTATTGTGGACTCGAATTCCGAGCGTCTCACAAAAACTTTGCTTTCGACGCTATAGACCAAAAGTTAATAGACATAACCTTTGGGGGGGGGATCATGTTTGTTTTTTGTGGGGTAATGTTTTTAGAAAATATGATTAGGTATAAGTTGCCATCTTCATACATGTAAAAATGTAAAAAAAAATCCGTAATCACTTGCTTCAAGTTCCAAGTAGAAAATGCATGAATGCATTTTCACTTGTTGAATTTGAAAACACCGTTGGCCCCCGGTTATGCTTGGGTCACATTTTCAATCCGGGACCCGGTCGGGCAGTGTTTGGGAACAAAAGGTATGATATAAAAGACAACAAAAAACAAAAAACTTACCAAAAATTATTCAAGAGCATAGCTTGTGCATATTTATTGATATAAGTTTTAATTTTTCGTTTCCGCAAACAGCCCGGCCGGGTGCCGGATGGGAAATGTGACCCAAGCATTAGGGGTCATAGCAGGGAACCTATGCCCAATTTTCTAACATTGCTATTGTATATTTTTTTCGAAGTGGCAAGGAAGATAATCCTTTGAACAAGATATGTACAGTTATTCTGTTTGATATTTGTATACTAATAGGCATAATTGAATAAATACAACCTACCTGCTTATTATCAAAACACCTTACAGTGATTTCCCTGTCATTGCACTTAGATTGTACGTGTGTGTATTTATCTTGAGGGACGCGGGTTTCAAATCATTATCAATTAGGAGAACTAATTACAAAAACATACCCAGCGTAAGCAAACAAAACAATGGTTTGATAAAACCTGTGTGGAACTAAAACGGGAGGTGAAGAACTTATCGTCATTACTAGTAAAACAACCGTCCAATCCTGTCATAAGGGGAAGTTACTTTAGAAGAAAGAAAGAATACAAAAAACTAATAAAAAAGAAGAAAAGAGACTTTCATACTCTTATCATGACCCAACTATCCTCCCTTAAAGACAGAAATCCAGGTGCTTTTTGGAATATTGTAAACAAACTTAAACAAAAAAACACACATGGTGTAAACACTTCAGTAACCTAGAAAAACTCCCCAACAATGATATAAACGACTGTCCCACTTCTACAAGCGACCAACTAGATGTATCGTCATTCCCTACAAACCCATCTGTTTTAGACTCACCAATAACACCAGAAGAATTAAACTCTGCTATCTCAAACCTCAGTAACAATAAATCGAGCGGAAACGACATGATTTTAAATGAAATGTTAAAATCAGGAAAATTGTTGCTTCAAACGCCACTTCTTCAATTGTTCAATAAATGTCTCCATAACGGGTATTTCCCCCAGGAGTGGTCCCTCAGTCACATCGTGCCTATTCACAAGTCCGGAGATCCTTCTATCCCTGACAACTACCGAGGCATTTCGATAATGAGCTGTTTGGGAAAATTGTTTTCGTCAATTCTAAACACTCGCTTAGTTAATTTTGCAGAAAACAATAGTCTTTTCAAACCTCACCAAGCAGGGTTTAGGAAAAACTTTAGAACAGCAGATAACCTTTTCGTATTAAGTACCTTAGTTAGGAAGTATATTAGTAAAAACTCTAGGCTTTTCGCATGTTTTGTAGATTTCAGTAAAGCCTTCGACCCGGTCTGGAGAAACGGTCTCCTTTTCAAGTTAAACTAGAAAGGCAACATTTGTGAGCAAATACAGCATGTTTAGCCATGCTCCTCGCCATGCAAAAAATGGACTCCCAAAATAACAATGGACCATTCTAAAATACTTCCACTAAAAATATGGATCAAACTTGAGTTTAAAAACAATTATCAGTCTCTCCATACAGGAGTGGAGTCTTCCAGTAGCACCTCAACACAATATGGACCAGTCCAAAACCATATCCACTTATTAATTAACAAATACACTTCTGCTAACAAATGGACTTTTTCATAATCATTCCAGCTCAAAATTGAAATAAATAATTACAGAATCCTCCCCTTGCAAGAATGGGATATTCCGTGCCATCTCCATGTAAACTAGACCAGTGGAAAAATATCCGCTGAAAAGTACACTCTTGCGCATAATCAACCCAGTTCAAAATTGAATTAAAAAAGATCAACCCCAGGGAAGAATGAAGTTTTCCATAGTATACATAATGATATATATGAAGATTTGACAGGAGAAGAAGGAAATGACCAAAAATGGGTGAAATATAAAAATGTGACACCCCTTTGTTTGAATGCATGATTCAATAGTATACACTTTGGGTTGAAAATAACGAAACCAAAAAATTCTTTGTTTAAAAAATCGTTTTGAAAGGCTGTATGGCAAACATTTGAATGAGGGCCTGTGTACATGCCAAATTTCCCATTATTTTGGTTTAATACATATAGGAACTGGAGATGTGTATCTTTTAAAAAAAAAGAGTGAACAAAGCCAATCACATGTCCTAGGAATTCCCATACCATATTTGGCATGAATACTAGCCTACACCTGCGCCATGTAATTAGATTAACTTAATTGACCAATCAGGTGGTCGCAAGGCTCACAGGCATGCAAGGCCAGGTGCAGGGCACTTGGGGTCAATGACCTTTAGGTCATATGTAGTATTGAAAGTGACAGAAGTGGCAAATATTGTCAAGAAAGCCCAAAATAAATCGTTTTGAATATATGTATGCCAAAAATGGGAATGTAGTCCTTTAAATATTTGTTCAAGCCACATATACAGCAAATTTCAGGTCATTCGGTTGAAATACCAGGGCGCAGGAGGCCAAGATATGCTAAAAATAGCCTAAAAACCTCAATAAAATCACTTTCAAGGTCAATATCAAAAAAAAGAAAAAGAACGCACATTGGTTTTTGCCTACATTACCTCTGTACCAAATTTCAGGTCATTTGGTCAAAAAATGACAGAGATGAATCGATTTGAAGATTTGACAGGAGAAGAAGAAACATGAGAAGTATCATAACATAACAATGCTTTATTCTATAATTTTGGCTAACCAAGATATGTGTTAAGTACATGGCTTGAAGCAAATAAGTTACAAAAAAATTCAAAAACTACAAATTGCCTTATTTTCTGTAGTAAAATTGAAAGTTATGATATCAATAAGTCCAAAATGTTCCTAATATACAAGAGAAACAGACCAACATTTTGGGGGGTAATGATAGATGAAAAAATTACACTCAAAAGCCCAGTCTCTGCTATAAGGGAAAAAATTGCTAAAACAATAGGCGTTATTGTGAAAAACAAATACACCATCCCTGAAAAGATTCTCACAACTATATGCAACGGCCTTATATACTCTTATTTGACTTACTGTAACATTGTTTGGGGGATGCGCCTGTCATACAACTTTACATCCTCATATAACTCTTCAAAAGAAATTCACAACGATAGCAACTGCTTCTGACTTTCGCTCACACATGGCTCCTCTATTTCAAGAATCCAAAATACTAGATATCCACGATATCAATAAATTACAAATCAATGTCTTCACAATAAATTTGCATTCCAAAATTTCCCCCAATATATTTTATATATTTCCCAAACCCTTGTTCACACTTGTTCACAACTATTATACCAGGCAAAGAAATCCATATTCCTCTATTCCGTACATAGCAGAGTTCTCCAAGTGCAAATATGTCACAATATGGAACAGTCTTCAGACAAATATACAAACAAGCACTTTTTTCTGACGTTTAAAAGTTATTATCTAACTTTGATTTATACCATTATTTGATTATTATTGTCTATCGTTATCATGTTCTATGTATTACTTTTATTACCTTCGCGACGAATGGTTTCGTCGAGAAGGTTATGCGACGGTGCTTGTCTGTGTGTCTGTTAGTGAACAGAATAAGTCGAGAACGCCTGGATGGTTTGTTGTCGTAGTTGGTGTGTCGGTGTGTATGTGTCAAATCTCAAGATGATTAGATTTTGGGCAAAGTGTTTTGCATAATTAACGAGAAAAGTGTAAAAATGTGTTCAATTGTATGCTTTACTATGCGTTCTGGTTGGGACGTGTGGGGTGTATTGTTTCAGGGGATATTGATGGGGTCACAGATGGGGGGCAAAGTTGGTCATGAGGGGTCAGGCGGGAGACGTCAGTTATTGGGAAAAATTGGCTATCAGCCAGCTGTATTCATTGGTGTGGAATGTGGTGGACGAGGCAAAAGTCAGATGTCGGAAGGGGTAGGGAAAAGGTATTAGGAGAAAGTGGTGTGGAATTGGGCGGGGGGAGACCAAAATTGGATATACACTGCCTTACCTCGGGGAGAACCAGCAGTACTCGTGTGTCACAGTATGGGAAAAGGACGTTGTTCAGGGTAGGTGAGTTAACCATGTTATATCTAAGAAGGAAGAGGCGATTGACAGGAAGACCAAGGTTGCGCTGGGGCATGCCCTAAAGGCTTTAACGGCATTGTGAGAATTATCCTGGCGTCACTGGTAAGAAATCGATGAATATCGCTATGACTTTACGAAGTGAACGGGAAAATAAGACGCTACACTGACATTTGAAAAGAAAACGTTTATATAAAGAAGCCGTTGACAGTCTCTAAGTCCCTTCTGTGGCAAAGTAGGGTTCGTGACATAAGTCCCCTCTGAGCGCAATGTGTTGGTTTACATGTTATATTACGCAACTTGTATGGCCGTAAAGCCAATAAAGGAATAGTATTATTGGAGACAGCATGGGAATACCCAGCATGTCTGTGTGTCTGTTAGTGAACACGATAAGTCGAGAATTCTTGGAAGGATTGTCTTGGTATTTGGTATGTTGGTAGGTCTCGATGAAACCTGAAAATGATTAGATTTTGGGCCCCCTATCGGCTTGTTACGGTACTGCAGCGGAACTTCATGTTATGATATCTCGTGTTGTGGACATGCTATGGAACTGATTTTTGAGTGGTAGATAGCTCGTTGGGCAGAGAGTAAGTGGTATAGGTTTGGGCCCCCTAGCAACTTTTTTGGAACTGCAGGGGTAGGTTTTGCTTCAGACTTTGAAAGGGAATAACTCAAGAAGGGCTTGATGGAAGGTCATGATTTTTTGCATGTACATAGCTTGAGCGATGATGTACATGATTGGATACTTATTATGCAAATCAGTAACTAATTTGCATAATTAATGAGGAAAGTTTATACATTCATCAATTTCCATGATAGGACTCGCAAACATGTGACATATGTAACTGAGGAAGAGAGAAATATTAATAGATATCAGCTATGCAAATGAGAACCTCATTTACATAATTAATGAGAAAATAATATAACTCGAGATGGGCTTGATGGATGGTCATGATTTTTGGTATGTAGATAGCTTATGTGATGCTTTGTATGATTGGATGATAATTATGCAAATCAGATTATAATTAATGAGGCAATTTTAAAAACCTGCTGTGTTCCATGATATGACTATTCAAATATGTGACATTTGTAACTGAGGAAGAGAGGAATGTCAATAGATAGAAATTATGCAAATGTAGGCCTAATTTGCATAATTCATGAGAAACTACTATCATTCCATACTAGTAAATAACGGCAATTTCATACTTGTAGCATTTAGAAGTTGTGTGAATGTGAACACCATTGAATCAAATTATGCTAATAAGGAGCTTATTTGCATTATTGATGAAAAATGTTAGCATAACCTTCTTTGTTAAGCTCATAATCATAACAAGGAGGTTTGGACAACTTATGTTATTTGGGTGAGGAGGATCAACTGGTATGATTTTTGATTGATGAAAAACACTCCTAATACGTCAGTCATAAAGGTCAAAATCATTTCGCGAAGGTATGAGGTCGTAGAACTCTTGTTTATAAGTTATAATCGTGTTTGATAAGTATAGACGAGGAGGGCCTAGTATGAGCTATATACGCGTTTTCCTCCTCCTGAACCTGTTATTGTCTATTGTTTATCGTATTATGTATCATAAATGTTCTTGTTGTGCAAATGAATAAACAAACAAACAAACAGACAAATTATTACCTGTCCCGGTGGACTGACGGCAACCGGAGGGGTACCTCGCGGTGTTCTCACGTTGAGGTCACGGCGTCGTTTTGGCCGCGGGGCCCGGGTAGAATTTAAGACAGAACTAAATTTTTCTCGGGTCCCCGCCGGGCCCAAAAATAGCCCGGTAGCCGCAGGGTGCCCCAAGGGGCCACGTAGGGGTCACGCCCGGAAGTGCCAAAAACGGCCCGGGAACTACCCGGCAGGGCCCCTTTTTCCAATTGTGACCAAAGCATTAGGGGGGCCGTCTACCGAAAGAGCTGTATCTTATATATAAGAATAATCCGGTTGAAATAGTAACATCTTATTGTTATCTAGGCATTGTTGTCAACTCCGCGGGCACTTTCAAGGCGAACAACAAACATCTTTACAGTAAGGGACTAAAAGCTTTATTTAGCATGAACCAATCACTGGACAAAGCCGACGCACCTTTGTCTGTTAGAAACAAGCTTTTTGACAGTTGTGTTAAACCCGTAATTCTTTACGGGTCGGAGATCTGGGGTTCAGTTAAAAGCTCCAAATCCTGCCCTATCGAATCCATTCACCTAAAATTCTGTAAACAAGCCCTGCACGTACCGAGATCGGCGTGCGGCCTCGCTGCAAGGGCGGAACTAGGGAGGTTTCCCATTCAAGTGGAGGCCTCCCTAAACGCCATCAAACATCTTCTAAGACTTCGTCTGAAAGTACCTGCCGACAGTTTTCAGTTAGATGCTCTCGCCTGTCAGATAGCCTTAGACAAAACTGGAGCCAAATGTTGGGCGTCAGGAGTTCGGAAGTCCTTAGAGGAGTGCGGTTTCGGCTACATCTGGCATTACTCTTTATCCCAAAACACAGATACGTCCCAAATCATTAATTCCATCAATCAACGCTTGAAAGATATTCACTTTCAAACTTTCCTAAAAGAAATACACAATGATAACAAAGGTGGATCAGCTAGAAACAAACTGAGATCCTACAGATTGTTCAAGTCCACATATGACGAAGAAAAGTATCTAAGTCTCGAAAATACACGGCATAGGACCGCAGTCACAAAACTCCGTATCAGCTGTCACAGACTTCACATTGAAACCGGACGTCATAACCGCACTCCCCTAGAACAACGTATATGTAGACATTGCAATTTGAATAGGATAGAAGACGAGCAGCACTCTTTAGTAGAATGTAGTTTATACAACGAAGAGAGAGCTGCGCTTTATAAACTTATTCAATGTAGCTTTCCCCATTTTATACATCTTTGCAAAGAGTAAAAATTCATATTTCTAATGACTTTAGGTAAACCCTCTATTATAAAACACACCTGTACGTATATTTACAATATCACCAAGAAGCGAGAAGAGGCCAAATTAACGTAATCATTAGATTAGTGTTAGCTTATCATTGTAATGTATATATATGTACTTTCAAACTGTGATGTTTTCTGTTGTGACCTGTACTAAACCCAGTGGGTATGTGTGTACAATAAAGGTCTTCATTCATTCATTCATTCATTTATCTATTCATTTTGATTTACCACATTTGTGGAAGGTTTACATAACAAGTGACTATCACCTTTTCAAGATGTCAACCCAGACCAGACTGTAAGGTTTGGACCATCGCACACCGGGGCATGCCCGTACTCTTTTTCAAAAGGTGTGGTGGGTTCTTTTACGTGCGCGGGGTTTGGCTCTCCCCAAACACGGGACCTCCATTTAACGTCCTATCCGAGGGACGTCCCTAACCCTAGATGAGTTAGGTACTCATTTACACCTGAGTGAAGTGAGGAAAGTCGTGTTAAGTGCCTTTCCCAAGGGCACAACGTCGGGGCGTAAGTTCGGACATGTCTCTGGGCACAACCCGGGATTAGACAGCCGCGCTCTATCACTTGCGTCACACGACGCCACGCGTATTTTGATGCTTCCACCTGTTTACTAAACAAATGATCGAATAATTGTAGTCGTAATATTCGGAATTATAATACCAGTTGAAATGAAGGAAATCATTGTATAAATGTGCAATGGAAGACTGAAAACATGCATAATACTGTCATTCTTTGTCTAGCCTGTAAGCCTCTATCTTGACCCGAGACTTTTTGCGAAGTTTCTTTTTCGCACTGTCGCTTGTCCTCCGACTGGATGATGATCATTGCAACTGGCAGAAGGTCCGTGGAGAGCCAGGGTTATAACATAAGGTTATTGTTATATAAGGTAAAAACAGCGTCTATGATTCGTTGTTATTTTGAGCATTGATATCCATACGTCACGTCAGAGACGATGGAAAGCAAGCAGGTCTTTATTCACTATGGTACAAACAACTCTAATGATTCGTTGTTACACGTTATGTCAATAGACACTCAATTCAATATCCTTTTGTCAGCAGGGAGGGAAGCCTTGCAAATTTGCCAACCATTATCAACTATGGTTAAAAAAGATCGAATGATTCCCTTTTACATTTCCAGAACGGTCTGTAAACATTCAATTTGGTATCCATTCATCAGCGACGAGGGAAACCTTGCAAATCAGCACGTCATTGTCCATTATAGTACAAACAACTCTAATGGCTCATTGTTCAGTTTCTGTACTACCGAAACCTGTGATCAGCTATATCAGGTACATTTATCAATAACAGCCAGTATTTTCAAAACATATTGTCCACCTTACAAACAGATATAATGACTTTTTGCTACGTGTCTACGCTGCGGTTAGTTGTAAGTAGCTATGTCTATTGTCACATTTGGCTATATATATATATATATACATATGAGCTGTATCATACGCCGGGAAATGTGCTTGATATGTAAAACACATTGTCCAAACATAATAAACAGATATGATGATTTGTCGCCACGGTCGGCACTACCGTAGCCCATGATAAACTATGTCTGCTTCAAATCTTTGAAAGTTACACATAAGGTATATAAAGAAGATCTTTAATAGTTTAAATGTAAAAAACAAATTTAAGAAAAAAACTTCTACGCAAACAACATCTCGGTAAGAGTACCGACAAGTGGTGATCATACCTGTGCCTGTACATCCCCTACAAAATCTGAGAAAAATAAGAAAATACATATATCCTACAATGTTATTTTCCTGACTGAAAAATGTCTGACTGTAACTTTTATTGTCTGCCTCGTTCGACTCATCAGGGAAATTATCTCTGATGTAATCGCTGAAAGATGGCGATATAAATGGAAATCATCATTACATTCCCTTGCAACAGATTGAAAAAAGAAAACAGTTCATACCGAGGAACTGTAGAAAACAGTTCGTACCACGGACCTATGGCAGAAGATTCGAACAATTGACCTGCGGTTGCATATAAGACTTCGCGTATATTATCGATTAATCAACCGCTTGTAAACTCCGCAAACTACTTGGTAGGATATTTGCATGACGAATAGTAGTAATATAGTACAGGATGCTGCATGGAATCCAACGCCACATCTAACCAGTATATATCTGCAGATTCACCAACGAGCAAACGAAATGTATAATACTTCTGCAGGATGTCTAAATCACCAAACTGTCTGAAAAAACGTCTCGAATGACACAGAACACTGCGTGGATTACAAACACACAACTATACAGTATACATGTACGGTGCTATCAACAAGCTCTACAAACACTGTAGAAATTTGAATCACGAAAAACAATAAACATGATAAGCTTGGCGTAGAGTCTAAACATAGCAGGAAGTGCAAAGTTACAACTTTACCTAAAAGACCATATGCTTGTCATCTTCATTCTTCAGTTGACCTGTATTTGTTTATCAAAAATATATTTTTCTTGTAATGTAGGCTTTATGAGCTGTCCCTGGTAAGATAAGAGAATTAAAGACTTAAAACTGGAACTAGAGTTCAAACATCCCTAAACTAATTAACGTTATGGTGTATGCAGTGTGGCTTACGTGTATGATACACTCTTAACACTAAGGGATTTTATTTATGATTGCATTCAAGAAACCTTAAGGACAGGAAAGATGTCAGTATTACAAAGACGTGCAGTTATAAGACTTATACACAAAAAGAATGAGCAAAAGTATTTAGAAAACTGGCGGCCAATAAGTCTCCTTAATACAGAGTATAAGATCTTTGCCAATAAATATTCATTTTGATTTACCACATTTGTGGAAGGTTTGACATAACAAGTGACTATCACCTTTTCAAGGTGTCAACCCAGACCAGACTGTAAGGTTTGGACCATCGCACACCGGGGCATGCCCGTACTCTTTTTCGAAAGGTGTGGTGGGTTCTTTTACGTGCGCGGGGTTTGGCTCTCCCCAAACACGGGACCTCCATTTAACGTCCTAGATGAGTTAGGTACTCATTTACACCTGAGTGAAGTGAGGAAAGTCGTGTTAAGTGCCTTTCCCAAGGGCACAACGTCGGGGCGTAAGTTCGGACATGTCTCTGGGCACAACCCGGGATTAGACAGCCGCGCTCTACCACTTGCGCCACACGACGCCACGCGTATTTTGATGCTTCCATCTGTTTACTAAACAAATGGTCGAATAATTGTAGTCGTAATATTCGGAATTATAATTAAGGGTTAATGACCCGCCCCGAGGTGTATATGGTGTCATAACGCCTGGCCATGTGCTATAACCACCGAATAAAACCACCGAGTGAGCGAAGCGAACGAGGTGGTTTTATGAGGTTGTTATAGCACATGACCAGGCGTTATGACACCATATACACCGAGGAAGAGGCGGGTCATTAACGTTATTATCATATAGCTTATCCAAACTGACGCATATAAGAGTAGACAATTTCTGTTTGACGCATAGATCCCTTATACTATTAAGAATGCATTTCAGAATTCACATTTGTCCTTTATTAACAGAAGATGATGAAGAATATGTACAACTGTTGCCTGATTTATTTATTTCAACCACACAGGATAGGAGGGTCGGTTTCAGGTCAGTCAGAAAATGTTATCATAGAAGAATCTCCCTGCAACATGACCTCAGGTAACCTGAATAGAACACAGGTTCTTTGGCCAGCAGGAAATGGAACACGCGGAACATTTTTGGGAATTTTAAATTTGTTTTCCCTTTTTCATGTATTCTAAGGAAATTTTGAGGAATTCTAAGACAATAAAGATTCTTTAAACAAGGTTAAGAAAAAAATTCATCAAATAGATACCCCCTCTACAAAATGCAACGGTTATAAAGATTTTTTAAACAAGGTTAAGAAAAAGATTCATCAAAAAGATACCCCCTCTACAAATTGGAACGGTTGTGTTCTGACATGACGTCATAAGTGGTGTGTTATGGCGTGATAACAGACCACTTATTGTGGGCAATGGAGGCTTCTGATTGGACGACGCCATCTACCTATGTGATAATACCAGATGAAATGAAGGAAATCATTGTATAAATGTGCCATGGAAGACTGAAAACATGCATAATACTGTCATTCTTTGTCTAGCCTGTAAGCCTCTATCTTGACCCGAGACTTTTTGCGAAGTTTCTTTTTCGCACTGTCGCTTGTTTTTTTTTTTCTAAAAAAATCCGAGAACCAACAAATTAAATTGGTGTGGCCTTATGTAGACAGACAAGACACCCCCCTAGATACATCTTGGCCTAAGCGCCCCATAAAATCCTTAGGCATCTATTTCTTTAAATCATCCCTCCACCATGAGTGTGAACTTCTGAATTGGGAGAAAAAGATAGAAAGGCTGAAAAACATATTGCAATTCTGGAGATGTAGAAATCTAACCTTGTATGGAAAAATCACTATCATTAAGTCATTAGCTCTTTCACAGATAATACACAATATGGCAGTGATTGTTTCTCCGCCCTGGGTTGTTACATCTATAAAAAGAGAAATTTTCAAGTTTTGATGGAAAGGCAAAAAGAACAAAATCAAAAGAGACGTCATAAGCCAGCCCTCTTATCGCGTTGGATATATAGATTGATAGTGGATGACAAATCTAGATGGAAAACACTCCTCCTATATATTGTATTCAAATTCTTTTGGTCCCAATAACCTTATATTACACATGAACTTTGAAAATTAAGGCGATGGCCCAAACTTCAACCATATTCCCAAATTTTATAAACAAGTTATATTATCCTATTACAAAGTTGAGTAAATAGATGACATCAGGCCCCGGTAAAAGAACAGATGATATAGTGAAATGAAAATATAAGATCACAGGGCAAAACTCTCTTCTTCTCCCAGTGGATTAAAGAAGGCATGATCTATGTGAAAGATCTATTCCACAGGGGAAATTCATCTCTATGAATGAGTACTCTACCCTTAGCCACCGACCCAATACTTTAATTGAGCACATAAGCCTGTATCAAGCCCTACCCAGCACCTGCAAAACTCTTGTCAAAAATGAACTCGACTCAGATGACCGCCCAACACATCTTGTTATCTCACCCCCACATCGGTTTAAACCTACAACAAACTCAAAAAACATGACAAAATCCTGTAAATTACTTTATTCTACACTCGCTCTGAAACATGCAGTGTTGCCAAACTGTCAACAGAAATGGCAGACAATTTTTCATATCACTGAATCCTTTGACTGGAAAAAAAAATTGGAATTTGCTCTACAAAACTGCATGTAAGGACACGCAAATAGCTGAACTGAATTACAAACTACTACATTAAATACTGCCGTGTGGTAAAAATCAAACAAACGGAAAATGCAATATGAAAATGGCCTAATAGTAGATCCTATAACGTTATGTAAACTATGTAACAGTGGGGATATTGATAATTATAAACATATATTTGTGGATTGTAAGAGATTATCAGACCTGTGGAACACAGTTCATAATTGCATACCTTTCAGTCCCAGTAATCCTACAATAGATTTTGAAGAAGTAATACTTGGAAAAGTCACTCAGCCTCTAAACTCCACCTTAAAAGACGAATACTAATAATATCTATAGCTAAATGTGCCATATTTAAAACATGGGTTTCTCTCAGGAAGAGCCAAAATCCCACCTCACATCAAAACAATATGCCCATTCTTTTTAAATAGGAAATGAAAAACAGAGTTACCACTGCCTGTAGACCTATAGCTACCTCTTGAATACCAACAGCTAAGGAGTGTAATCTTGCTTTTATTTTTTAACAGTTTTGTATTGCATAATTAATGTACACTCGGCACAAAAGTTTGGAATCTGAACTTTGGTGGATCATATCTCCGTTGTTTCTTGATCAATTTCAATGATTTATATATCATTGAAAAGCTTGTGTGATTTTCTTTCCCATGGTACCAAACTTGTGATGGTTCTAAATTAATGGAACGAGCACCAGACCTGCTTATGCGAGCGGGTCACATGAAAAAAATGCCCAGATTACCCTACTAATGTCAAACGCTCAATTCCGTCTTTTTTTTCTTCTGCTGGTAGCACGTGGCTTGTGAGGGTAATATGAAACTTGAATCAACAAAACACATTAGTATGAGAGCCAAGGTTTGTCTTCATCCAAACAAAAACTTGCGTAAAGGAGCCTCAGTTATGATGAAGGTGGCTTAATACTGAGTACACAAGCCATGCGCTGTTACCACAGCCCGGCACATATCCTCGTAATTGTCACCAGTTTCGTTACGCGGCCCCTGGGCATTCTTCCACAAGGAGTCGCCGCAGGTCGTATTGTTCTGTTGATCTTTCTTGCATTCACAGCTCGCCCAAGCTGTTCAGTGATCACAGAGTATGAGAGGTGTTGCATTGTGTTGAGATCTCGGCTGCAGGAAGGCCATTCTGCCCTCTATATTCCTGCACCTTCATGGAGGTGGTCTGAAATTACTCTCATTCTGTATGGACGTGCACTATCATCTTGCAGAATGGCACTCAGTCTCATATTGCAGAGGAAAGAATTTAGGAAATGTGACTGGATGGAGAAAGGCGTCTCTACATATTGACACATCGAGGTTGCTTAGGATGATTAGCCTGGTTTTAACTCTGGCAATTGTACTACCTCACACCATGACACTGACTCCAACAAACACTGTCAGTCTATCTGTGCAACAGTCAGCAAAGGGTTCTCCTCGCCACCCCAACACTTTCATTTACCCTTCGAACAGTCGAAATCAATCTAATCTCATCTGTAGCTGTGAACATAACACGGTAGCTTTTTTAGGTAAGGTCATATGTATGTATATGTGAGATAATGAATTGTGATATAGGCTAAGTATTATGTGTACATATTTTGCTTGTATACGCAAACTGATGTTGTAACCTAGTGTTTTGTGATTATAATTTGAGACGATTGATTTGATAAAATTATAAAAAATAAAAAAACACTAAGAGATAGCAAATGACGTCATTGTATGACGTCATTCTGACGTCAACGTAGTTTGCATAATTTATGCAGAAACTTCAGAATTCCCTTTCACTACAGTAAATGCTAAGGACGTCATATTTGAGGTGTAGGTAATGGGAGGGGAATAACCTCCATTTTCCCGAAAATGTTGCTTTTCTAGTTTCTATTACGTGGATACCCTCTGGCACATTAAAAAAAACAGCGGCAACAACAAATAACTAGGGCAAATAAAACATATCATATATAAAAACAACTTTCATGGAGATTTTGGGTCTTCGGACTCTTGTTAAACATTGATATCCATTCGTCAGAGACGTTGGAAGATTGCAAACCAGCAAGTTTTTATTCACTATGGTGGAAAAAAACTTTAATGATACGTTGTTACAAGTTGTGTAAATAGACATTCAATGCAGTATCCATTCGATATCATCCCAACCAATCGATCGCATTGAAACTCAAATTTGAATCAGTTATGACCCGACAAATCACTTTCTAAGTCGCGTTAACGACTAAATCTGACAAATCAAACTCGCCAGTGAGATGGTGGAAGGTGTCAGCTTTCAAATGATGTTTTCAGATTGACAATTTAGGCACTTTGGAAGTGATTTAACGTGCCCGCGATTTAACGTTTATAGAAAAGTAATAAAAACTTTTTTTTCTAAACGTTAAATCGCGAGCAAGTTCAATCACTTCCAAAGTGCAAAAATTGTCAATCTGAAAACATCATTTGAAAGCTGACACCTTCCACCATCTCACTGGCGAGTTTGCTTTGTCAGATTTAGTCGTTAACGCAACTCAAAAAGCGATTTGTCAAATCTTCATATTTATCATTATGTATACTATGGAAAACTTCATTCTTCCCTGGGGTTAATCTTTTTTTAATTCAATTTTGAACTGGGTTGATTATGCGCAAGAGTGTGATTTTGAGCGGATATTTTTCGACTGGTCTAGTTTACATGGAGATTGCACGGAATATCCCATTCTTGCAAGTGGAGGATTCTTTAATTATTTATTTCAATTTTGAGCTGGAGCGATTATGAAAAGAAGTCCATTTGTTAGCAGAAGTGTATTTGTTTAAGTGGATATGGTTTTGGACTGGTCCATATTGTGTTGAGGTGCTACTGGAAGACTCTATTCCTGAATGGAGAGACTAATTATCTTCGCCGAGTACTTGTACTCGGAGAAGATTATGTTTTCGGTTGAAAAATCTGTTGGATGGGTCTTTATGTATGTCAGGAGCATATCTTAAGAAAGCTTCGATGAATCTTTATGATTTTTGGTAGGTGTGTAATTGTTGTGCAAAGGAAGGTCAAGTTCAAAAATGGTTTAACTGGCGTTTTCCAACAGTACTGCAGCAGACTTTGCATTTTTTGTGTTTGTATGTAGGCAAAAAAAGTGACGGAAACGTTTATGGATCTTCATGATTTTTTGCAGGTGTGTAGGTGCTGTGGAAACGGAGGTCAATTTAAAAATGGTTTCCCTGGCATTTTCCGTCGGTACTGCAGCGCGCTTTATATGTGTGTGAATTTGTATGTCGCCAGCATAACTCGAGGTGCTGTTGACGGCTGTGCATGATATTCAGTTGGTAGGTAGGAGTGTTAAAGAGGAAGGTCAAGTTCGATAATGGGCCTCCTAGCTGATAATTAAGGTACTGCAGCTGAGTTCTAAATTTTGTGGTCGAATTTTCTGGAAGTGCCAGGTTCATGAATTTTCACCAATACATAGGGTCTGGAACAGGGAATAGGTGGTGTAAGTTTGGCTCCCCTAGCGGCTTGTTTGGACCTGCAGTTGGCGTTTTTGTTGAAACCTTTGGAGGCTAATAACTACAGAAGGGGTTGACAGATCGTCATGATTTTTGGTATGTAGATAGCTTTGGTAATGTTTTACATAATCAAATACATATAATGAAAACCATGAACTAATTTGCATAATAAATGAAGAAAGTTTACTAATCCGCTTAAAGTTTGTGGTCGAATTTTTTGCAGGGACTAAGGGCGACAGGCATAAACTGCCTTGCACAGCGTACAAGAACAGTGACAGGACCGATCTGACGTCATTTGTCGGAGGGCCTCAGTAGCTGGATTCACCAGTTAACCGGTCATTCTCTGAACTGAATTGTTACATTCTCGGCTGCTTTTTAAATTTTGCATGTCTCCGCAGGCGTTTTTTATGACTCTTTAGGCCACCCATTGCCATAACTTTTTCGAAGTAATTTTGAGGTGCATTTTTCGTGAAACATGATATGTGTTGTGGGAAAGTGAAGAAAGCATCGATGGTGCGCTTAATTATCCTTAATTTGGCACATATCAAGTCGTAAAGGCTGGCGACAGCAATTTGTACATTCAAATAAGAACGAGCGTATAATACACCAGGGGTCGTAGCTGAATATAGCCAGCTTTCTCACATCACTATGGCGCACGATAAGGTGCCTGAATTAAACAACATAGCAATATGTTTTAATACTACACACCTATGCTGTTATATATAATACCATTGTGAATTATGGTTTAGCTAATGAACAGCGGCTCCTAGCGGATGTAGGTCTCACTGCCTTTATCCTGCCGCCTCGTCAATCTCCCGCATCAACTTTTGTTGCCTAGCAACAAGCGTGGCGTATGTTTCCCTCACTTGCTCCACCAAGTCCGTAAGCATTTTGGATGTTTTATCGTCTGATTTTCCCGCGTTGTTTTCACGTACAAAATCCTCCTCTTGAAAGGCTTCTTTGATGCCGGAAACATTTCTTCCTTCCCGCCAACTCGCTACGATGAGCTTCTCATAGTTGACGTGAAAGATGAAATTCTGAAAGAGTTCCGCTTCCTCAACGCCATACTCGAAGAGATGTGCGTTGTCTCGTATGGTCTCCTCTGCCTTTACATCTAGCGGATGGGTGATGTAAAACAGAAACTTTCGCCACCTGGTTAACATCCTTATACCTTCATCCCTAGTCCGAGGGTTCTGCCATTGTGACTTAGCAACCTGCAGATAGTCTCGGAGATTTTTATGCCCTTTGATTGCCTCCAAATAGCTCTTGCGGTTGGACAGTCTGTTCCCGTACAGAGGTCCGTACAGCTTAGAGAGCTGCTCATTGATGTGGTTAAGTCGGTTCCGTCGTGTTTCCTTTTTCTTGGTCTCACGATAGTTATAGGAGAATGTCATGATTCCAACAGCGATGGAGATGGCCTGCCAGGGGATGTCCCGCCATGAAAGGTGCAACTATAGAGAGTTCAAATTATTGTATCTAATGGAAACATTTCTAGCATACAATAACACACCTCACGTCTGTAATGAATAGCATTTACATTTAGCGTTTGATTGGTGTAATGCATGCTTAACAAAATCAAACTTCTCCGATAGACATGCAATGAATGTGTGTGTGTGTGTGCGTGTGTGTGTGTGTGTGTGTGTGTGTGTGTTTGTGTGTGTGTGTGTGTGTGTGTGTGATTTTATGTATGAAGCTGCTAGATCTCGTTTAGTCTTTTCCTTTACTAGACAGAAACGTTTTGCATAAATCTGTTCTCTTTTTTTATTTTACTGGACGAAGTTGAAACAGATTTACTTACATTTCCGTATAAAGAGTACGTCACCACGGACATGGATAATGCACCCAGAGCTATGCTGGTCTGCAGAGAACATAAACATCTCTCGTTGCCATGGCATCTTACACATTTGATAAACTACCTGGCTTAAACTGTTAAAATGGACACAATGAATATATACGTCATCCTGTAAAGCCTCTTGATCATAATCCTGTTGAGCATGGGGAACCCGTTGTTTACCATACGTATCTCGTGACAAATACAGACTCATACAAAGAGTGAGATGGACAAAGGTTAGCGAGAGGGCAACAGAAGAAAGAAAAGGAAATCGATGTCGGAGGGGTAGGAGGAAGCGAAATTAGCATTGAAGAGAGAAATAGTAAGGGAAGAGTGAAAGACACAGAAAGGTATGGGAATTAGGTAATTGAAAGATGGTATGAAGAAAAAAAGGACGAACGGAAAGAAGAAAGAAATTGAACAAGAGTGGCAATCAAAAAAGCATTGCCATGGCGACGGTGGAAAGGTTACTTTTAATGGATATTTGTTGATGACAAATAGTTGTATTCTGGTTTACACGAGTCTATCTCATAACCTAAATTCATCATAAGTCCTGCAATTGCCTTGCCTGATTTGTCTATTTTCTAGATGCGCGTAAAATGACCAGGACGACGGTCGGACTCCACTGTACCAACTACCATGTTCTGTTTGTCATAAAGATGTTCTGCAATTGTAGAAAGTTAACATGATTGAATCTCTTCCTACTATACACTGTGCTTGCCCCCCCTCTCACCCAACAATACATATACATCACCCCGACCAATCAAACCACGTGAATGGCATTGAAACTCAGATTCGTATCAGCCATGACCCGACAAATCGCTTTCTAATTTGCGTTAACGACTACATCTGACCTAACAAACTCGCCAGTGAGATGGTGGAAGGTGAAAATAGTTTCTACTACTTTTCTCTAAACGTTTAATCGCGGGCGGATTCAGTCACTTCCAAAGTGCCAAAATTGTCAATCTGAAAACATTTTTTGGAAGCTGACACCTTCCACTATCTCACTGGCGAGTTTGTTTGGTCAGATGTAGTCGTTAACGCAAGTTAGAAAGCGATTTGTCGGGACATGGCTGATACGAATCTGAGTTTCAATGCGATTCACGTGGCTTGATTGGTCGGGGTGATACATGCGCATTGAGATATGTCGGCATAAGTACAATGTATTTTCACTCTGTGGAAGGAGGTATACCTCCTGCAGGAGTATTGTAGTTACTTGGTTTTACATGTTCGCAGCTAAAATTCACGGTTCCCTTAGTTGTATCGGCGTGTAATTTGGCACGTCGTCTGCAGATATGCCCGTGATGATGCAAGTCTTTTCATTTTGCCGTAGCTGTTTTAATGATTAATGTAATATTTTAAAGCACCCCTATATAATTAGGCATTTGGATCTGTCCTTATTGTTGTATGTATGTATGTATGTTTTACATTTTTAGACCCAAGGTCTTATGCTACATGCTTTAGAAAATTACTTTATCTTATTGATTCTGGCATTCCACATGCGCCTGTTTCTTGCTTGCCTAGCTAAGTGTTCAAAAGGTAAGTGTTCACAATCCATCAGCAGGGAGCCTTCCGGCGGGTTGTCTCCTCCGCACACGTAGGCTTTCAGGGTGCGCCTGACCAGTCTGGAGGGGTCCATGCGGAGAATGTGGCCCAGGTACCGGAGTCTCCTACGGCGGATGGCTGACATCAGGTTGTAGTTTGGGTTTGTTGCTGTGTCTCGAAAATGTTTCTTAGTAATCACGTGTAGACATCTGCTGTTGAAACCGTTGACCATTCTTGTGACGTCCTGCGTCAAGTCCCATGCTTCACAGCTGTGCGCGAGGGTTGAACAGACAGAAGATTTGTACAAACGTATCTTCATTGGATGCGGAAGTCTGTGGTCCCTCCATATATGTTGTAGGGAGCTGAAGCGGGATTGTGCGATGTCCATTCTGTATTTTACATCTACTTTCTGGTCACCTTCACATTGCATGCGGCTTCCAAGATAGTCAAATGTGTGGACGTTTTCTAGTTGTTGGCCTTGTAGGGTGACGTGGCCACGTTCCTTTTCCTTGGCAACTCTCTTCTGGCGCTGTACTTCCTTGTCCGCGAGGCTACCGGCACGTGACCGGGTGTTGGCGGTGGAGGGGTGATGTAGGCACCAGCGACTCCGGTGAATGACTAGGCCTCTTTTTGTTGGAAAATCTCTTGTGCAATCTGGGCATTTGTGTTTTAGGTTCAAGGCAGCTACCTCGGCCTCTGTCGTCGTTGATACACGGTCTTTACGGTGTATGTGCATGGCTTTTGTTTTTGGGACTGATATTTCCATGGCAGCATCGTCCCTGGAGCCACTGGCTATTGCAGAAATGCGTTCGGAGGCCTCTTGAACACTTTCGTCCATCAGACCTGCGTCGTCAGCGTACTCCAGACGGCTGATGGTTACTTGCTTGGTAAGGTGGGCTGCCGACCGTTACACCGGAGGTGGGACTGTCATGTAGTTCGAAAATACGCATGAGTCCAATGATAAAGGCGACTGGAGAGAATATATCTCCTTGTTTGGAACGGAAGGTGGGCGACGCCATCGCTGAGGACTCGACCATCTGGCAACGGCGATAAAGCCAACGTTAGGGGCAACCATCGGCCCAAACTGGCGTGAACTCAACTATGGCTTCACCTTCTCGCCGCGGAGTGGCTTCAGCGGTGCGTGCGGATACGATCCGACACGGTTCAGGCTGCGAAGACATGCTTACAGACCTCCCTCCCCACAGAAGCAAGCTACCACTCGGTAACCAACTCAAGATTGGCACCTGGAATCGCGGTGGTCTGACCCACACAATGCGGGATCTATGCCAAGAATGTGGTTACGACATACTGGCCCTCACCGAAACACATGACAAAGGTTTGTTGACAAACAATCGTAACTTCATCACAGCCGACCCGGCTCCACCTGATGACCCTTACTCTGGAGTCACCAGACAAAACAGCAAAGTGCGTTATGCACAAAGGTACGTGTGGTTCTAGGATTGCATTCGTAAAAATCAGGGCCTCGCCTTGTGACTTATTCGTCATAGGAGTCTACATGCCGCAGAAAATGCGGGGGAAGAAACCATTTGCAGAAGACACACTCGGTCAGCTCGAAAATCTAATTACAAGAGTGAACTCAAACGGCTGCATAATCGTTCTGGGCGACCTAAACTGCAAACTGGGTAGAAACATCGATAACCTCACAGGCCGATGGTGTGTTCACAAGAATCCGAACCAAGAGGGCATGCAATTCCTTGACATGATGCGCAGAACAAGCCTCACAGCGGTCTCTACCTTCTTTCAACCTCGTAGACGCAAGTCAAATGCCACATACCTTGCAAAAGACCCGGAGTACAAGCCATCACAAATCGACTATGTTCTCATATCTTCCCGCCGGGCAACCTTCATCCAAGACAGCAAAGTGAAATGGGGCATGGCATGCAAACGCTGGGGACGGCATTACGATCATGGTATGATCAGCTGCTTGCTGAAAACACGAATTAAAATGCAACACAAAACAACAAAACTGCCAGATTACAGCCTCCTCCATCATGATGTCGAGTTAAAGCAGAACTTTGACAGCAAAGTAAGTGCCAATATATCTTAGCAAAAGTACAACCCAGATGACCCCGCCGAGTCGCTGGAAAACCTCCAGAAGTCTGTGTCTGAGGCAGCATCTGCTGTCTTACCAAAACGTACCTCACTACCATTACGTAAACGGCTCGTCAGTACCAGGACCAAAGACCTGTACTCACACAGACAGGCAAACTTCCCAAACATGAACAGTCAAGAACGTAAAGAAGCTTCTAAAGCGATTTCACAATCGACCCGGGAAGACTACCGTAACTACATTGACAGCATAATCAGAGACATGGAAGTTGCGGAGCAGACAGGAAACTCACGAGAAATCACTCGCCTAACCAAGCTACTCAGTGGCAAAACAAACAGCACAGTGACCATGCCATCCAAGGACTTAGCAGGTGAGCCAATTGTGTCTCCGGAGCAACTTTTGTCTGCATGGAACACTTTCCTCGCCCAAAAGTTCGCCACCCCACCTGCAGACTCTCACCGCCAGCGTGAGACTACGGTAAGCCAGGAAGACCGTCTCAGCGACAGTGAACTTGAAGAGTGCTTGAAAGCCCTCAAAAGTGGCAAAGCACCAGGGTATGACAAAATACCAATAGAAGCTTATCAGCACTCACCCGCAGCCAAGCGTGAACTCTTCCGAGTAGTACACCTGATCTGGGATTCTGAAATTGTACCCCCTGAACTCGTGAAAGGCATATTCATCATGCTCTACAAGAAAAATGACCGCAACAACTTCAGTAACTACCGGGCGATCTGTCTCCTCAGCCATGCCTACAAACTCCTCTCTGCTGTAATCGCCAGCCGCCTACATGTTCAACTTGAGCCACTGATCCCAGACAGCCAGGCAGGGTTCCGACCTGCAAGGGGTACCCGCGACAATGTCTGCATCCTGAAGTGGACGATAAATATGTTGCTCCGGGAGGCGAAACCAGCAGTTGTCACCTTCATTGATTATGCTGCTGCGTTTGACACTGAAAGCCAACTCTTCCTCGACGAAGCGCTCAGTTCAGCTGGTGCATCTCTCAAGGTGTGCAGAATCATCCAAGCCATATTCGGCGTGGCCACTGGATGCGTCCGTGTAACAAGCCCTAGCGGAAACCAAGAGCTCTCAGAGCCGTTTGATATCTCACGAGGTGTCCTGCAAGGAGATACATTCTCTCCAGTCGCCTTTATCCTTATTGTTAAAGATCGCGCGGCAGCAGTAAGAACTTCAGGCAGACGTCTGATGTGTTCCTTAATGAGAACCAGCTGTTTTCTTTACTGTGCCGTAGTTGGTGGGCAGTTGTCTCAATGTATTCGCAGCTAAAAGTCAGGATTCTATTCGTTGTATTTGTATGTAATTATGCATATCGTCTGCTAGTATGCCCGTGATAATGCACGTTTTGTTTAATTTACCGTAGCAGTTTTCATCATGAACTAAATGCAATATTTCAGAAACCCCCCTATTCTATAGAGTTGTGGAATGGTGCATAGCTTCAGTTTACTAGTATCTCCAAGCAGATGAGTGTCTGTTCGGGGGCCGATTTTGTTTCAGACTTTGAAATAGTATAACCTCAAAAGGGGTCGACGGATCGTCATGATGTTTGGTATGTAGATAGCTTGAGCAATGATTCAGACAATAAAATATAGATCATACGAATCAGACGCTAATTTGCATAATAAATAAGGAAAGTTTATAACCCATTGCATTTCATGTCATTGTAGCACTGTGTAGATAGGAATCTCAGACATGTGGCATACGTAACTGAGATAGGGAGGAATAAAGATAGATATCAATCATGCAAATGAGGATTACTTCATGGAGATTTGTGACTTACGGACTCTTGTTATATGTTCTGATTAGTACTGAAACCAAGTTTTGTATCCAGAGCACAGGACTTTCCTATTTCATGTTTCCCGGTTAGATTCCGGGGATCCGCTAGCTGCCCCGGATGTAATGGCTTCATGATTTATCTGTTTACAACGCAAGTTATTTTGGCAAAGTTTCTTTAAAGCTGCAGTATGATAAAGGTAATATCAAAATACGTTGTTGCTGGAAGAAGCTGAACTGGAATGGAGACCTCCGTATGCGTAGTTTTAGTATAGTCAAAGCTAGTATATACTTGTGTATACATGGTACCCCGGGTTTTTGTGGACAGTGTGGAAGTACTCGACGTTGTTTTAACTTCGGCGACATAAACTACAATTTCTACATGTACTTGAATCCTAATAATCCATTTAGAGATTCTTCAGTTATGCTGATTACAGAAATCGGAAACACAAACAGACACACAGGCAGACAGGCCAATAACTACAATGTATATCCCCATTTTCGGCATGGAGATAATAATTTCAACGTGTTTTATCTTTTATTTTATTTTATTTTATTTAAATTGCAACGGCAATACAAGACCACCCAGGCAGCGTGGCTGATTTTATCCGTAGCTTCTTGCATGTCTTGAGTTATGCTGCCCAAAATGTGTACTAGTTAGTATGTAGAAACACAGACAGACACATGCAAACACAACAAAAACAGGTTAGGGGTACGTATGAAAAAAGAAAGCAATCCTATATAGCCTGGATGTCAGACTGATTCAAGTACCTGCACAGGCCAGTGAATTTCTCGGCTCCAGGACATGTCAACATACCCCCAAGGAAAAGTTACTACAGACAGTTAGACCCTAAGATAAAAGGCGGAACATGTGTTTCTCTGCCCGGCTAACATGGCTGAAGGGGTCGTTCTTTGTGTTGACATCTGGCATCCAGCTGATGGGATTCTAGCAGTCCCCCCGGATCTCAGGGCGGGACATGCTAATTCTAGACCGCCCACAATAGGGCGCAACCAACCGCCGACAGCTGGGCGTAACCGACAGATGGGGGCACCAATCACCGACAGCAGGGCGTAAACGACAACAGGGCGCAACCAATCGCCAACAGCAGGGCGTAACCGACAGCAACGCGTAACCAACCGACCACGGCAAGGCGGAACCAGTATGCGACAGGAAAACGACAGTCAAACAAGCAAGCACGCTTTTATGATAGTCTCTATCAGACTAACCGCGCCGGCTATAAGGAGAACATTTGCCGGGGGACTTTGGCCATGGAGGGTTTCATTCGCAGGCGCAGTTAGGGTTGCAAATTTGTGTAAAGAGGTTTGATCCATTGCGTTCCAAATTCCTCGTAATTTCATGGGCTACCTTTAATCAAGAACAGAAAGTGGAAGGCTTAGCAGGTTCGGTACTCAAGAAAGCGAAGAATAGACCACAAAGCGGGCACCTCCGGCCCCATGGACCTCCGCCCGTCCGGAGCCAAGGAAAAGGCCAGGAAGTTGAAACGACAGCACGCCTTCCCTCTGATGGAGATTCAGATAGCGGTCTGAAGGTCAGTAAAGCTTTAGGTCTGAACCTGTTGCACGGCGCATATGTTTCTGTACACATAGATTCTGCCGTTTCTATGTTTGATCACCCCGATATTTCGTGGAGTAATTCATTTATTCTATTGTCGAACACAGTGGTTACTCACGACATGTCCTCTATATGTCATGCACACTGCCTGATGGAAAACTGATTTGGAAATGTAGCACTCCTGGCCAGCCATATACCTGATCATGATTTCGTGTTAGATTTAACTTACCCAGAAATGGTTTTGTGGCCTGTCGTTTAATTTGTAGGTGTAAGTAGGTGTGGAGAAAGATGATAAGTACGTAATCTTTTCGACATTGCAATATTTCTTGCAAAGTTACAACTTCATAAATATCCTGTTAAGCTCAGCCGACACAAATATCTCAGAGTTACAGATTTTCCCAACAGTTCAGTTACCCATTAATGTGAGTGAGTGAGTGAGTGAGTGAATGAATGTGCATTGACTTTAAATCAAAGTTGCAGAAATTATGTTTATGTATTTGTGTTAGTCGAGAAGACCACGTATAATGAGAAACTTCTAGCAGACAAATGAATTCTCTATATGTCCAGTATAAAGGACGTCTCTAGCTTTTGGATCGGAAATGCTTTCAAATGTAGAGTTGAACAACGTAACCGTAGAGAGTATCAAACAGACATATGCCATCTTCCATTTTCCACCGAATATCATAGGAATATTAATGCCTTACACGTTCTGACAACCAATAGTTAGTTGCATGTAATGTATGAAACTGCTGGACAACCAAAGTTGAGAGTAATTCATCAGCGTTTTTTTCAGGAGTTATGAGATGATACGGATGGGAGGATGAAGAAAGTCTGGAGCAACCAGACCAGGCAACGTACCAGGAGGACAAGTTACATGGAGGCTTTTCAAACGATTGAGTTTAGTCTTATCAGCCAAAAGGGAATGTAACATAATGTTCTCTCTTGTCAGAAACAGGGTAACATATCTATATGTAAAACATCAATAGCGACAGCCATTTTCTGTGCCTCAAATAGCAAGTTCCCCTAACCATGCCTTACACCACAAATCAACACCCCCACCCCTTCATTCCATATCAAGCCATGCAAATGTCCCCTCAAGACGTTCTGTGCCTGGCTGTGCCTCAAAACTGTGCACCTGCTTACACTGTCACTGTACATAATTATATATTTTGTATATATCATTGTGTTGTATTCTTGTGTATAACCAAAACCGCCCTGAAATACAATGCCGAACCACTAAGACAGCAAACTTGGTAATACAAAAGAAATAGTGAACTTTCACCCAACTTTGTGTTATATATTTTGTATTCCATCTGACTTTGTAACGATGTACAGGACAATATAGGAGCCCCAATTGTATTCGTATTACTGTTCACGTTTCTATCTTGTATAACATTATGATATTTAAAACTTACAGTTTGATCAAAAGATCATGAAAGCACTTTGATACGAATGACGTAAGTACGATACGAGCACAAAAAAACGAGCACCTCTTAACTCTGTACCCAATGATATCTTTTGTCCATATCATTGTAGTGTTTCCATGTGTATACTCAAAGTCTCCCTAAAGTGCAATGCCGACCCACTACGGCAACTAACTTGTTAATCCAAAACAAATGCAATGTAGTAAAGTTTCACCCAGTTATCTGTTATTTTGTATTTTATCTGCCTTTGGAACGATGTACAGATCAATATAAGAGTCCCCTATTCCATCCATATTACAGTTATCGATTCTATCTCGTAAAACATTGACATGTCTGTATCTGTGCCGGGTCTTAAGGGGTGGAATATTCAACATTGCTTCAAAACAAATTGATATGTTTTTATCATGTTCTTAGAATAAAAAATATAACCACACTATGGCTGTCCTTTTTCTTCGAAACGTAGATCATTGCAACTATCTCAAAACTGATGACATATACGCTACTTGCAAATGAGTCACTCATTCAAACAGCAAAAGTTTTTAAAAAATCAAGCTATCCGTATTTTTATTTATTCTAATTGCATCTAATCAATCAAAAATATGTGCAGCATATTATTCGCCCTTGTTACATACAAAACATCTTTATATATACATGTATAGATCATTACAATAAACGCTATAATAGACAACCGTAATTACTACCCGTTTAAATCAAAGACATACATTTTGACAAATCCATGACAAAAAATTCCAACTATTTGCCAACCCTGTTACTACAGAGGGACAGGCTACTTCAAAACAAATTCCACAGGGAATAACGAACACATTCCAGACATGCCTGTACAAATATGGGAATTCTTACAAATCGGGCGTAAAGTATACTATTAGGCTCGCCCCTGAGGCGTCGCCAAAATTGAAAGATTGGGAGAGAAGAAGAGAAACGGAAGACATGAAAGGAAGGTAGCGAAATAGAGATGAAAAATGAGAAAGAGAGACGATAGGGAGAGAATCAGGCTCATTTTCTCTGTGTTGACTTTTCTTACCACAGTCAGCAAACGTCTGCTCCCACAGATGATCCCACAGCAGCCCACAAGGCCGACAAACATGGCGGAGGTACCGGAAGTGATGAAGACCCAAGAACATGTAACCAGAGATAGCGAGCTGTCAGCATCATGGCCTGGTTGCTTTCCAGTTGTCCAGACCCAGACACCAAACATGGCCGTACCAACTAACTAAAACATACGTTAAAACCGGTAAAATGTGTGTCTCAGAGGAGTATAATGTTACATATTGTTAGGTATGTGTCTTGATGTAGTATGGTGTTCATCTTCTACAGCCATTTATAACTTCACAAAAAATTATCTTATCTTGTAAAGGATGGCCATGGGTTAACATCGGAATGGCAGTTCGAACTACCTTTTGACATGTTACAAATATTTGACTCATGTTCAACCGGAAGCCTGTCAACTTAAAACAAAAATCATTGTTGGTGAATATAAGCTATCCAAGAAACAAAACAGAAATAGGTGTTCATTTCTTCACGCATTGACCGACGCTTTGTTTGATCAATCCTAGAAAAACTAAGCCAATTTTTTTACATATTGTCTTCATTATGTTATGTTATGCATGAGGAATACAATCGGTAACTTGCTCTATTAGAGCACATGAAACATTGCATTATCATGATCAGATTACTAGTAACTTACCAGTGGACAGAGGCTGACGACAATCAAACTGGATTCTAAGAAGCCGTAAGAAATGTGCCGACGGCTCATCTCTATGCACTTCGATTCCTCGCTAGAGGTCCAGGATGACGCTTCTCGATAGGCGCACCGCACTGAAGTAGATATTCACCCGCGTGTTGCTTTTTATCATGAAGTGTCCTTAGTTCTGTTCGTGTGCTTGTAGTGGCAGACCAGCGGGCATTTTGATACAAAGGTTGCACACCTGAGCTTGTTAATTATTGACGAAAGTTTTGAATTGAATATTGCACGCCGCACTTACCCTTGTAGGCATTACGCATTGATCACCGTTAATCATTGGCGAACGCTTTGATCACTATGATATTTTAAGAGCTCTTTACGTGAGTTTTAACTACAGAACCATGCAGGCTGAAGATGGGGGTCGACCAAATCGGCTCATAGTTTGTATGTGTGATAGGTATGTGGAACTTTGAACAGCCATATATATTTTCAGGTATCTTTCGTCAGTTGTGGGACCCCACTCGGAAACCTGTTGCACTGACATTGCGATGGCCACAGTAATAATTCTAATACAGAAATTAACATAATTTTTAGATCTATACAGCACGGGTTCCGGGTTCACGATCACACATTGAAATTAAGCATTTCGCTAGTCATTCTAGTCATTTTTAAGGGGCTGTTTCTCCGTCCATCGGCAATATTGATGAATGGTTCTATCTTTTCTTGGTGGGGGAGCATTTACTGCGTCAAAGCAAGCGTCGTCTAAATGTGCCGCCTATAACGGAAGCCGTAACAGGGTCATTGTGTGTGTATTCTTTTGGGGAACTTTTCGTGTTTTGGATAAATTAGGTAATCAAATCTCACTACGACGTAAGCTATGGTCATTTTTGTGTCGCCTTGTGAAGACCACGGAAAGATGTCAGGAAATGCTAATTAGAAATGTTAATTGAGGCTCATAATAGGGGCTATAAGGACACTTTAAAAGGAATTGAGCTGTTGAACACGTTTATTGTTGCTAATACGTCAATTTCTAAACCATTGCGGATTTTAACTATTTGGTATAGTTCAGTCATGAAGGTTAAGATCATTTGGCAAAGGTTTGAGGTCATGGAAATTTTAAATGCGACTCATCTGCGATATACCTGCGACTGGCCTAGGTAAACTCACCTAACCCTATCGTACAATGAACCATGAGGGTTGTGTCCACGGCTTTATATACGTATTCAAACTATTTCACCCGCTTCTTCTACAACGTACGGCGCTATAGTCGCAGATAGAGAAAACAATCGTAGGTAAATCATGCGACGTATAGTAATATAGTAAGTTACCGGAGCTTAAGGTGTCGTCCCAAGAAAAAGCACTAAACTTAACAACATCTAATAAACAGACTATCCAGACGATATACGACCTGCTTATCATGTTTGCTACATGGCAGTAGTATGAATATCCGTACGTCCCCGGGTCGTGTTTGATTAGTTTTCAGCACTAAGGTCAGGTCCCTTGCTTATGTGTTATCAACTGGTGTGATTGACTGTCAAAAGCATGAAACTCACGAGAAACTGGAAATTGTTGTCGTCAATGAAATGTATATTGTGATATAACGCCTTAACATGTATGTCCATGGATCAAAAGCGCGCCTGGCAATCCTTGCTAGAACTGCAAGCATCAACTGTCAAAAAAGCAGTTCTAGCCAGAATTGCCAGGCGACGCTTTTGATCCATGAGGATGAAGCACCTTTGACAGTAGAAAAGTGCGGTACCGCCAAGGATTACAATAAAAAGTGCTTAAGCAGAAGATATAGTTTTAACTTATGACAAAAGCTTCTTACTAGTCTATTAATGTTTTTGAATTAAAACAGTTGTCCACTTCTACTCAAAGGACCAGTCCTTAGTGCCAAACACTTAAAACTGTGAATTTGGATAGCTTTTAGCATAATAAGGAATTAGGAGGAATAAGGAATACGAGGAGTGATCAATAAGTCCTCGGCCTTACCCAGGAATAAGGTGCACAACTTGAATATCGTGGAATGATCTTAAACTATAAAGGCTTTGGTGAATATCTGCCAAATTTCAATTCATTGTGATCATTAGCAGGTGACACCCAGTAACGTTAAGTGAGGTAGAAGGATAAAGACATGGAAAATTGAGCTGCGACCTGACGTGTGCGGTTCAAAAACGCTCTGCTGAAAGTCAGATATCCACTTCTTTTTAGTTAAAATAAGAAAGGAATGTTTATCAAACATTTTGACAATGTCTTCAGATTTCATGCTAATTCATGGCATTCATGGCATCAGGAACTTGACCCACACAGCTCTGATCTCAGCTCAATTTTGTTCTTCTCGCCACTTACCTACTCATTTTTAAATGAACGTCGACTGGAAAACAAAATGACCACAATAATTTGAAATTTGGTGGATATTGCTACAAGACGTCATACTACATGATTATGCCACGAAATAGGAGTTGTGCACCTTATTTCTGGGTGAGGCCGAGAACTTATTGATCACCCCGTCCTTGATATGCTGCACTCCATACCCGTGAGACATACAAACACACCTGTTCTTGGTACTGAACACCACCAAACACACACATGTCCTTGATACTGCGATAAACACCACACCTGTTAAATACACACAAAAACACACCTGTCCGTGGTGATGAAGTGGACGATATTCTAGTTATTCACGGCTTCTGTGATCAGCTTTCTACATTCTTGGTGACATTTCTCGCATCACGGATTCCTGTGGCACGACCCAGGATATACATATAGAATACAAAACGGTGTATTGTGTATCGCCCGAGCTTCCGGCCCGAACGTCGGAGGGCCGGGACCGAGGGTGATGGGAAATATACCGTGTTTTTATCTGTTCCATCAGGGATGGCATAAAGAAATGTCTATCACTTTCCATTTATTGTAAGCAGTGTGCCTATTGTATACCGTCGGTACAAAATGCATGAATTTTTAAAGCACTGAATGTGCAAAATTCTTTTTTTTTTACCAGGATATTGTTTCAACGCCAACTAATGCAGATCCAATGAGCAATGCTTTTCCAATGAGCAATGCTAGGGGACGCTTTTGATCCATGAGAACGACTCTTTAATTGTAATACTACTAATAGGAGCTATGTGACGCTTTTGATTCATGGTAGGTAGAGTTAAGGAGGTTGGAACCTCCTTGGTGTCCAGATATTTATTTCCGGTCGGTGAGAAAGATACATCTATGTGTAGGACAGACGTAATTCCGCTTGCTGATTATCGCTATCTAGTACTTAGCCTTCTATGGGATATGACATGTCATGGTACAGAAGCAGCTCTATCTGCCGACGCTACAGGAAAAGAGATAAAAGCTTATATATATTTTAGATACTGCTAAAACAAGGGCTTTTGAAAAAAGCTCGTGTTTTGTCCACTTTATTGCAAGGAAATTAACCCCCTTGGTTTATAAGTGTGCAATGTTTTCTCCTGTTTTTAAGTAAAATCTGCCAAAGGAAGTTACTGAAGTTTATTATAGCCTACTCTTATAATGATTTTAGCACTTAATATCATGTGTGAGTTTACATGTATACATTATTGTTATTTTATGCATCAGAGGTTTTACGTTGATGAAAGTTAGACATCCAGGTAGTAAGATACGCCAAAAATAATTACTCAAGCAACTGGATAAAGTTTTGAAACAGTCAGACGTTTCAGACAGCATCCACTGTCTTTCGTCAGTGACTAACGAAGGACTGAATTGTCTTAACCTCATTAACATACCCATTCAGAGTTTTGGTATAAAACCTGGTGTTCTCAGTCCTTCGTTAGTCACTGACGAAAGACAGTGGATGCTGTCTGAAACGTCTGACTGTTTCAAAACTTTATCCAGTTGCTTGAGTAATTATTTTTGGCGTATCAGAGGTTTTATCTTTGAAAATCTGTAAAATTGTAGCTGACCCTACAAATGTCTGTTTAAATGTTGTATATCAATAAAGGTGAATGAATTTGACTTCCAGGTACTTTTGATTTTGCCCACTTACTAGTATGCTTCTTACTCAGTACATTTGCTTTCATGCCATACAATTTGAAAAAGCACCATTGAATCATCAGCACTATGGTAATTAAGTGAAATAGAAGTTCATAACAGCTAAGGTTCTATCTAAAATGACTACCAAATGTCAAACAAGTGTTCAAACCAATTAACATGTACCTCATCCCTATTATTCTGGTTTCCGCATTTACAACATTTCTTCCTTATTTTCCTGGATAATTTTGCTAAAATTCATGAAAATTCCAATATTTTTGTGCCGAGCGGCGTCACTTTCCACGTCCGTGTTGTCTGAATGAAGTCGATACTGAACAATGTGACGTCGTGTGGCGCAACTGTAGAGCACGCGGCTGTCAAACAATGGGTCCCGGGATCTAATCCCAGGTGCGCCCAGAGACATGTCCGAACTTGCGCCCCGACGTTGTGCCCTTGGGAAAGGCACTTAACACGACTTTCCTCACTTCACTCAGGTGTAAATGAGTACCTAGCTCATCTAGGGTTAGGGACGTCCCTCGGATAGGACGTTAAATGGAGGGTTTGGGGAGAGCAACACCCCGCGCAAGAACCCACCACACCTTTCTAAAAAGAGTAGGGGCATGCCCCGGTGTGCGATGGTCCAAATCTTACAGTCCAGTCTGGAATGACATCTTGAAAAGGTGACAGTTCACCTGTTATGTCAATCCTTCCACAAAATGTGGTAAATCAAAATAAATAAATAAATAAATGGAGCATTTGCTACTGTAACAAAGGATCGCTGTTTTACAAACACCACCAAGAGCCTCTGTTTACATCGGGAATAGAAGTTTAGTGGCGAGTGTTTTGCAAGAATCATCTTACCGCGCATAGGAGCCGCTGCACGGTATTTTCCATTACAATGAACAGAAAAATTCGGATGCCGGTTCGGAATCTATGAAGTCCTGTTCATAAGACAAAGGCCTTGTATATATTAAATGAATATTTAAAAATAACAAATATAAAATATTTATTTATTTATTGATAAAAGATAAAAATATGATATTCATAAATATGATATTGATAGATTAATATGATATTAATATATATTTTTGATATTCAATATCTAAAAAGAAAACTAGAAAGGCAACATTTGCGAGCAAATACAGCATGTTTAGCCATGCTCCTCGCCATGCAAAAAATGGACTCCCAAAATAACAATGGACCATTCTAAAATACTTCCACTAAAAAAATGGATCAAACTTGAGTTTAAAAACAATTATCAGTCTCTCCATACAGGAGTGGAGTCTTCCAGTAGCACCTCAACACAATATGGACCAGTCCAAAACCATATCCACTTATTAATTAACAAATACACTTCTGCTAACAAATGGACTTTTTCATAATCATTCCAGCTCAAAATTGAAATAAATAATTACAGAATCCTCCCCTTGCAAGAATGGGATATTCCGTGCCATCTCCATGTAAACTAGACCAGTCGAAAAATATCCGCTCAAAATTACACTCTTGCGCATAATCAACCCAGTTCAAAATTGAATTAAAAAAGATCAACCCCAGGGAAGAATGAAGTTTTCCATAGTATACATAATGATATATATGAAGATTTGACAGGAGAAGAAGGAAATGACCAAAAATGGGTGAAATATAAAAATGTGACACCCCTTTGTTTGAATGCATGATTCAATAGTATACACTTTGGGTTGAAAATAACGAAACCAAAAAATTCTTTGTTTAAAAAATCGTTTTGAAAGGCTGTATGGCAAACATTTGAATGAGGGCCTGTGTACACGCCAAATTTCCCATTATTTTGGTTTAATACATATAGGAACTGGAGATGTGTATCTTTTTAAAAAAAAGAGTGAACAAAGCCAATCACATGTCCTAGGAATTCCCATACCATATTTGGCATGAATACTAGCCTACACCTGCGCCATGTAATTAGATTAACTCAATTGACCAATCAGGTGGTCGCAAGGCTCACAGGCATGCAAGGCCAGGTGCAGGGCACTTGGGGTCAATGACCTTTAGGTCATATGTAGTATTGAAAGTGACAGAAGTGGCAAATATTGTCAAGAAAGCCCAAAATAAATCGTTTTGAATATATGTATGCCAAAAATGGGAATGTAGTCCTTTAAATATTTGTTCAAGCCACATATACAGCAAATTTCAGGTCATTCGGTTGAAATACCAGTGCGCAGGAGGCCAAGATATGCTAAAAATAGCCTAAAAACCTCAATAAAATCACTTTCAAAGTCAATATCAAAAAAGGAAAAGAACGCACATTGGTTTTTGCTTACATTACCTCTGTACCAAATTTCAGGTCATTTGGTCAAAAAATGACAGAGATGAATCGATTTGAAGATTTGACAGGAGAAGAAGAAACATGAGAGAAAACAATATGTTTAGCCATACTTATGGCTAAACATAAAAACAATATGTTTAGCCATACTAGGTATGGCTAAACATAAAAAAATCCATGCACGGACTCGACCCCGGATCTTCCGGGTCTGAAGCACTACGACGTTACCAGTTGAGCTAAGGTGTAGTGTAAAATAAGTGCCTCTGTACACAATGCTTTAACCTCACTACATGGCATCATTTATGTCGATTTTTGGTCGTTTTCTTGACGAAATCATTTTTTTTTCTTCTGCAATGTTGTGGTATAGATGTAATATGGTCATTTTTCAGGATATGAAAAGTCCGAAAACACAATGCAACTAGAAAGGCAACATTTGCGAGCAAATACAGCATGTTTAGCCATACTCCTCGCCATGCAAAAAAAGGACTCTCCCAAAATAACAATGGACCATTCTAAAATACTTGCACTAAAAATGAATCACCCCAGTCCAAAATTGAGTCTTCCAGTAGCACTTCAACACAATATGGACCAGTCCACAACCATATCCACTTATTGATTAACAAACACACTTTTGCTAACAAATGGACTTTTTCATAATCATTCCAGCTCAAAATTGAAAGAAATAATTAAGGAATCCTCCCCTTGCAAGAATGGGATATTCCGTGCCATTTCCATGTAAACCAGTCGAAAAATATCCGCTGAAAATTACACTCTTGCGCATAATCAACCCAGTTCAAAATTGAATTAAAAAAGATCAACCCCAGGGAAGAATGAAGTTTTCCATAGTATACAAATGAAGATTTGACAGGAGAAGAAGGAAATGACCAAAAACAACATATTTGAGTCAATTCAAAGTCACCGAGAGGGTTTTGATATAATATTTGTAATATGTTTGAACTATTTTGATTAAAAGAATGTCTAAGTCACAATAGTTCTAAACTGTTCAAACAATTAGAATTGAAACTTATAACATGTTTGAACTTATTTCACATACGTTGGAAACATTTCGAACGTAACTACACAAAAATCTCTTTATTTAGAACAGTTTCAAACAATCTATCCAAATGTTTCAATGTTCGAACAATTTGTAACAAAAGATTTTCACAATTGCCCTCATAAACGAAGGTGCTAAGTCCTCCTGTGTGTTTCTGCCTATTTTCGGTGGCCGCGCTAGACCACCAGCGGATTTGTTTTGACGGAGCGTCACCCGCGCGCGACGATGTACACTGTTCGGTACCGCTAATATCCGGCATTTTCCCGCTCTAAAACACTCCACAAGACCCACGTTTTTAGTGTTTTGCCTCGTGTGCAACACGATTCGATTTGCATTACTAATGGGACGAAAATGTTATGATAGAAAAAATTCACCCCGCCCCGGCGTCCGTCCCAAAAACATGAACGACATGAAAATACATTTTCTTACGGATTCAATCACGAAAATCAACAGCATGGGATTCCAAATTTTCGCAACGGCCGACCATTTATCATGGTTGAACTTCCTTCCAAGGCGTGCGATAGATAAACATTCCCGGCACATAATAGTCACTAGTACCAGACTAACGCAAGCTCATGATGATAATAGGGAGAAAGTTTGTCAGTGAAGTTTGGCCACCAGAGTACCTCATTGGAATTCCCATACCATATTTGGCATGAATACAAGCACACCTGCGCCAGGAATGCAAGATAATTAGATTAACCCAATTGACCAATCAGGTGGTCGCAAGGCTCACAGGCATGCAAGGCCAGGTGCAAGGCACTTGGGGTCAATGACCTTTAGGTCATATGTAGTATTGAAAGTGACAGAAGTGGCAAATATTGTCAAGAAAGCCCAAAATAAATCGTTTTGAATATATGTATGCCAAAAATGAGAATGTAGTCCTTTAAATATTTGTTCAAGCCACATATACAGCAAATTTCAGGTCATTCGGTTGAAATACCAGGGCGCAGGAGGCCAAGATATGCTAAAAATAGCCTAAAAACCTCAATAAAATCACTTTCAAGGTCAATATCAAAAAAAGGAAAAGAACGCACATTGGTTTTTGCCTACATTACCTCTGTACCAAATTTCAGGTCATTTGGTCAAAGAATGATAGAGATGAATCCATTTGAAGATTTGACAGGAGAAGAAGAAACATGAGTAACTAGACTGGCCGTCATTTGCTTTAAGAGCAAATTCAGCATGTTTCGCCCATACTCCTCCTCATGCAAGAAGTGGGCTGTCCCAAAATAACTCCCGGGCAAATCGAAATATTAACTGCATGTTGGAAGGCAACATTTGCGAGAGCATCATACTTTGCCAATCTCCCTCCCAATGCATGAATTGACTGTTCCAGAATCACCCGTGCAAAAACAAAAATTTCTAACTCTTCATATCTTTTTAAACTTGGTGTCATCTGATAGGTATTTGTGAAAGAAACAGAATGGTTTTTGTTTCAACAAAATCGGACATACCGTTAGCGAGTTATGGCCATTCAAACGTCTGAGAATTAGTCCTCAAATTCTCCGGAATCCGTAAAAACCGTTAAAATGTAATATCTTAAAACTGTCATAACTCAGTAATAATTCACAATAGAAGCACCAAATAAGCTGCATTCTCTTTATTTACAATGATATTAACAAGTCCTTAAAGCTTGTAGCTTTGCCTTCATCGTTTCTTTAGATTTCTCATCTCAAAATATCACCAAAAGTGGGAAAAAATGGACATGGGCACAGGACATCTTAAATATGCAAGATTGCGATATCTCTGTAACCGTACAATATACAAGGAAACAACTTGGCATACATGGGTTCTGTAACATGCTGAATCTAAATATGGCCATAAAATCTATATATCTGCTTCAGAAATTATGAATTATGATGAATAATTGATTTCCTGAGGTAATAAGATGTGCATCCGCTAATTAAATATGCAACTTGCATATCTTCCTCATACTTGATAAGAAAAAAACTTGGTACACAGAGGTTTAGACACATGCTGATTTCAAATCTAGCCTCAAAAATATAATCTGATCCAGAAATATTGAACTACATGTATTACCCAATGCTATATATTTACATTTGTACACACTGATATCATTCTTTGTACAATCTGCAATATTGGTCCGACAATTCAATATCCAGCATTCATTTCATTTCTTCCCCTTTTTTCACTGCAGGACTTTCGTTTCTTGTTGCAGGGCAGTTGAGTGGCAAATTACATGTATTTATTGTATTGTACATGTATTATATTTCAATTTTACGGGAATCAGACAACTGGATCATGGAACAGGTGGCCATTACTTCTCTGGTCTGGAACTATTTCTACAGTTGAATCAACTACAAAAGCTAAATCTACTTTTTGTATGGTTTCTCTATCCAGCTGAGATAACCAAGACACACATGCTGATCACTACAAGGGTAGAAGTTACTGAAGTTCTCTTTCGTTATGTACCAAAACTACAAAGTTATTTACGGCAAATAGAATATCTAGTCTCGTCTTCTAGTTCACTGGCAGTTCTGTTGGTTCTTCATCACTTTCCTCCTCTTCACTCTCTTCATTCCTGTGTCAAAAGAGAAAACGTCTGTTGAAATTCAAACTATATAATACATTCATGGCAGACACACATTTCAAACAATCTATGATGAGATAAATATGAAACTTGGATACTTAGGTACTTTATTTCCTCCATTAGCTACCATACATATATACTAAGTAGTACTGGTAATTGCATACAATAATAAAGGCTATCATTCATTATAAATGTAACAACTTAATAAACTTAACAGACCAGCATAATTCTGTTAAGTGAGGTTTATACTTCTACTCATAAAATAAATTACAACGGAAACTAGGACTCGAGTAGAGGGCAGCTGGGCATCCCCGCCGCCCCCCTCCTCCTAGCAGTGACGTCAGAAGATGAGGATAGCAAGTACAGTTTTCTGCATTTTAAGTTTAGATCACGGCACTAGCAAAAAAAACAGGAACCAAATGCATCCATAGGGCGTTGAAAATGATTTATAGTAATCATACATGCAACCACTGGCACGAAAATCCACGTATTAAAACGGCAAATTCAAATTATTTGAGCTACCACGCGGCATACAAAAACAACAGTGTTTACCGATAATCATGCGACCAAATTTGACATAAAAATAACCCAAAACCCACATAAAACTACGTAAAGACTTGGAAAAAGACATTACCTGGCATTTGGGTGGTAGAAGTGTCTGTATTTTGGCCCGATGCCGACGTAATCGGCTCCGAACTGCAGCGGTCAGTAGCGCCCGGGCCGCCGTCCACCATCTTGCTTCCTTCCCAAAACTGGCTCGCAATTTTAAAAGTATCAGCCGATTACGGAGCCCACCATGGCTCGAATATATGCGAATTTGGTACCAAAATAACAACAATCTCTTGAATTTTCCAACGATACCAATGGCTAAAATTTTTTTAAAGGGGTACCTCCCTCCGGAATTTCGATTTGAAAAATTAAAATGTGAATATTTTCACCAATGGAAGTCGCACAAGCTGACCACTTACATCATTTTGTAGCTCGTAATGCTGGCTTCAAATTGGCGACTAGTTTTCGTGTTTACGAGTGACTTAACGATCCGTATTTGGATCGGCGCGAAGCCGGCCTTCCCCGATTGCGTGACCGGGAAGCGGGTGCACCTGCTCCCGCGGGCGAAATGCGCGTAACCCGATGGGCGATTTCTCGCTTATGGTTGACGGTATTTTAGTAAATCTTTCACAGATATTGAGTTAAGATCCTTCTTTAACTACTGGTATAAAAATATAAGCGATTTTTGACAGTTATGTATCAGATCGTATGCCTTGAATTTGGCACATTTTTCGGTTTTGACGGGGCCGGATAACAAATTTCGGGCTCTGCGCCACCCCTACTACAAGTTCTGCGAGACGCCAAGAGCTTCTTACTGCAAAGGCTTGCGTGTTTACCTGCAAAATGACCTCAGGTAACCAGAAAAGAACTCATGTTCTTTGGCCAGCAGCAAATGGAACGCCCGGAACCTTAGATAGAACATGGATTCTTAGATAGAACATGGAACGGGGACAGCACTTTTGACCCGTTTTTGGTCTGAAAATGGGTCCAAAAGTCCCCCATACGAAGCATTTTGAAGTGATGTACACCAGAAATATGATTAAAGTCCTGTAGGGACATGTTCCAGGCACCCTTGTGCCGAATTCCAGGCCATTTGCTTGTAATACCAGGGCACAGGAGCCAAAAATATAGAAATTGCCTAAAAATGCCCCAAAAAACCTCCATAAAAATGATTTTAAGGCCTGTTTCAAAATGATTAAAAAAGGGCCTTGGGTTATTCGCCATATTTACCTCCATGCCAAATTTCAGGTCGGTTGGGTAAGAAATGGCGGAGTAGAAGCCATTTGAAGCTTTGTCAGGAGGAGGAGAAGAAGAAGAAGAACCAGACAAATACAATATGTTGAGCCCATACTTATGGGCTCAACATAACTAGAAAGGCAACATTTGCGAGCAAATACAGCATGTTTAGCCATACTCCTCGCCATGCAAAAAATGGACTCTCCCAAAATAACAATGGACCATTCTAAAATACTTGCACTAAAAAAATGAATCACCCCAGTCCAAAATTGAGTCTTCCAGTAGCACCTCAACACAATATGGACCAGTCCACAACCATATCCACTAATTGATTAAGAAATACACTTCTGCTAAAAAATGCAATGGACTTTTTCATAATCATTCCAGCTCAAAATTGAAAGAAATAATTAAAGAATCCTCCCCTTGCAAGAATGGGATATTCCGTGCCATTTCCATGTAAACCAGTCGAAAAATATCCGCTGAAAATTACACTCTTGCGCATAATCAACCCAGTTCAAAATTGAATTAAAAAAGATCAACCCCAGGGAAGAATGAAGTTTTCCATAGTATACATATGAAGATTTGACAGGAGACGAAGGAAATGACCAAAAACAACATATTTGAGTCAATTCAAAGTCACCGAGAGGGTTTTAATATAATATTTGTAATATGCTTGAACTATTTTGATTAAAAGAATGTCTAAGTCACAATAGTTCTAAAGTGTTCAAACAATTAGAATTGAAACTTATAACATGTTTGAACTTATTTCACATACGTTGGAAACATTTCGAACGTAACTACACAAAAATCTCTTTATTTAGAACAGTTTCAAACAATCTATCCAAATGTTTCAATGTTCGAACAATTTGTAACAAAAGATTTTCACAATTGCCCTCATAAACGAAGGTGCTAAGTCCTCCTGTGTGTTTCTGCCTATTTTCGGTGGCCGAGCTAGACCACCAGCGGATTTGTTTTGACGGAGCGTCACCCGCGCGCTACGATGTACACTGTTCGGCACCGCTAATATCCGGCATTTTCCCGCTCCAAAACACTCCACAAGACCCACGTTTTTAGTGTTTTGCCTCTTGTGCAACACGATTCGATTTGCATTACTAACGGGACGAAAATGATAGAAAAAATTCACCCCGTCCCGGCGTCCGTCCCAAAAACATGAACGACATGAAAATATATTTTCTTACAGATTCAATCACGAAAATCAACAGCATGGGATTCCAAATTTTCGCAACGGCCGACCATTTATCATGGTTGAACTTCCTTCCAAGGCGTGCGATAGATAAACATTCCCGGCACATAATAGTCACTAGTACCAGACTAACGCAAGCTCATGATGATAATAGGGAGAAAGTTTGTCAGTGAAGTTTGGCCACCAGAGGGTACATTCATTTAACGTTACAAGCTAGTGCAAAGGGGCGAATCATTGACCTTACCGGGGACTGACTCTACTGGCCTAATCATTCCTTTTTTGCCGAATTCTACGATCCATACGCCCGTACGTAGGACATGTAGGAAGGCCTGGTGGTGGACGCTACACATCACGGGAGACGCGTGTTGGTCCGAGACAGACAGCGGCGTGCTTTCGATCGCGTAGCGGCGACGCACCGCTGCGACAACGTGCGGGACCAAAACGCCTGTCCCCAGTGAGACCATGTGTTTTGCGCGGCATGCCCCGAATCCGTCTACCATTGCTGAATGTAGCCCGATTCATAGAGGTCTATTTTGTAAGCATTATTTCATGTACCCCTCAGCGTGAGAATTCCTTGTGCAACACTTCGCTACATTATATATTTAAGTTTCCCCGCGCACCGCCTACCACCCGCCTTTGATCATGTATGAAGTCGGCGGCAGAGAGAGATCATCAATCAATTTTGACAGGAGTGTCGCGCCAGTCTGAGGAGAAACGATCTCCCGTGTTGTGTTGAAGAATTTGGAGTTTGAAAATATCTGGAATAACTAATGCTAGAATAAACATTCACAAAATCATTGATTTAACTTGTTTTCTGTTATAAAATTTCCTAAACTTCAATTTGACCACTGAGTTTAACGGAACATGGTGTTTTCCCGATAATCACGTTAAATGTTTATGTCCGGTCTTTCCTCCTCGTAAGCAAACTTCCAGCTTGGCCAGGTGCAAGGCACTTGGGGTCAATGACCTGTAGGTCATATGTAGTATTGAAAGTGACAGAAGTGGCAAATATTGTCAAGAAAGCCCAAAATAAATCGTTTTGAATATATGTATGCCAAAAATGGGAATGTAGTCCTTTAAATATTTGTTCAAGCCACATATACAGCAAATTTCAGGTCATTCGGTTGAAATACCAGGGCGCAGGAGGCCAAGATATGCTAAAAATAGCCTAAAAACCTCAATAAAATCACTTTCAAGGTCAATATCAAAAAAAGGAAAAGAACGCACATTGGTTTTTGCCTACATTACCTCTGTACCAAATTTCAGGTCATTTGGTCAAAAAATGACAGAGATGAATCGATTTGAAAATTTGACAGGAGGAGAAGAAGAAGAAGAAACATGAGAGAAAACAATATGTTTAGCCATACTTATGGCTAAACATAAAAACAATATGTTTAGCCATACTAGGTATGGCTAAACATAATGATATTTCCGAACAGTTGTAGCAGTTGCATGCGGTCGCCCTCCTATGTGTCATGCAAATCAAGCCTGCCTGCCTTTTCGTGCTCCCTTGCCATATAAGGCAACGGCTATACAGTGCGACACAGTGTTGAACCAAGTACCAAGGACTTGCGAATTATCTATTGGATATAGATGATTCACGTAGTGCTAGCCAATTAAAAAAACATGATGGCAGTTCATTCATGTAACAACGTATCAATGCTGTTATGGGTAAGATGTGGTTGCAGGTTGTCCCGCAGAGGTTGCAGGTTATCCTGTTGAGCTCACAGGTTGACCCGCAGAGGTTGCAGGTTGTCCTGTAGAGGTTGAAGGTTGTCCTGAAGAGGTCGCAGGTTGTCCGCCAGATGTCGTAGGTTGTCTCGCAGGTTGTAGGTTGTCCGGCATATGTTTCAGGTTGTCCCGAAGAGGTTCTAGGTTGTCTCGCTGAGGTTGCAGGTTGCGCTGTAGAGGTCACAGGTTGTGCCACAGAGGTTGATGTTTCCAACCACAGGTGATTGTTAGAATCGCAGTCCTGCCAAGGATTATCCCTGTCTACAGGCAGCATCTCACAGGTCTCGTCCACAATAAACATGCAGTGCGATGGGGCGTAATAAACAATGTGTCTGGGAAAGCAGAGATGGATGGATGGATGGATGGAAGGATGGACGAATGCATGAATGGGCGAATGAATGACAGGATAGGTGGATGGATTTACAGGTGAATAGATGAATGAGTGGATTTATTGATGAATGAATTATTATACGATGGGTCCATGGATGGATAGATGAATGAATGAACGATAGAATAATTTTGGATAAGTGGATGAATAAACAGATGGATGGATGGATGGATGGACAAATGAATTGGTGATATGATTGATGAATACATTTATCAAGAGATATGAATGAGTGAATGAATGAATGAATTAGTGGCTAAATTAATGCATGAATGGATGGGTTGTTTTATAGATAGATGAGCGAATGAATGACTGAATGTTCAAATGTATGAATTAACTTGTGGGTGGATATACGAAAAAAGGAGAGAAAAAGAGAAAAAGAAGAAATAAAAAGAAGAATAAAGATAAAATGGAAAAAAGAGGGAGTATGGGAGCTCCGAGCAACAAAGTAGGATGTTACCCAAGCTAATATGTACATACCTGTGACAGGATAGTCCGGCCCCACTACAAGAACAGTCCTCACACCCCGTGGTCTTCCAGCTACTGCCGATCATCGTTTTCTTCCCCTCCCACTCACAGTACCAGGTGATGACCACTCGGACGTTGCCCTCGGGGCCGTACCCTTAGGAACAGCAGCCATTTTAGAGCGCAATGTTGCCACCCTTACGCACAATGCCGATTTGCAATGCCTTTTATTTGCTATATTGAGGAGTCTTACTTTCTGTCTTTACGATGATATCTGTAGAGTTGTCTAACTTTGTTTCATTTTTGTTTTCAAATGATCTTACATCCTTTCCTCGCTCTGAAGTCGTGAGATACAAATCCTTCATTCATCCGCCAGGCGGCGCACATAACCAGCATCGGTGCGATGAGAGTCATTTTTATCTTGTAAACCCTGTGATGACATGAAGACCTTGTGTCAGAAAAATATTCTCCCAGCAAAGGATGACGTGGGGATCGTAACCTTCTTCTGATCTGTACTCGTGTTCTGACAGCCGACCCCTTTGATGCATAAAAAAAGAGGGCCTGTATGGGGGGTCTGATAATGCTTAACGGTAAATATAGGATGAGGCAATGTTTCTGTGCAAAAAAAAGTATACGGCAACGCAATTTTTCCTCTTATAATCGTCCAACTGACTTTAATTAGAAGTAAGAAACATTTCTTGGCAGCAAGAATTCAGCTCTTGATGTAAGAAAAATATTCTTGGTGTAAGAATATTAATCTTAAAAGGAAGAATACATTTCTTGGTAGCAAGAATTGTGCTCTTGATATAAGAAAAATATTCGTGGTGTAAGAGTATTGATCATAGAAGTAAGCAAACATTTCTTGGCAGTAAGAATTCTGCCCTTCATATAAGAAAAATATTCTTGGTGCAAGAAGATCAATCTTAGGAGTAAGAATACATTTCTCGGTAGCAAGAATTCTGCTCTTGATGTGATAAAAGTATTCTTGGTGTAAGAAGATTAATCTTAGAAATAAGAAAACAGTTCTTGATAGCAAGAATTGCGCTCATGATGTAAGAATAATATTCTTGGTGTAAGAAGATCAATCTTAGAAGTAAGAAAGCATTTTCTAGGCAGCAAAAATTATGTTTTAGATGTAAGAAAAATATTCTTTGTGTAAGAAGATCAACCCTATAAGTAAAAAAAAACTATTTTAGGCGATAACAGTTTTTGCTTTTGAAGCGAGAAAAGGATTCTTGATGCAAGAAGATAAATCTTGATGTAAGAAACATTTCTCAGCAATAAACATGTTTGGTCTTTAAGTGAGGAAAATATTCTTAGAGTAAGAACATAAATCTTGAAAATAAAGCAGTTCTATGTCTTGAGAAGAGAAATGCATTCTTGTTATAAGAACATGAAACTTAAAGGGAATAAAGCCTTTCTTGACAGTAAGAATTTTGGTCTGGAGATAAGAAAAGAAGTATTGGTGTAAGAACCTAAATCTTAGAAATAAGAAAGCAGTTCTAGGTATCAAGAATTTTGGTCTTGAGGAAAGAAAAGCAATCTTGGTGTAAGAGTAACATCAGATCCAAGTGTCTACATCATGAACATGATATAGGAAAAAAATCTTACAACAAGAATAACATTCAGGGGGTAACCAAGGTAAAATAAGAAACATATAAGAAAGATAATCTTACTACAAGCAAAAGGTCAATACAAAAATTGCTTAATTCTCGGACAAAATCTTTTTCTTGAATACAGACAAATTTGCTCGCATAAATTTTGTAATAAAAAACAAAAATAGAAGAAATGGCATTTTTGGTAGTGCATACATTAATATTGGAACTACGCATGCATCAAACAGTTTACTGTACACTGATATAGGGGATTGCTTTCTCCAAGAGTTGATTTGATACTGAAGAGGGCTCGTAAAGCCTTCTTTTGCAGGGTTTTCATTGCTGTACTGAAAGTAAAACCCATTGTAAACATCACTCCTGGATAACTATAAGAAGATACAATCTCTATGCTTTGGTTGAACAATTGGAATTTAAAGTTTGAGAGCAAGTATCCGGACCATAACGTGTCCAGAACACGAGATACTTAAACAGGAAGCTCCGCTGTAGTACGTTAGGAAGTCGCTAGGGTGCCCAAAATCTAATCATTTCCAGGTCTCATTAAGACTTATCCACATACCAAATATCAAGGCAATCCATCCATGCCTTCTTGAGTTGTGCTGGTCTTCTACACACGCACGCACACACACTCTCACACATAACCTCCTTGGCGAAGGTAATAAAGATTGCAAGGCTAAGGCGGCACTTCTGATCCATGGGGATATTGCATTTGCTTCTTTCACATTTGATAATTGCAGTTCTTGTAAGAGCTGTAAGGCGACGCTTTAGATCAATAAACATAAAGTTTCGGCCATAGTAAACAGAAACACACGTGCACCTAGTACCTGGTCCTTTTTTCTGATCACAATACACAAACGACGCGCGGTGCCATCATTGGCGGGAGCTCGAGTCACCATTGACGGATTCCCACGACGCGGCCCAGGCAGGTCGACTTGGCATTGGGTTTGGAGAGCATGTATCCAGAACGAAATTATTTAAGGTCGTGTTCTACTATTTAAGGTTCATATCTCGCATATAGTTTCATACACATATAGTTGTGTCAAAATATATATCTTGTGCAACAGCCGTTATTCTGATGCATCGTTGACTAAGGTTGACGAATGTACATTTGAAATCACAACAGAAAGTATTCAATCACATTACCTAGACTTTTGTAGAAGCCTTAGGATACACCCGGACCATTCGTCTGGACTGATATCTCTATTTGTGGATACAGGTCTTAGAAATAATCTTTATGTACTATTCTTTTTTGTGCCATTTTAGCATTTAAAAAAAGAAATAATTTCGACTCCTGTGCGATGTCCCTTTTAAGTCAACGCACGTAAAGTTTGGCAACTTGAGGATGTAATCTCTTAGGTTTACATGTAGGATACCTTCCGTACGATAAAAAGATATACATTCGTTTTAGCAAAAGCAAAATTATTTTCGGCTCCTGTGCAATGACATTAGATCAAAATGACCTGAAATATTTGTGGTTGCAGTTTTAGAGTTGAAGGATAGATTTAAATTTTTTTTGTCATTTTCATCGCAACGTGCATTTCAGACGCCTAAGGTATTAAATGTTGTAAAGTAAGAATGTCCATTATTGAACAGTAGTAGTTTTGTAATAGTCCACGAACTGTCCATTTTGCAGGGGGAAGTATTTTCTGCAAAATCTTCCCAAAGAAATTGACACCATAGCAAATTTCAGATCATGTGTTAGCTTTAATACAATGACCGCATACCTCCACAAATGGTGTTTAGGTAACCTCTAGTTGACAACTGATGTATTCTTAAGGTTTCTCATTGTGTGTACAAAAAATGTCTTAATTTGCATTAATTATATCGATTGATGATCTTCTCTACCTAGATAGTACGGCTTGTCCACAGTAAGAAATTTCCTTTATATCTAGGCATTATTTAGGCATGAGGTCTCCGAACCAAGGTGAAAAACCTATCCTCTCCGCCAGAAGGCGTTGGTGCCTAGATGGCAGAATCAAGCGTTATTGACGTGAATGGATCCTGACATCGAACTGACAATCTGTGAATACAAACATCCTCCATTCCTATAGTACCGATTTCAAACTTTATTGAACAATTATAATCATTTCAATGAAGGCTTGCTTTTCCACATGTACATGTAGTGTTGTGATAAATGAAGTATGCTTTACATTTTTTTCGGGTAATAAGTTGAGGAAAAATAAAGAACACATAAAACCCACCAACATGTTGAGAATTTGAATGTACACATGACAGCTGCTATGGTTGACGGATATATTTTAAGTACAGCTATCAAGCATTTCCAAAGACACATGATATACAAATATTCTGCCAACGTACATTAACACATTGGTCACAGACATTGTATGGTAAAAGCAATTAATGCATACGTTTTACTGTGAGGTTGTGTCAATAAGAAACTCAAGAGAGAGAAAAAAAATATGTACAGTGACGGACATTAAGAGATATCTTCTAATAGAACGACATCAAGAGGTCATGTAAAACATAAAACAAAGTAGCGTCGCGGTTAATTTTACTTGGGACATGCTGTTAAGTTTTAAAGCCTTTCAGCACATGCTGTACAGTTTACATGTAGAACTGCAACGTTTGAACATTTTCTTCAGTCCAATTAAATGCCTGTGTCAGATTTGTACATATTTGAATCCTTGACAATACACAATGGAAAAGCCTTAATTGCAGTTGGTATCTTTGAAACATTGTATACTAAGAGTTCAAAATCAAACAATAATTATTGTTCCGTAAACAATATTATATGCAAAACTGAGGCTCAAATGTATTACCAATGATCTGTAAAAAAATCTCAGCAATAAAGTACATCTTAATGACAGCAGAGTTTTTCTGGGATTTATTTAGCTCTGTTAATCATAACAATAAGCATATAACAATAACAGAAAATGCTACACCAAGGTTCACTTTGGTGAAACATTTCTCTACATAAAACAATTCTTTATACTTATAAGTTCTTAGCGAGGAATCAAATACACTCCTGTAACTAAACATGGGGTTGTGAAGCAATGCTTTTAAAAGAATTAACATGTTTTGATTAAAGCAACTTTGAAGCATGAATCTAGAAGATTAATTTCTAAATGAGAAGTGACCAGACTGAGTGCTAAACATGCTCTTAACCTTCTCCCAGCTGTGTAACCTTGTAACATGTAAATTCAGAGCCAAAAGTCTACATTAGGAGGAAGGGGGTTGAATATAGAAGTCAATACACTACCAAAAATGCTATTTCTTATTATGTTGAGCCCAACATACTGTTGGGCGCAACATATTGTGTTCGTAAGGCTTCTTTCTCCTGTCAAATCTTGTAATCGACTCAGCTCGGTCGTCCCTGGACCAACTGAGCTGAAATTTGGTATACAGGTAGAGTGGGTAAATACCCTGGGAGATTTTCTAATTTTTTTGATAAATGTCTTTAAAACGATTTTATTGAGTTTTTTTCTGACCAAAAACGTACATTTGGCCTCCTGTGCTCTGGAACCAAATGACCTTGAAATTTGATAAGGGGGTACATTGAACAAATATTCAAAAAACCCCATTCGCACTTTCGGTATACACCACTTCAAAAAACGATTTTGGAGGGTATTTTTGGGGAGAAGATCGCCAATTTTTCTCCTATGACCATATATGGTGTTGCCATATATGGTCACATCTTTATTCATATGGCCAGGTGCGAACGTAAACAACACGACCTAAAGGTCAGTGACCCCAAGACCCACGTGGACCTGACCTGTGATTTGTGCGCGTAATTATTGAGCGGGGGACATTGGGAGGGAGATGAGAAAATATTCTGTATTTGCTATCGCAAATGTTGCCTTTATAGTGTTAATGTTGTGTCCTAATGAAGTTATGTGCAATTGAGAAGGTTCAAAATCTACGCCTTTTCTTGTGGTGTTTTTCGACATAAATCTGTTGCTCTACATTCCTCTCTGTGTGTACATACAATCATACATATGTATACAGCAATAACATTTTTTTTCACTTACACCACGAGTACGCTCATATCCCTACAATTGGTCTTCAATTCAATTATCTATTCAAATACCAACATTGCAGACATATAACAAACGTAAGCCTCGATACCACAGGCGCTTTTTGCATGGGAAGAGGAATGGGCGAAACATGTTGCATTTGGTCCTGCAAATGTTGCCTTTCTAGTTTTTCTTGTTTTCTTATTTTTTCTTATGGAAAGATTTTCTTCCATAAAGAATTTCAAGAAAAATCAGAGCAAGAATATTCTAGAAATTTAAGTCAATCTTTCTTCTTTTAATTTAGTCTTCACACAATATTTCCTTCTTGTTTGGTCAAATGGTGTCTCTCTTACAGAATCTACTCTTGAGATTTTCATTCTTGCCTTACATGAATTTTTCTTTAGAATTTCGTTTCACCAAGAAAACCATTCTTGACATTTCTTGTTTTCTTATTAAATGTAGGAAGTCTGAGAAATATAATTCTTGATTTTCTTAGTAATATTCAAAAAGATGGAAGGATTTTCCAAACCAAATAGTTATGAAAAATAAGAAAATCAAGAAACTATAAAACAAGTTATGACTTGCATAAAATTCCCAAATGTTCTCCCTTTCCTATTCAGAAAAGTTGAAGAAAGATGATTTCTGCTTTTCTGTGTTATCTGAAGATGGAAAGTAAAAAGAAAGTTCGAATCAGCATAACTTTCTTTATTTCCTTAAAGGAAAGCTGCACAAAAAATTGAAAATCCTTCTATGCTATGCTTAATATATTCCAAAGTCAAATTCTTACTTCAAGTTGTTTCACATAAGTCTGTCATAGTTCTGGGATTTTCCACAGTTTGCAACTTATGCCGTGCTGATGCCTTCTCGCCTGATAATTGAATTACATGACGTCAGTGTTTCAAATTTTTCACCTGATGATTGAATTTCAGAACACTGACGTCATATAATACAATCATCAGGTAAAAATTTTGAAACACTGACGTCATATAATTCAATTATCAGGCGAGAAGGCGTCAGCACGGCATAAGTTGCAAACTGTGGAACATCCCAGAACTATGACAGACTTATGTGAAACAACTTGAAGTAAGAATTTGACTTTGGAATATATTAAGCATAGCATAGAAGGATTTTCAATTTTTTGTGCAGCTTTCCTTTAACATTGTTAAGCTGAAGAAAGATAATTCTTGTTTTTCTTGTAATAAGAAAGTAAATGTTTCTAAGGATGATGGTAAATTTACTACTCCCATCATCCTTTGCTGTACTGACAGTTTAAATTTGGTCGGTTGGTTGAGTTTTGGCTCCAGCTGCATTTGCCTGATGTGCGCTTAGATCTTACAATAACAGGCCAAAATGTAGCTAGTTTCATGAGGACACTTTTTGGTATCATGTGGGACTCAGTATATAACGTGGCTGACTTGTTCCAAGTTCAAAATACTACCTCAGGCCAATGCCAAGCAGCAGATATGCTCCAGGTATGTTATAGCCAGTCTTACTATTTCCCAAGTAGATACATTAGTTTTGTTTGTGTGGTTGCATGCATATATGATACAGCCGACCAGTAATTGTAGAACATGAACGTTTAGTGCAGTAATACCTACAAGATACCAAAAAGAGTCTAACATTTTCAAGCAATGCAATTATTAGTGCATATAATAAGGGGGAGGGGGGCGATATAGGGAAATGACAATCAGTCAGTCTTTATGTGTTTCTTTAGGCTTAGAAACCTGTTGGACCAAAGAAGATGCCCCCATCTCAAGTTTGGAAAATATTTCAGCTACAACACTGCAGCACTGACAGTTTTAGATGGTGAGTTAGTTATTTGTATGACTATTATGAGTACAGAGAAAATGTGCTTTTATCACATCAAATGACTGAAACATATATATTGTAACAAGTAACATTATATTGCAAACTGGTTGATATTTGCATTCTAAGAATGGGCATTAGAAAGAAAAATCCAAAATCGTGTATCAAACAATTAAATTGATAATACTGTAATAAATCTGATTGGAACATAATATCATATACATTACAGTATCATTGATTTGATGGTATTCTTGATTCAAGACCTCAATCTTAGTTTAAGAAACTGTTTCTAGGTTTAAGGAATTCATTCTTGAGAACAAAAAGGTATTCCTAGTACAAGAACCTCACTCTTACGAGTCTTAGTGCATGAAACTCATTCTAGGTGTAAGAAATTCATTCTTGAGGACAGAAAGGTATTCCCAGTAAAGGAACCTCACTCTTAGTGAAAGAAACTCATTCTAGGTGTACGAAATTCTCATTCTTGATGACAGAAAGGTATTCCCAGTAAAGGAACCTCACTCTTAGTGTAAGAAACTCATTCTAGGTGTAAGAAATTTATTCTTGAGGACAGAAGAAATAAGAAAAAGTCAGTGAGGACGTAAAATTTTTCTTAGAACAGAAGAGTTATAAAAACAAGAAAATTTATCTAGAAGTTTCTAGTCACGTGTGAGAAAAAACAGCTTGGTCAGAGAAAAATATTCTAAGAAAAAGTTTACGTCATCACTGACTTTTTCTTACTTTTCCTTATTCTTGCAAGTGAACTTTTCTTCAACAAAGAAAAGACAAGAATGCCATTTTTTCTAGTGTACTTGCCAGCATGTCTGTGAAGCTAAGACTTTTCCCTGGAAATCTGCTTTGGCCTCTTCTTTTTTTTCACTTTAAACTGACTCTTACCCTTTTTTTGAAGAGATAAAAAATTATTTCTACAAAGATTTTTTTTCTGATTGAAAGTTGAAAGCTGCCAAATGGAAAATGTTTAATTATTGGAGAATACCTTTCAGATACAGATTATCCTGTTATACACCCATACTTAAAAAAACTACAGAATACACAAAGGTGCTATTATCAAATGCAAAGGGTAACATCATTGTATTCAGTCAACATGTATAAAAGCAATATGTAAATAATGGATAGTAACATATGCTTATAACATAAAGGGTCTAATATACATTGCATTTAATGGTAGGTCACTGAAGCATAAACATATGTGGATCTAATCCCAGTGCTAATGTGTTTATTTCCAACAAATGTTAAACAACACTGACTTAATCACTGCTACTCAGATTTAAAAAAGAAGAAGACATAATCTCCATATGAAAGGAGAGCATGACAGAAAAGTTTGTACATTGATTTACGAAGCATTGAGGAGTAAATATGGTCAGGTTTTCGAATTAAGTATTTTTTTTTCATATTGTCACCTCTTCTTGAATGTCCAAAAGCCAAGGAAAGAAAGGTTTTAAATCTGACAAGCTTTAGAATAAACAGACCAACAATGTGGAAGGGAGGACTGGCCACTTGATGTTTATTTCAGCATGACTACAAAAATTCTAATAACATTTCCAATGAGTTATTAGAGCCAGTTTGTAAAGCTGTATCACGGACGGGCTGTGTGAATTTACTCAACGGCTTGTTTTTTTGGGGGAGCTTGCCTAAGATTTCGATGCAAGAGGAAGTCAGAGTTATGTTCACTGTTGTGTTTTCCACCGTACATTGGGTATCCATAGAATGGCAATGACTCACTAACATAATCAGGGAGATTTATATAGCATATTAATCAGTTGTTTTGACTGTAACTGCTACTATATACAGTGCACAGGAGTATCTCATTACAGATGTCAGTTGATTTCGGTCTTACTATGTAGTTGTCTTGCTATTTTTTAATGAGGTTGGAAAGTTATCAAAACAGCGTCTCCAACTCCAAGGTTCGCGTCAAATCCTTATCAACTCAGAAAATGTGTCATTTTGTTTTTTTTGTATAATGAGGAACAGAACCCAGCTCAACTAAATTTGTATGTGTGCTGCAAAGTGTATATATACGTGAAGGGCAAAAAATATTGAAGAAATCTAGGAAAGCTAGCATGTCTGTGTTACCCAAATTTATTTCAACAAATTATAAATGAAGAGGAAAAGCATACTAGGATAGTCCTAGTGAAAGGAAAGTTAACATGAATCAAAGGTATTACTATACAAGCAAGCCTGCTGAATTCTAGCTGCTATTCAAAGACTATAAAACCGACAACAACATTGTAACTACATGTACAGGAAGAAAAACTCTGCTTTCCACTGTTTCTGACAGCTACATATGGTAACTATCTGTATTGTGTACATGTACATGCCAGTAATTTGTGGCCTTGTGGTTTGCTATTGATGAATGTACAATGTAGTTCTGCTTCTTTTCAGTCATGACTCCACTTTGCTGAGGAGTTTTACTTGATGTTACATACTGCTGCTTAATGATATACCTGTCCCATACTGTAGGTCTCCTATGTACAACTTGTAAAATTGGGCTCCTATGGGGGAACTGATGTGAGGAAGCGATGACGCTGGTTGTCGACAGACGGCGCAGGTTCTGGTGGTACATGTGCAACTTGTTTCTGCTACAAGAACGGATTGCTTGGGTTGGCCTGTGGTGCAGCGCCCTGTCAGAAAAAAAGAACTTTGGATCAAAACACGCTAACCAAAGAATGGATGTGTTACCTGCTATAGATGAAATAAATCAAGGGTTGAAATACTGGGTGCGTGTTATGTACTTTTGTGCCTCACACTGACCGGATTGTACCTTCAACACTGGAAAAGAGCACTCTTTCTTCTCATGTTGCTGACATTCTACTTCATGTAGTGTATTGTGCACATTTTTTTCTGTGCACCTAAATTTTCAGGTTACATGTTCATCTATTCCCCCTGGCTCAATTTTGAGCCCTGCAAATTGTTAATGAACAGAGTGAACATTTAAACAAAATACCATGGTACAAAGAATGGACAATGTACATTTTGGCTACACAATTTATTACCATATAAAAATTGTATAAACCTATACAAAAATCTCTGTAGAATGATGTGAAATTACTGACCATGAATGGGTTCCCAGCTGCTTGTTTCTGTCCCCAGCCTGTGAACTGTTGTTGTTGTTGTTGTTGAGTGTATGCCCCGCCCTGCGGCATGGCCCCGCCCTGCGGACCACCTGGCATTCCTGTACCACCAAAACCAGCTCCGCCTAAAAACAAGAACAAGGTCAACAAGCAACCAAGAACAAGAGATTTTCCTCACTGTTAAAATCACTGTCAATCAATGTTATATATATCATTATATATATTATGTTAGATTCAAATCAAATGGAAAATTGATTAATTTTGTAGGTGGCTAGCGCTAACAAATCAGCTTTTACTTATTAATGCCACCTGGGTCTATTTTTGTCATAACTCTTAACATTTAATGAACAATCAAATGCAATATCTAAAATAATAGTGTCCAGCAGATATTTGTGTTAATTATTTTATCTATCAATTTTTGTTATCTTTAATGGGTGGCTCACTCAGTGATTGAGCACTTCATTTACAATGTAAGTGAGACCCTTGAAGCGATGTCATGGAGTACAAACATAACATTAACAGAGAAAGATGCATCATAGAATCAATTAATCAACCAATCAATAAAACAATCAATCAATTACTCAGTCAGTCAGTCCTTACCATAAGGGTTCATCTGTTGTTGCCCACCATATGCCATCTGTGCTTGCTGCTGCTGAGCAGGCACCCCTCCCCCCTGGCTGAAGTTCCCCCACCCTCCATTAGACACAGGCTGTGCCCCCTGCTGTAGGCCGACACCCCCGTACACCGCCGCGTTGTAGCTGGGCGGGGCTGTACTGGTTGCGGCACCGAACCCGGCTTGACTCCCACCAAAGCCGGTCTGACTCAGGGGAACACCAAACCCAGCTGAACTGGTGGGAACGCCACCAAAACTCGCAAAACTACTTCCAGCAACACTTCCAGCCTGTTGGCTGAATCCACCTGTGTTATGATAAGATGATAATTCAGAACCAACCATGTGGTGAATGATTTTTGATAAGATGTATACACATACACACACACACATACACACACACACACACACACATGTACACACACACACATATACATATACACACACACATACATGTACACACACAAACAAAACAAAACAAAACACACAAACACAGACAAGCATGTAGTGGACTTACCCCCCATGTTTGCCTGTGGTTGGGCCCCAAATGTCCCGTTTGGCTGCCCACCCATGCTGCCACCGAAGAATGGATTAGTCGCAGCTGCAGGAGTGGCTGATGAGGGGGCAGCGCTGCTGAGGAAGGGGTTAGCTGCTCCTGGGGGTGGGGAGGGAGTGAATATCATGTTAGTCTCTGCTGTTTACAACATGCAATTAGGACTCATCAATTCAATTTCCTGTTTTTCAGATTCTCATGCTTTATTTTTCCATTCAAGTTTAATTGAAAAATAGTTTTCACATGCTTTAGTGTATGTGAATTTTATTGAAATATTGCAGTGGGACACTGACTTGCATTCCATTCACAAAGGTTAGAAAATCATGACAAGGCTGAACACCTCCTAGCTTACAACCTTAAAAGTGGTAATTTAAAAAATGGCTGCACAATATTGCACATTGCACAATGTAGTTCACCTGCTCACAAAACAGTTAAACATTATACCCAAATAACTTCAAAATCAATAAACAATATTGCATTTCAAACTGTTAACTGTAAATTTTGTCCATTTGTTTAAAGTTTCAATTGTCAGTGTTCGAAGACTAGTCTACAAATATCTTCACAACTGTTGACTTTTGCTTCCTCTGTAAAAATAGTCAAAATTCTACTTAAAGAAAACAAAAGGAAAGTAACAAGAGAATATGAGCATGATATCATGTTTATATTCATTATATCTCATAAAACCTCAAGTTTGCTAAATAAATGAAAAACTTGGAGGGGCGCCCAACCAAGCAAATTAGGTGCACAGAAAAAAATGGGGTGCACCACATAAAATAAAGTTGAATGTCAACAAAACATAAGTTTGACACTACTGCCTCTCCTAGAACTTAAATCTGTAATTCTATCCAGATTTCAAATTTCAACCAAGCAATACATCAAATAAAGTACAACAAAAGGTTATGTTGCTTTTTCTGATACTTACATTTCAAGAATATTCTGTATGCCTGTGTACAAGAGAACCTTTACCCTATAGATCTAGAGTACAAAAATATCTAGGTGCACAGGTGCACCCACAGTCAAAAATTAGGTGCACAACTCCAATTTTGGGTGCACACAGGTGCACATGCACCCACTATTTCGAGCCCTGGTGTGTATAATATATACCTTGAGCAGTTCCTGTCCTGGCCATGGAGGATGTGGTAGAGGCTGTCTGTCCCCAGCTCATGCCTGTACTGGAGCTTCCCCCGAGTGTAGACTGGCCTGCAGGACCCCCTCCAGAGCCCCAGTCTAGGCTACAAGAGTTACCATTATGATAAAATCCGTCAGTCAGAGAGCTTTTACCGTGATGACAACATTGTTGACAGGTATTCTAGGCACAAACAAGTTTTCCAGGGTATGTACATTAAATAATAATAACACAAAAAGTTTGGAAACTTGATTTCCGTCAATAATATCTGTGTCACTGACTATTTAATCTATTCAATATTTATGATCAGTCATTGTATCATAATACTGTAAATGCAGAAATGTTCGCGGTGGTGTCATGTTTCACCGCGAACTTTAAGTCACTGCCAACATTTTTGTCCAATACTGTAGCAGTATGTGACTACAGCACTGCCGCGAACTTTAAACTACCGCGAACCATTGCGAACACTCCATTTTCCCCTTAGCGCGAAACAAAAACCATGCAAACTTAAATGCATTTACAGTATATCATTGGGAAGCTTAATTACTGCTCTTTATAATGTTATCCCTATTGTAATGATCATACTTTCAGTCAGGTTGAGCACCAGGGCTAATTATGTGAGTAGGTTGCGTAATATAAGTGCCAAAATTTCCCTTGATCATACATGTACATCATGTATGTCCGTAGTTTGTAATGATTTACCATGATAATGTGTCATATCACTGGCAAGATTGTATATTCTCCTTTGAAACAATCACATAATTCATAAAGCGAGCACAATATCTGATTTTGCCAAAATTCCCCTGCCAACAGTGTATCATATTGACAGAGGAAATTCGTCACTTTTGTTTTGAGATACACTACATTGTAGTATCAAAGTAATATTAGTGTTCGACCTTTGAATATAGGATCATTACAAATATGGTATCAAATCAGTTAGAACATTTTTTTGCAATGATATACAATTACAAGACTGGTATACACTTGATGAAGTGACAATTGAGATACAACTGATGAAACTCAATTTTTGAAACATTTTGTGAGTGTGTAGACTGAGGTAAATGTGTTTGTGTTAGCAAACTTGAGGCATCCAAAACTTCTCTAACTACAATGTAGCATTAGTTGGAACTGCTGGAAACCACAGACTGTTTTCTCAACTTGTTTTAAAAATGCTCAGGATATTTTGTTTGTAATGCACATTGTACATGTTGAACGATATATTATGACAGAACAACACATGAAGGTTAATACTGATATGCAATCATCTGAGGTTAGTTGAAATGTACATGGCAATATTCATCAATGAATCAAATAGAGACTTTAATTTTATTGGGAAAGCATTTTGTGGTGAAATTACCACCTCTGTGAGATATCCCATAGATGAAGGCATACAGAACATACTTGTAGGGGTTAGAAGAAGGTCTGGAGGCAGCCTGCAACCCCTCAGGTTGTCCAGAGAAGGTTGCCCCAAAGTTTGGGGATCCAGACCCAAGACTAATAGTGTGACACATGAGACATTGGACCAGCTGATCATGACTTGGAAGAAAACTGTACGGCTTCTTTTAGTTAAGTACAATTTTGCATGCTTTTCTAGGGGGGGTTAGGTGTATCACATTTGCATGGGCAAATGGAAAACCTGACATATAAATTTGCACAGCATACATGCTGAGAAAGTACAATTTTTATAAATTAAGTTCCCTAAATCTGCAAACTGACCAGGAAAACAACTGTATTACAATAATCAGGGTCTAGGTTCGGTCCTTAATTTTTTGTACTGGAACTCACTCCTACTGTGTAGCCATACTGAGCCTCTCCCTATAACTTGTCTTCATCATAATATTAACACTGATCTACTCCTTGAAGTTAGTTCTGTAACAATTAACTGCTTCTTCAGCGTACTAGTACATGTATGCTTGGTGTAGCCTGACATTAGATCTCTGCACAGTGGAATGCACAGTGCTGATGCATGGTAACAACAGTCTATAACACACTGATAAGGTGAAGAGCATGAGTTATTGCTGAAATATGGAGTTAGAAACAGGTAACAGTGAACAGTGCCAATTCTGTACAAACTATAAGTTAACATATCATGTACATGATTGTATGTTTCCTTGACTTACGTTTTGCAGCAAACAAAAATTAACTGAGCAACAGATTAATTCTGGAAAATAAAAATCACCAAAGGGAGCCAGTAGATTAGTAGGTGGACTATTACTTTGTATATGCAAAAGTCTTTATCATTATTCACCACAAAAATTATGCTTGAGACACCACACATTGCATACATGTACATTACTGCTGCTGAAAGAAATATGTATTTTAAAAAGAATTAATGTTCTTTCTTAAATTGAATTTTGATAAAAGTCCAGTCTTGTCTACAGAATTTCAGTTGTAATGTCAGGTAATAGGATTTATTATTACAGCACATGATAACAGCAAAGAAGTCTGGAGTCGGACCAATTACTTAATGATCAAAAAATTGAATGTAGATCTTCTACATATTGCATTTGTTTGTTTATCTATTTAATTCTTAAATGCATTTTACTACGTAAACTCAGATGAATTTCTTCCTAATCAATGGCAACATATTCTAAAAGCCATTTTTATGTCTGACTCACTACAATCATTCATAGCTTGGAATCCGGTCTAACTCGAAGGACAATAACTGAATAAGCAGGCTCACAGTTCCAAGTGAGTATGCACAGCAGTGATGCATTCTGGTTGAAGGTCAAATTTGTAAACAATTCTCTAGACATGTTTGCAACCTTTGACCTGAACCAAAATGCCCTGAGGGCTGAACTTTTAGAATATCAGATATTTGACCTGCTGTATGTAAAAATGACAGTTAGGTCCACACCTGGTCTGATTGGATGAGTCGGTGCTGAACAGGTCGGCCAGCGCGGCGTACTTGTCGGAGCCTGTTGACCCCTGGGGCGGTCCACTTGATGCCGCTGCAGGATTGGAGGAGGTGAATGCACCAAAGTCTCCTGAACCAACGGAACTGCCACTACTCATGGTGGGGGGCAGGCCTCCTGTTATCAGGTAACACAGTTATGTTACAGATTTGATGAAAAAAGAAAGTGAAAAAGAAAGTTATCTCAAACCAGTTCAGATCAAATGAACTTAATGAATCTTCCACTGGTCATAACAGAGAAGACAGACGCTATGTACAGTATTTATAGGTTCATTGTAATGAGACATTTTCCCTCTTTCTACAAGTACAATGAGCTTATGCAACGTCTGGACTGACAAAAATATCACAATTACACTAGTCTTGCACTATGACAGGAGGATGTTCAGACTAAATAATTGAATTTACTATAGACTACATATATTAGTAAGAAGAGAAATGGAAATTCAGACAAAGAAAAATGCCAGTACAACTACTTTCAAAGTGGCATCATCATAAGTTGTAACACAAAAGTTAAATACATGTATGTCCATAAGAAGTCTGAAAATAATTATGCAGTATATCACAGCAGCTGCTGCACAGTTTGTACCTACCTGCATTTGGCTGGGGGGCAAACCCTGGTGCAGAGGCCGAGGAGAAAGCCTGGTCAAAGTTGGCGAAACCCCCATTCACACCCCCAGGTCCTCCAACCGCGGGCGGGACAGCAGTTCCCATTCCTGATAACAACATGGGAACACAGGATCATACATCTGTCTTCTTTTCATAACACAACTTCTCTTCAAAATAACTCACAAACATGCCTCTAAAATGCTATATCATGACGGTTGTATTCATAGCATCCAGTAATACACAGTACCATCGTCGCTAATATTACAGATGCCGTACCTAATGTACATGATGCAATCATGATTGTATACCCAAGAGTACATGCGGTGTTTACAATGCGGTCCCGTATGAACTCTTGTATATACATGTATTAATTGAATTTAATTCCATTCGGGATAGCAACACCGATTGCTGAAGTGCAATGTGAACCAGTCAGAATTGCCCTGAGGAAGGTGACAGACACGTACCGAAACATCCGTGCGAATGAAACATTTGGTTGTGTACAAAGAATTCTGTCTAATGAGTTTGGACTCAATAACAATTATTTTGTGGTACGATGGTAAGGCCTAAAGTTATAATAAAGCCGGCTGAAGTGTTGCTGCACAGTTCTTGTATCAGAAAAGTGAAAAGTAAGGGTCACTACCTGACCCACCTCAACGTGTGCATCTGGTACAATGTAAAAAGAAAATATTTGTTTCACAGGGCCATGATCATGCTTGATGCAGGCGCCACCTAGCAATTCACAGGAATACTGCACTAGGTACTTCACTGATCTCTCACAGCAAACATTTCATACCCTTAACATGTTCTGTGTCTTGCACTGCATTCCTTTGATAATGTCAACCACATACTATGAACACTAAGAACATCTCCTACTGCGAAATTAAGTCTCAGCACATTCAAATCAATCTACAGTATTATACAATGTCATGCCATTATGAGATGGCTGTCTCATAACATAACTAGAGTTCCACGACCTCATACCTTCGCCAAATGATTTTAAACTTTTTGTTTTTCAGGAGTGTTTCTCATTAATTATAAATCATACCAGTTGATCTTCTTCACCCAAAAAACAAAAGTATGAGCTTAACAAAGAAGGTTATGCTAACAAAGTAACATTTATCATGAATTATGCAGATGAGGTCCTTATTAGCATAATTTGATTCAACGATGTTCACATTCACATAACTTCCAAATGACACAAGTATGAAATTGCCATCATTTACCTGTATGGAATTATAGTAGTTTCTCATTAATTATGCAAATTAGGCCTACATTTGCATATTTTTATCCGTCAAAATTCCTCAGTAACAAATGTCACATATTTCAAGTCATATCATGGAACAAAGCGTTTTTTTAAAATTGTCTCATTAATTATGCAAATTAGCATCTGATTTCTCGTCCAATCATACAGAGCATCACGTAAGCTATCTACATACCAAAAATCATTACCATCCATCGAGCCCATCTTGAGTTAAAGTATTTTCTCATTAATTATGCAAATGAGGTCTTCATTTGCATAATTGATATTTATTAATATTTCTCTCTTGTTCAATTACATATGTCACATGTTTGAGAGTCCTATCGTGGAATTTGGCGGATGTATAAACTTTCCTCATTAATTATGCAAATTAGATACTGATTTGCATAATAAGTGTCTAATCATGTACATCATCACTCAAGCTATCTACTTACCAAAAATTATAACCATCCATCAAGCCCTTCTTGAGTTATTCCCTTTCAAAGTCTGAACAAAAACCTGCTCCTGCAGTTCCAAAAAAGCCGCTAGGGGGCCAAAACCCGTACCACTTACTCTCTGTCCAAAGAGCTATCTACCACTCAAAATTCAGTTCCATAGCTTGTCCAGAACACGAGATATCGAAACAGGAAGTTCCGCTGCAGTACCGTAACAAGCCGCTAGGGGACCCAAAATCTAATCATTTCCTAGCCTCATCAAGACCTACCCACCTGCCAAATATCAAGACAATCCATCCAAGCTTTCTCGAGTTATGCTGTACATTACACACATACATACATACATACATACATACAAACGCTGCCCTCTGCATAACCTTCTCGGCGAAGGTAACTAAAGGTATATTAGTCAAGGGGACTGGTACAAAGGCTCACTACCTAGCAGGTGCCAATCTTGTGCCATTGGGAAGTGTACTTTACACAAAGTCATAATTGACTTAGTGAAAAATGAGTACCTATAACTTCGGCTAGAAACGTTTTCTCGGATGTGAAGATGGATGTCCTGAGTTTGAATTTGAGAAGAGCCACACCTTGAGCACACTTACAAGTATGATCCCATCACACATCGAAAAGAGTATAGCCTATAGGGGTCCATCCCAATGTGAGTGGTTCAAACCTTACAGTCCAGTATAACAAAGCTTCTTATACCTACTGAACAAAAGTAGTGCACCTGTGTGATGCTTAAAGGCAGTTACATGTATGCCAAACAAACAAACAAACAAACAAGCCAAAAGTACCTGGTATCAAAGTCTGTTGTACATGTACAGGTGGTGGTGCTGCCGTAGCGAAGGGGTCCCCGCCCAGGTCGCCCAGTAGGTCCATGGTGGCCGACTTCTTCTGCTGCGCAGGAGAACCCCTGGTGGCAGGGGCCAGCGCTGACGTGGACTGGCTGGACTGTGGTCTACTGATGGCGGGGGAACTCTGGGGGAGGGTACGGCAGGGACGGGGTTCTGTCAGTTAGCAGTCAGCTGCTGTCAGCACATTATTAACTAGAGTTCCACGACCTCATACCTTCGCCAAATGATTTTAACCTTTATGACTGACGTATTAGGAGTGTTTCTCATCAATCATAAATCATACCAGTTGATTGTCTTAAAATATAACATGTCCGAAGTATGAGCTTAACAAATCATGAGCTTAACAAAGAAGGTTATGCTAATATTTATCATCAATTATGCAAAGGAGGCCCTTATTAGCATAATTTGATTCAACGATGCTCACATTCACACAACGTCCCGATGCCACAAAAAGGATTAAATGTATGAAATTGCCGTCATTTGCCAGTGTGGAATAATAGAAGTTACTCATTAAGTATGCAAATAAGGCCCACATTTGCATATTTTCTATCTATTAACAGTCCTCTCTTCCTCAGTTACAATTTGAATGGTCATATCATGGAACAAAGCAGATTTTTAAAGTTGCCTCATTAATTATGCAAATTGGAATCTGATTTGCATAATTATCGTCCAATCATACTAAGCATCACACAAGCTATCCACATACCAAAAATCATGACCATCCATCAAGGCCATCATGTTATAGTATTTTCTCATTAATTATGCAAATGAGGTCTTCATTTGCATAGTTAGTACCTCATTTGCATAGTTCATATCAATCAATATTTCTCTCTTCCTCAGTTACATATGTCACATGTTTCAGAGTCCTATCATGGAATTTGGCGGATGTATAAACTTTCCTCATTAATCATGCAAATTAGATACTGATTTGCATAAGAAGTGTCTAATCATGTACATCATCACTCAAGCTATTTACCTACCAAAAATCATTACCATCCATCAACACCCTTCTTGAGTTATTCCCTTTCAAAGTCAGACGCAAAACTTGGTCCTGCAGTTCCAAAAAGGCCGCTAGGGGGCCCAAACCCACACCACTTACTCTCTGTCCAAAGATCTATCTACCACTCAAAAATCAGTTCCATAGCATGTCCAGAACACGAGATATCAAAACAGGAAGTTCCACTGCAGTACCATAAGAAGCCGCTAGGAGGCCCAAAATCTAATCGTTTTAGGTCTCATCAAAACCTACCAACATACCAAATACCAAGACAATCCATCAAGGCATTCTCGAGTTATTCTGTGCCACTACAAACAAACAGACAAACGCTACCCTCTGCATAACCTTCTCAGCGAAGGTAATAATAATATAGTTATTCACAAACTTATACATTACACAAGTAGGATAGAGATTTCAATCTGAGTCAGAATCACAACATCTACATACTACAACAGATACCAATCGGATCAACAGAGACTCCAATCAGGATTCTAGGAATATGTAAGAGTGGTCTCCTATTTATGAATGCTAAATTTCAAGTCAAACATTGACCCTAAGTTACATATGAATCTAAGTTGAAATATTCTGTATTTTAAGGGAATATCTATAAACTACGAGACTCTGATCAGGATCTCTACTAGCAGAATCTTTAAGAGCCAATCAACTACAGTATTTTCTCGATTAAAGTACGCACTTTTGAAACTTTTCAAAATCCAAAAAGTGTCTCAGGCCATCGCCAAAGTCGGGGATGCGTACCTAATTTGAGGTCACTGTCCTGACAAATTGGAACAGAAGCTGAAACCAGCCGGAACACGGACGAGGGGACCGTCCAATAGCACCGATTCGTCCATATAACGTTTAGATAAGAATGTTGACGCGGGAAAATAAAGTTGAACTTCAATAAACGACAGTGTTTCGTATGTGCATCATTTATATTAACACGAAAAATAGATACGTACAGTACTAGTACACAAGAAATCTGGCGTACTGAGCACCGGCGCCCGGATTAAGTCATGCCGCCGGCATGGTTCGGAACCCGGCCGTTGCCAGCCCAGTGCCCAAGGAACCCCGAAAAGAACACCCGTCCGGTACCGTAAGTACACCATAAAAATAAGACATCCGTAAGACATGCATGCGTGACTGTATTTTGTGCTTTTCGAAGAAGAAATACAAATCCCGATCTTGGTGACGATGTTATTGTTTTGAGGTACGTTTCACTTCAAGTGGCTTCGGCGGCAAAATTTTCGATAAAAAAGCACCCTTTGTCATTCTTAAAGCGGACTATTTGACAGAGGACTCCTTTCTTTTAACGCTGACGCGTTAAATTCTGTGTATGCACCGATATAAACGTCATGATACGCATAATTTCGGCAGGTATACCAAAGCTCGGACGTGGAAATGCGACCTGTCTTGGCCTCCGCCATTTGGCGCGAAAAATTTAGCAGCAGCTAATAGGAGATGCGTAACGGGATTGCGTCACGCGATATTTGCATAGTATTACGCAATCCAAATGCGGCAGGCGTGTCGGGGCAGCGAAGGGCCCGGCAGGAAAACATTGCGGTTTCCAGTTTTCGGTTGGATGTAACGCCGTATTTCACGGGGAAATACCGGGACTCGAACATATATAATAGTTTTTCGGTCTTACATGAGAATTATAAGAAAGTAGGCTACCCAAAATATAAGTAGGAGACGATTTTCACCATCATCCCGCTTCTTTTCTGTTGTCCGCCGGGCCGGATCGGCTTGCTATGCGTTGCCGTGAAAACTATATTTTGTGGCGTTCTTCGGATTTTATATCAAGAAATAACTATATATTGCCAGTATCGGGAGTGTTTTCTGATCACATCATTCTTACCCAGTGTTGTGAATATGATCGCCGATTCCTCCGATGATTTGCAAATCTGTACCTTACGGCCGGCGCTATATGAACCGAGCGCGAGCAGGGTAACGTTCGCTATTACCCACGAAGTTCAACCACCTCCTTGGTTCAACGTGCTTTATAAAGAATGAAACATGAAAAGTTCCTGCTAGAAAACGAGTTACTACACTTATTAATTTAAAGTATTTCTAAACAATTATTTGTGGTTCGAACTGCCTTCAGGACATGTACTTGTCGGGACATCTCAACTGTGACATTGGCCCGGAGAAGGGGTGCGTACTTTATTCAGGTTTTCTCATTTTACGTTTCAAAGCCGCAAATTTGCCTCGAACTTTGCCCGAATCGGGGGTGCATATTACTTTAATTAGGGGGCGTACTTTAATCGAGAAAATACGGTAATCAATGTTGTTTGATCACAAATTCTGGAACCTTTGGCCTTCAGTTCCATTAGGTGCCTCACTCACTCACTCATCTTACTCACTCATGACTCTCTCTCTTTCTCTCTCACACACACCTACTTACTCACTCCATCACTCTCGCTCTCAAAATCACCTACTCATTCAGTCTCACTCACTCCATCACTCACACTCACACACACACACCTACTCATTCAGTGTCACTCACTCCATCACTCACTCACACACACACACACACACATACCTACTCACTCATTACTCCATCAGTCTCTATCACACTTCTATTCACTCCCTTACTTACTCACTCACTCACTCACTCACTCAACTGACTCAAATATATGTTGATTTGATTATGGGGATGACATCCTCTGGGAACCTCAGAATACAAAATTACCTTCACAGTGGTAGAAATACCTTTTTTTCAGTGTTCTGCAATATTGCAGAATGTCAACATTTTTTTCTGCAATTTGAAAATATTTTCTGCAAATACACAATGCCTCCATACTACAACCTTCTCAACTTAATAATGCCTACTTATTTACATTATATCTAGCTTTGCAACATTGCTGTAACGTTAATTCTTTATTCTCTCACTCTATCTTTGATTATCACTAGCAAAGTTTTAAAGAGGAATAACATGCATGTGTGCGAAAAATATTCAAATTAATAGCGAAAATTGCAACAACAAAAGCATATTTATTCAATATCAATCAAATCAAATATTCGTTTGATTATTTCAGTAGTGTATCAAAATTAAAAACAAATTCAACAGCCTGCCTGATAAGGAGGACAAGGGCATTATATCCTTGCGAGAAATACGTGTTCTGATTCGTATCATAATTATTTTAATAAATAAGATCGCACGACCTGTGACACAGCCACGGCCCACAGAAAAAATGACAAAAACCGAGAAAAAAATGTAAAATTAAATATAACACGCCTTTACGCAAACCTTGGCCTCTGTGTAGTTTTTTGTATAAATCTGAAACATCGCTATCGGTTTCAAACATCGGATTCTGACTTCGGACATTCGGGGAGACTCCAGAGACGGCCCGGCGATGTTAGTTTTTCACGGTGGGTGCCCCCTCCCCACTGTCCCGGCACAGGAGAAAATGTTCCGCCTTTTCCACACAAGGCTGTGCTCAATGTCTATCCGAGTAGTTGTCAACCTCATCGCTGCCATCTGGGCTTCAAGGACCACGGACGCTAATGTAGTGGCCACCGTTTCGTTCCTTCTGTCATAGCGCCCATGCCCCGAGTTCGGGCTCTGAATAAAATCGCATGCTTGCGACACACTTTACGCTAGAAACATCCGGGAACTGTTTACCCGACTTTTGCCGACCTCGAGATCCTGACCGGGGAGATAAGCGAGGGTTGACGGAAATGCACGAATTTGACATTTTCTCACATGATTCGTCTCCGAAGTTATCACGGAAAGTGTCGAAACCCCCCGAAAAAACTGACCTCAAGTAGCACCAGGCAGTCGGAACGCACCGAAACGCCGCCATCTTGTGCGGCGCTGTGGGTTTCAGTTTATATCTACAGCGCCGCTAGTTTGCTTACTAGTAAGTCTATATAAATTATAGTCTCCTGAATTAAGAGCTATTGAATCCCGAGTCTGATTTTTTTTCTTCTGCAAAATTGCAGATTGTTTAATTTTTCTTCTGCAATCTTGAAAATCTTTCTGCATTTTGCAGATTGCAGACGGGTATTTCGAATGCTGCCTTCATAATAAAATCTAAATCTTCAGGAAGGTTGAACAAAACTTAACACACACAGTAGGGTATACTGATTGATAGATTCTTTATTTTTGTTTTACATCTCCTTTTTTGACTTTAGAATTGACCTGCTGATGACATCCCCAACAACATGGCCTAACTCAAACTCACTAAATTAAGTTTATCATAGGATAGTACAGGCCTATCATCTGAAAATATGTGGAGAAATAAACCGTGAGACATATTGAATATGATACCTCCGATGACAAAGGGACCAGCCTTACCTGCACACTGTTCTGCACCACCAGGTTGGGTGTGTTCTCCCCTAACAAAGTCTTCAGTGGTTTGGTTTCGGGCGTACTCGCGCTGCTGGCTGAGGAAGGTGGGGTGGGAGGGGGGATCTCGCTCGGAGACACGTACCATCTCCTCTTCTCATATTTATTGATCATGAAGTCTTTGACCCTCTGTTCATCCCTGCTCTCGGGCATCCCTTGTGACCGAGAGTCATACAAACCAAGCCATACTTTTCTGCAGTACTGGAGGGAGAAACAGAGGACGTGCTTTCAGAAATCACAACAAAATACCAAAAAGAAAAGAATTGTCGCAATAGCACTACTCAACTGAAAGATGGTAGCCAAATTAATTATAACCTTCAATTTTGTACTAAATCTTGTATCAAGATGATTATTTAGCATCATCATCATCCTCTAATCTAGATGTGGATTAGATTTAGACAAAGCTGTAATAATTAATTCATCCTAACTCTAAGAAAAATAGAGATTTATACATGGAATACTTTTGCCTTGCTGTACAAACTAGAAATCCTTGGCAAAGCATTATGTTGATACCATATAAAAAACAAGAGAAAATTATTTTTTCTTAAACATAGTACAGTCAAACCTGCCTAGGCGACCACCTCTTCAACGAGACCACCTGGCCATGGCGACTGCTTTTTCTCGGTCCCGAAAATTTTTCCCATAGGCACAAGCATTAAACGGCCTGTCCAAGGCGACCACTTATCCAACGCGACAGCGACAGCCACGAATTTGGGACCACACAGAACCTTATCCCTGCCCATGGCGACCGCCTCAAGTTCGGATTTTGCGGTCGGATTTCGCGGAAAAGACCTTGACGGACAAAAATAAATGGAATAGCATCGTTTCCTCCATGCAGTGTTTTAATAAAATGTTCCCACTATAAACATTGTAAATACAAAGGTATGTGAATATCGATGTCATCATGTTGTTGCGCTCATCTTATAGTAATCTTATAGTTTACCGCAAGTTGGGTTCGGTTTAAACTCAATTTTCAAAACGATTACATAGTGCATGACGTCAAAAAGTCAGATTTCACAGAAATTACTATCCATTTCTTCTATTTTCAACAAAAACGTGTCTGCGTCTTACTACATTCCGGCCAAAAATGACTTCGCGGCAGGCAAAACATCGGTCGAGACATGTTGTTCCTTGGTCCCCAACACAATCTTGGTTTTGGCGCGGCCCGTTGTACTGCTGACCTTTCTAAAACATGACGCTTCTGTGTATGAACATTTAGAATACTCTTGTTATTAATATTCTTATTTTCTTTTAATTTCCAGGAATCTCACAAACCTTTATTGGGTGCTGCTTGCTTGTAATCACCGACGCTGTGCATTCTCAGCTGCACTCTTCAATGCGGTCGTGAGCTCGGCAGCGATATCAGAACGTTCAGGCAGCGTTTTCATCCTTCAGTTGTCAGATCGAAAACTTTTTGCCCCTTTTTTCCAGCGGTCGGCGCCCCCAAAAAAGGCTGGGGTCAACATGTGTTTTCTAGGGATTTGTCTTTGACCTTAAAACTTATATTGTATGTGCCTGTGTGTGTGTACTCTCATCTCCCAAATAAACATACCCCCCGGAATAAACATACCCCCCGGACAAATCTTCAAAATGTAATAAACGTACCCCCCGGAATAAACATACCCCCTGGAAAATGACCAAATTGACACATAAACTGTTACTAATCTGTCCTCGGGAATTGAGATGATAAGCAGGTAGGTTCTTTTTATTCGTTTATGCCTGATTTACTTATTGAGATTTACCACATTTGTGGAAAGATTGACATAACAGGTGACTATCACGTTTTCAAGATGTCAACCCTGACTAGACTGTAAGGTTTGATACACTCACACTGGAAAGGACCCATACTCTTTGTAACACTTAAATGCATAGTATGCAAAATTTTTGGAAAAATTGGGCATAGGTTCCCCGCTATGACCCCTAACCGGGGGCCAACGGTGCTTTCAATTTTCAGCAAGTGAAAATGTACATGATAGTACATGCATTTTCTACTTGGAAATTGAAGGAAGTAATCAAGGAAAATTGTATAAAGTGACATCATCAAACACAAGTAGTTGCCAAACTTCTCAGTTCACTTCACACTTTCAGAGTATACTCTTTTTTCAGATATGCATCAACATCTAGAACTTGAACAGAAAATTACAATATCCTGAATATATGCTCAGTGAAAGTATTAACTTACTTATTTGTAAAAGCCATATAGAAAAGGAGGAACTTGCCATTTATCGTGTCATGCATTGCATATAGAACAAGATCACAATTATTATATAATGTTAAGGACATTATCATATATTGTCCTTGGTTCAGTCAAGGAGGTTAAATAATTTCAAATCCAAAAATTGCCCTTGTATGTAGAAAAAAACTTGCATTTTGAGAGACTAAATTGTCAACAAATTTGTTAAGTAGATGCCTCAGGCTTGTACAATGTTGCAACATGGAGGTTTGGTGGCAACAAACCACAAAGTTCTCATGTTACACATCAAAGGGCCTGTGAAAGGGTGAGCCAGACAGTAGCCATGGTAGCGGCACCAACACAGTAAGGGGCGGGGCTTACACCCAAAATTCTTGGAAAGCTCTGGCACTCTCTCTGTAGAGGAGTGATCTTTTTAAAAGCATTTTTATATGATAATAACGGTGACTAGATTGCAATCTAATTTTGTGTGTAGACTTTCCTATGGAAAGTTATTACCTTCGCCGAGAAGGTTATGCAGAGGGTAGCGTTTGTATGTGTGTGTGTGTGTAATGTACAGCATAACTCGAGAAGGCTTGGGTGGATTGTCTTGATATTTGGTAGGTGGGTAGGTCTTGATGAGACTTGGAAATGATTAGATTTTGGGTCCCCTAGCGGCTTGTTACGGTACTGCAGCTGAACTTCCTGTTTTGATATCTCGTGTTCTGGACATGCTATGGAACTGATTTTTGAGTGGTAGATAGCTCTTTGGACAAAGAGTAAGTGGTATGGGTTTGGGCCCCCTAGCGGCTTTTTTGGAACTGCAGGAGCAGGTTTTGCATCTTACTTTGAAAGGGAATAACTCAAGAAGGGCTTGATGGATGGCAATGATTTTTGGTAAGTAGATAGCTTGAGTGATGATGAACATAATTAGATACTTTTTATGCAAATCAGTGTCTAATTTGCATAATTAATGAGGAAAGTTTATACATCCGCCAAATTCCATGATAGGACTCTGAAACATGTGACATATGTAAGTGAGGAAGAGAGAAATATTAATTGATATGAACTATGCAAATGAAGACCTCATTTGCATAATTAATGAGAAAATACTATAACTCAAGATGGCCTTGATGGATGGTCATGATTTTTGGTATGTAGATAGCTTGTGTGATGCTTAGAATGATTGGCCGATAATTATGCAAATCAGATTCTAATTAGCATAATTAATGAGGCAACTTTAAAAATCTGCTTTGTGCCATGATATGACTATTCAAATTGTAACTGAGGAAGAAAGGAATGTTGAAGATAGCAAATATGCAAATGTGGACCTAATTTGCATACTTAAATGAGAAACTACTATAATTCTATACTGGTGAATGACGGAAATTTCATGCATTCAATACTTTTTTTTGTGGCATCGGGAAGTTATGTGAATGTGAACACGGTTGAATCAAATTATGCTAATAAGGGCCTCATTTGCATAATTGATGATCAATATTAGCATAACCTCCTTTGTTAAGCTCATACTTTGTTAAGCTCATACTTTGGACATGTCATATTTTAAGACAATCAACTGGTTTGATTTATAATTGATGAGAAACACTCCTAATACGTCAGTCACAATGGTTAAAATCATTTGGCGAAGGTATGTGGTCGTGGAACTCTAGTTCTTTGTTAAATTGTCATGCACATTTCTGACTGAGGCAAAGGAGTTTTATTTTTAGATCAAAAAAAGTTGTTTCCCCTTCTTCGAGGTGAGCTCTGCCATGCTTAAGAAACATTCCCACGGACAATCACTGCCATGCGTCTTTACTGTGGCGATTTTCGAAGGACTAAATGTACATGTTTGTGGTAGGATTGAAATGTTCTGGTATATTTTTTAAAGTGATTATACAGTTTCTAATGCTAAGACACAATTTTTATAAGGTGTTGTTTTTAGTTTTTCAAAGTTTTTGGCTGACTGTAGGTTGTATTTTAACCTCCTTGATCTCACGTGAGTAATTTTACATGTGTACTTGAAACATTGTGTGCCGCTGGCATATAAGTAATTTGTTTTCTGATCAGCGTGCTTTGGTTTACGATGTAAACAGAGACTGTCAAAGTTGTTTGTATGAAAAATATATTTAAAAACTGTGTACCGTCTTATTTTCTCCTAATAACAACAGAGAGTCAGAGGTCACCCCGGGCGGGCGGTCGGGCTTCCCTGGAGCTCCACTTCTTTAGGCTTTTTTTTAGTTCTTTTTCATCCATCGATATTTCATTTCACAGTTATCCACTTTAACACATACCCACATATACAGTAGTAACTTTTTAAGGCCCCTGGTCGCCGTTGGGTTGTGTATTTTTACCCCTTTTTAGCGTAGTCTACTAGCACCGTGCCCCCCTCCCCACACTTGGATCGTGTCTGACGCTGTTTACCATCTCTACCGGTGAGACCGTTCCTATTTTACATTCTTTATAGTATATCTTTTCTCATTGTACTCATTTATATTTACCATGTAATTCCCCCCCCCCCCCCCGGCAGCGTGGCGCTCCTCCTTCCCGAGTAGGAGAGAAACACTGCAGGTCAAGTAGCATGCATGCCACATGTGTACCATTAATCCTGGGCGCCATTTTGCTAACCATTCACCTGATTGTCTTACTTGTTAGTCCGGAACACCATCCCTCCCCCTTCACTCCAAGGCATGAAGGCATCCCTCACAGCCCTAACCTAATCTTTAACAGTCCATTTCCATTAACTACCTTGCTGGACATCAGACATGCCATCCACCCCTATAAGCTTAAGCTTGCACTTGTCTCTATCTTTATAAACTCTAAGGTTAAACTGGCACCTCATCGCAGACCTAAACTCACCCTTTTCTGTATAGCTCTCATAATACTTCTGTCTGGAGATGTGGAGTTGAATCCGGGACCTAGGGCACCGAAGTACCCCTGCAGCGTATGCCATCAAGCCGTCAGGTGGGAAACGGTCAGCGGCTGGCAAGCCATCTGCTGCGACTCATGCGATGTATGGTATCATAATACCGTATTTCTTCTAATAAAGGACGCACTTTTTTGACATTTCAACCTTCAAGAGGAGGCTTCAGGTCAAAGCCAAAGTCGGGGTGCGCACTTTATTTAGGTTTTCTCTCGAGAGAAATCGCGACGTAAGTCAGGAAGTCACCGATTATTACCCCAGCAGGCTGGCCCCGTCGCGTCGCCGACGAGCAACGATAATTTATGCATGTTCTGTTCTTATTCATGTTCTTATGTTTACAAGATAACGATGCTACATCATACGTATATTTTTGAAAAGGTATTCTAGATATAAAAATAATTGATTTAGCGATATTAAATATCAAATTATGAGACACCAAATAACGCTGGGTGTTTTCAACCGCGCGACTATTTCAGTGTGTCGGGCCGGCCATAATTTCGTACCCCACGCCGCTTGTACTACGCCGCTTGCGACGTCAATAATTTCCTAACCACCCACACGGCTGCAAATATGGGCACATCGTGCGTATCTGTAGATATTATCTATCAAAAACGTAATAGCTAGAATCTGAAATGTTCCAGAGTCCGCTTCAGCGGGAGTTTTGTTTTTGTTTTGACGGATAAAACGCGAAAACCCACGCCGCTTTCGGCACACTTCCAGGTTCATCGATCGCTAAAATTACGCAAAAGCCACCATCAATCCGCAAATAAATGTATGCTTTCCCGAAAACATATTTTGGTTTTGCATTCTCTTCACCATAATGTTGCTATGTAGTCGATAAAACCGCGTTTTTATTGCGTTTTCAAGTGTAACATTTCAGACAAAGAAAAAACTTGGACCGCGATTCTGCTGCCCCATGATGCACTTCGTCTGCAAAATTCCCGCCTTTAGCTGCAGCAACAACCAATCAGAGACGCGTAATGCGATCATGTGACGAGGATTACGTAACACGCGAAATGCATCTTGGGGCAGCAGAATTTAAACAATATGGCGGCGGGCGATCGGCGAAATGCATCGCTGTATTTTGCGGCATAAATGCCGAGAGACGAACTTTTATTTTATCTCAAAATGCGTTTTACACGTTTGTCTTTGACTAGCCCGGTAGAAATCAAGCGGATCGTCGTCTGGTCCCTCAATATCAAGGAAGTTTGTCAGATATCCTGGCGCGAGGTTCTCAGCGTGACGTTTAAACTTCAAAACTTTTTACTCAAAATATGAGCGGAGTAGAGGGTTGAGTGTTGACCCCAAATAATGGTAATGTTTTCCCGAAAATTCCTTGAAAATGGAACGTTTAAGAAAGACACCAGGACTTCATAGCGTGCCGAATACCGGGGCGTGGTCACATCTTGGAGACACGCGCCGAGCGGCCGGCGGCAGATCGGGGGTGCGCACTTTATTAAGGTTTTTCTGTGAAGTATCTCAGCTGGCGTGATTGGGGTTGCGGTGAAGCCCAAATCGGGGGTGCGCACTTTATTTGGGGTGCGTCCTTTATTAGAAGAAATACGGTACCGATCGCATGGGTATGTCAGCACCGGCCTACAATGCCATCAACAACCCTAACGTGTCCTGGATTTGCTGCTCCTGCGGCCTACCCAACTTCAGCTCCAGTCTTTTCAACACTACAGTCTTTGAAACTTCTAATTGTTTTTCCTCTTTCGACACCAGCACCTGTTCCAGTCCAGCAAGATCTATAGGCTCCCCTATCGCTACCTCTTCGCCTATTAGTCACAATGTTACCCAACCACCTCGTGACCGCACACACAAGAAACCAGTCAGGACCTGTGTCATCAATTTCCGATCCATCCGTAACAAGGTACCTGAACTGCATGCTTTCTGCGAAGCTGTGCAACCAGACATTGTTGTTGGCACTGAGACATGGTTGGACTCGTCAGTGGGCAGCAGTGAAGTCTTTCCGGACACGTTCAATGTGTTCAGGAGAGACAGAGCTGGCCGGGGAGGGGGTGTGCTTGTTGCTGTAAAGAACAACATCATTGCAACCCACCACCCTGAACCGGAATGTCCCTGCGAGTTAACGTGGGTCCAGGTCCAGCTGGCTGACAGTAAGTCCATTTACATCAGGGCCTACTATCGCCCCCCCACTGCTGGTCAGGATGACTTTGCAGCACTAGAAAGATCAGTGCTGCAAATGCGGGCAAATAACAACAATGCCCACATCTGGCTAGCAGGGGACTTCAACTTGCCAGATGCGACCTGGAACCCCGAAGCAAATACCATCGCTCCTAACCCATCCAGTCTCACGAGCAAGTACATCAGCCTTGCCAATGACTGCGGTCTGGAACAAATGGTCTGCGAACCAACTCACACTGTGGGGCAAACTTCGAACACCCTGGATCTGTTTCTCACCACAAATTCCACCTTAGTGGAGAGAGTCAAAATCTTGCCAGGTCTCAGCGATCATGACATCCCGCTGATTGACGTTCAAGTAAAGCCCCAAACATCAAACACGAAAGACCGACTCATATACCTGTGGAGGAAAGCCAACATCGATGCACTCCAGCAGGATATGGTAACATACAGTCGTGAGTTCGCAGACCAAGCACAGCATAATACTGCCTCAGAAAACTGGGAGCTGTTTAAGGCAGCCGTTAGTGGTGCTGCCAATAAGCATGTTCCCAGGAAACGAGTGAGGCCACAATCTAGCAAACCTTGGATAACACCCCAGATTCGCAAAGCATTTCGTAAGCGGTCTGAACTTTTCTCCAAGGCTAGGAGATCCAACTCCCATGAAGCCTGGGCAAATTTAAAGTTCAAGAGGTGTAGGTAGGGAGTTAAGCAGAGAGTTAGGAAGGCCCATAGGGATTATGTTTCCAACTACCTTGAGACAAACATCGAGGATAATCCCAAGGCCTTTTGATGACATGATGACATGTCAAATCTCTCAGACAGGACTCTACTGGTGCATCGGCCATAAGACACCAGGGGGTGCTAACATCTGACCCCCAGGAAAAGGCTGATGCACTGGGAGCCAAGTTTGAGTCAGTGTTTACCAGGGAGGATAAATCTACCGTTCCTAACCTTGGCGAATCCGTAGTTCCAACTATCCCCTCCCTTAACATCTCAGTGGAGGGGGTAGCCAAACAGCTCTCTAGCCTTAATCCCAGCAAGTCCACAGGACCAGACGGAATACCACCTCGCCTCCTGAAAACTGTTGCCGAGCAAATTGCCCCAATACTACAGACAATATTCTCCCAATCAATATCTACGGGAGACGTACCTGCGGATTGGAGAACAGCTAACATCGCTCCAATCTTCAAAAAGGGTGACAGAACAATGCCTTCCAACTATAGGCCGGTGTCTTTGACATCAGTCTGTGGCAAAGTGCTTGAACACATCGTGCACAGCCACATGATGAAACATCTTGACACTCATGGCGTTCTGTCCCCGGCGCAGCACAGTTTCAGGAAGGGTCTGTCCTGTGAGAGCCAGCTGGTACTCACCCTCCAAGACTTGGCCAACAATCTTGACCATAACAAACAGGTCGATGTCGCGGTGCTTGACTTTAGCAAGGCATTCAACACCGTGCCCCACGAGCGGCTGCTAAGCAAGCTCGAGCACTACGGCATTTCTGACCTTCTTCAGTCTTGGTTTAGGGCCTTCCTAACAGAGAGAACCCAGAGGGTTGTCTTTGACGGCGGGACATCTAAAGCTGTCAGGGTCACCTCTGGAGTCCCTCAGGGTACAGTGTTAGGCCCTTTGCTCTTTCTACTGTACATTAACGACCTCCCCAGCTCCGTAGAGTCACACGTTCGATTATTTGCCGACGATTGCTTGATTTATCGAACTATCAGCACGCATCCTGACGCACAAGGTCTACAGTCTGATCTTGATGCACTAACAGATTGGCAAAATTGTTGGCTTATGTCGTTCAATCCCTCTAAATGCCACATCCTCCATATCACCCGTAAAAAGCACCCCATCCTAACCCAGTACTCCCTAAGTGGAGAAGCCCTCACCGGTGTCAAGTCCCATCCCTATCTTGGAGTACAACTGTCCGACGATCTGCCGTGGGACACCCATATCAACTACGCCACTAGCAAAGCCGGCAGGGTACTAGGGGTCATTCAGCGCAATTTGACCCATTGTCCATCTAGGGTCAAGGCCACTTGTTACAAAGCGCTGGTGCGGCCCCACTTGGAATATAGTGCCACCGTCTGGGACCCGTACACCACCAAAGGGATACAGGCGGTGGAGGCCGTCCAGCGCAGGGCCGCCCGAGTGACTCTGAATGACTACCGGCAGACTACACTACCAAAAATGATTTTTCTTGTTTTTTCTAGTTTTCTTGTTTTTACTTAATTCGTGGACAAATTTTCTTGAATGAAGAACTTCCATGAAAATGATAAGAATAAATAAGAAAAGCACAAGGGACCATTCCAAGAATCTTGTCTTGTAAATTCTCACAACAAGAAACATTTTCTTATTTTTCTTAGATAAAGAAATAATTTCTAGAAAGGATTTTCTCTCATAAGAATTTTCTAGAAATTGAAGTTAAAAGTTCTTGTTTTTCTTGTATGGAGAATCTATTTCTTGCCATGTATAAGAAAATACAAGAATTTTTCTCTCCCCTATCTTCTTTTTCTGGTAGTAAGAAAAAACAAGAATTCAAGATTATGAAAACAAGCAACAACTAGAATTTTATTCTTGAGTGTTCTTTATTTTCGTATCAAGAAACCTTGAGAAAGAAATTCTTGATTTTCTTGGGATGTTTAAGAAAATAGAAGAATTTTCTTCTTGCCTTTCTTGAGGTATCCTGGTTAGAAAAACAAGAATTTTCAAGATATTTAAGCTAGAAGACAAAGTTTGAGTCATAAATAGAATAATATTCTTGAATGTTCTTGATTTTCGTATCAAGAACCTTTGAGAAAAAAATTCTTGCTTTTCTTGGGATGTTTAAGAAAATAGAAGAATTTTCTTCTTGCCTTTCTTGGGGTATCCTGCTTAGGAAAACAAGAATTTTCAAGATATTTAAACTAGAAGACAAAGTTCGAGTCATAACTAGAATAATATTCTTGAATGTTCTTGATTTTCGTATCAAGAAACTTTGAGGAATGCATTTCTTGTTTTTCTTGATAATAATACTTTAAGAAATACAAGAAATACTTTGAAATTCTTATTTGAACTCGTATAATATAATGGTTGTTTCCTGGCTAAGATGAGGCTATTGCAAGAAATAGAAGCCAAGTTAAATTTTCTTGTCTCCTCATACTGCTATCTAGGGGTTGTCTTTACGACAGGGGGAAACTTCACAACAGCATTAAAAATATTACAAAAGAAAGCTCTGAGAGCTTTATTTAGTATCAAAACAACTCTGGGAGACAGTAACCCGTCAATATCTGTCTATTGTAAACTATTTGATGCATGCGTAGTCCCAATACTAACTTATGGTGCGGAGGCGTGGGGCAAAAGTGGACTCAACGACAAGTCCCCAATCGAGCAAGTACATCTTAAGTTTTGTAAATCAATCCTGGGTGTTAGAAAGAATGCTAGCAACCTCGCCGCAAGAGCAGAACTGGGTAGGTTCCCGTTATGGATTGCAATTTACACTAGATTATATTCATATTACAAAAGATTGGTTAAAGAGGTGCCGACAAGTAGCCTTCAGTTTGAAGCATATTTAGTACAGCAAGAATTGCACCGAAGTAAAGTACCATGCTGGTTATCCGATGTTAGTAAAATTCTTGAGGAGTCGGGCTATGCCTACCTACTTATCAACAAGGATCACAATACATCATATGCACAGTCTGCTTTAAAACAAAGACTAAAAGACATTTTTATACAAACATTTTACTCAGAACTAAACTCCCCTGGCAAAAAAGAGAACCAAGGCAACAAATTAAGAACATACAGAAAATTCAAACGGGCATATGAAAGAGAAAAATATCTTGACATCAAAAACTTTAGCCATCGCCGAGCCATGGCTAAGCTAAGAATTAGCGACCACCCACTGCATATTGAAACTGGTAGATACAGCCGGACTCCTCCTAGAGATAGGCTATGTGCACTCTGTAATAAGAACTCTATAGAAGATGAAGTACATTTTATTCTAGAATGCTCACTGTACAAAGATTTACGCATCTCTTTGGTTAACGCAATACAACTAGACCAGAGATATACAAACTTAACAAATGACAAACTGTTCATATACTTGATGTCATCGAATAATCAATCGGTAATTGAGAAACTCTGTGAATTCGTGTATACATGTCTCAAGAAGAGAGAAGTAGCGTGTAAACTTTAGAGGTAGATAGAACATAGAATAGTTTTCTGTTATTACAATGCACAATTGTATTACTTGTAATGCATTTAGCCCGGAAGGGCATGAACATGCAAATAAACATTACATTTAAAAATCTTGATTGTTCTGGCAAATATCTGCATAAAATTTTGACCAATGGCAACACTTGCCATGTGATCTTTTCCTAACTCCCGATTGGTGGTTTCAAATGCCACAGGCAGTTGACAGCAGGGCCAAAGCTCTGAGAAGTTCATGCCTTCAAGTGCTGTTCACTTCTAGTTCTATTTTGTATAAATTGAAGACTCAAGTCGGTTTCAAAGTCAAAACCCAGGTACAAGAGAACATATACAAGATGGGGATCATGGTCTGAGCCTGCAGCAGATGCCAAATTTTGCACGGAAACACTGGATAGCAGTATGGAAAAGGTAAGTGCCCCCCTCCCCACCCGACTGTATGAAAATCAGCTCAACTTTATTTATCATATGAAAAAAAAAAAGGTCAAAGGGCCCCTGGATGGTTTAATCGTCAAAAGCATCAGGCATTAGAGATAATGATAAGTAAAGCCTCTTTGGGTCCAACTCAAAACATCTTTTTGGCCGATGAATTAATAGGTTTTAATCAAAAAGCGATCCGCACACATTGGAAGATTACATTCCACCTCTGAGGGGTGGACTATTTTAAACGTATTGTTTCTGGAAAACATATGGATAGGTTAAAGAATGATAAAACATATGATGTGTTTTGTGAAGAAATCAATTCAATTGGAACTTTCACATCTAGAAGCTGGAAGTTAGTTAGCTCAACTCAGAAAGTAAAAATGAATAACATAGTCTTCATTTTTCCCCCAGATGTTGGAAGATGCCAATGGGAATGCCAATATGTCAACAGAAATGGGCTTGAAGGGTTTGGTTTCCATAGTCGAAGATGATCATCTGTTAACACTGCCAAGTCAGATGAGGCTGCTCTACACCACCTTCCAAGATGATAAAGAATTATATATTATGAAATATATCATATGTAATAAATCATATAGCATGTTAATTACATAGCAGTTTGTAATCTTTATGTCCTTTCAGTTTCAGTAGGCTTTGTATCAAAATTAGTTTTGGTATTTGTACAACGATATTGTATATAATGTATATTATTATAATACCTATTATTTTTGAAATAATACACTCAAAAGCTTTGCCAATGTCATTTTTTTTATACCAGACTCTACAATTTACAGAAATATTAAGCCATCAACATGTCATTTTAACTGTAACTCTTGGAGTGAGATTCTTATTGTAAGAACATCAGTCTTAAGAGTAAGAAAACATTTCTAGGTAGCAAGAATTGTGTTCTTGAAGTAAGAAAAGCATTCTTGTTGTAAGAAGATTAATCTTAGAAGTAAGCAAACATTTCTTGACAGCAAGAATTGTGCTCTTGGTGGAAGAAAAGTATTCTTGGTGTAAGAATATTAATCTTAGAAGTAAGAAAAAAATTCTTGGCAGCAAGAATTGTGCCCTTGATATAAGAAAAGTATTCTTGTTGTAAGAAGATTAATCTTAAAAGTAAGCAAACATTTATTGACAGCAAGAATTATGCTCTGGATGTAAGAAAAGTATTCTTGGTGTAAGAATATTAATCTTAGAAGTAAGAAAAAAATTCTTGGCACCAAGAATTGTGCTCTTGATATAAGAAAAGTATTCTTGTTGTAAGAATATTAATCTTAGAAGTAAGCAAACATTTCTTGGCAGCAAGAATTGTGCTCTTGATGTAAGAAAAATATTCTTGGTGTAAGAATATTAATCTTTGAAGTAAGAATACATTTCTTGGTAGCAAGAATTCTGCTCTTGATGTAAGAAAAGCATTCTTGTTGTAAGAAGATCAATTATAGAAGTAAGCAAACATTTCTTGGTAGCAAGAATTCTGCTCTTGATGTAAGAAAAGCATTCTTGTTGAAAGAAGATCAATTATAGAAGTAAGAATACATTTCTTGGTAGCAAGAATTCTGCTCTTGATATAAGAAAAGTATTATTGGTGTAAGAATATTAATCTTAGAAGTAAGCAAACATTTCTTGGTAGCAAGAATTGTGCTCTTGATACAAGAAAAAATATTCTTGGTGTAAGAATATTAATCTTAGAAGTAAGCAAACATTTCTTGGTAGCAAGAATTGTGCTCTTGATGTAAGAAGATTAATCTTAGAAGTAAGAAAACATTTCTTGGCAATAAACAATCTTTGCTCTTGATGCAAGAAAAGTATGCTTATTGTAAGAAGATCAATCTTAGAAGTAAGAAAGTATTTTCTAGGCAGCAAGAATTATGTTCTTGAGGTGAGAAAAATATTCTTTGTATAAGAAGATCAGCTCTTGAGGTAAGAAAGTATTTCTAGGCGATAACAATTTTTGCCCCTGAAGCGAGAAAAGGATTCTTGATGTAAGAAGATAAATCTTGATGTAAGAAAACATTTCTCAGCGATAAGCATGTTTGGTCTTGAAGTGAGGAAAATATTCTTAGTGTAAGAACCTAAATCTTGAAAATAAGAAAGCAGTTCTAGGTATTAAGATTGCAGGTCTTAAGTAGAGAAATGCATTCTTGTTATAAGAACAAAAAACTTGAAAAGAAGAAAGGATTTCTTGGCTGTAAGAATTTTGGTCTTGAAGTAAGAAAAAACGTGTTGGTATAAGAACCTAAATCTTAGAAATAAGAAAGTAGTTCTTGCTATCAAGAATTTTGGTCTTAAGAAGAGAAATGCATTCTTTTTGTAAGAACATAAAAGCTAGCAGTAAGAAACCATTTCTAGGCAGTAAAGTTTTGGTCAAGAATACCAGCCTTTAAGTGAGAAATTAATTCTTAGTATAAGAACCTCAGATCCATGTGTCTGAATCAAGAATATACATAGAAAAAAAAATCTTACTGCAAGAATTCCTTTCGGCAGTAACCAAGGTCATTTTTATAAGAAAGATTTTCTTACTACAAGAAAAAGCTCAGTAAGTAAAAAATTGCTTAATTCGTGGACAAAACCTTTTTCTTGAATACAGAAAAATTTGCTTGCATGAAGTAATATTTTTCTGTATGTAAGAAAAAACTAGAATACAAGAAATTGCATTTTTGGTAGTGTAGCAGCGTGACACAAATGCTCAATGACCTGCAGTGGACCCTTCTCTCTGAAAGGAGGAGGAACGCCCGCCTCACCTTTTTCTATAAGCTAGTTAATAACCACATCAATATTAATACAGATAGTCTACTGAAACCAGCTCAGGGGCGCACCCGGGGAAGCCACACGCTCAAATTTCAACCACTTTACGCCCGAACAGACTCTTACAAATATTCATACTTCCCCCGCACCATACCTGAGTGGAACGCCCTGCCTGGCGCGGTTGTTACGGCTCCCACCGTTGAGTCTTTCCGCGCCAGGCTGGAGGCCTGCCCGCCTTAGCCTAGGACCTCCTCCCCCCCTACTTTGCCCCTAGCGGGGTTATTTGGGGGTATCCATGATGATGATGATGATGACTTTGTAGCGAGATCGACCGATATATGTTAGTACCGCCAGGGTTTCACAAATGCCGGGTCATTGTAGCGGCGGGGAAATCCACGTCATTTGGTCAAAAAATAGCGATTTAGGAGCAAAAATATCGGGGAAATATGGAAAAAAAACTAAACTTTCGATTTAAGGGGGATCTCTGATAAGCAAAGCCCCGATGGATTTTTAAAAAAAACAATAAACGTACCGTCCAAAATAAGAACGTACTGGGTGGATTTTGAGGCTGAAAAAAATAAACGTACCGGTACGTTTATTTGGGAGATGAGAGTAGTGGTGCGTACCTAAACCCGAGTTTAGCTTTAGGTTCGGACTCGAGTCCAGAGGTTTAGGTTCAGGTCCAAACTTGAAAGTCCGGACTTGAACCAATGACATGTAAGCAGAGCAAGTTGGCTAACTTAATTATTCTCAAGGTGTATGTGCACGTCTGTGACCCTGATACTTGCAATTAGGGATATAAATGGACAGCAAATTTAATAAAGCCCCAAAATCCTTTCACACGTGTAGTTTGGACTAATAACCATTGTTACAAATTTTTAAAAAAAGGCTGTCTAGTAACAAATAACTGCAGTCTTTTGATTTTTGGTTACATGCAAAACTGCATGTTGGCAAAATTTTACAATGTAATTTGATAAATTTTCTGGAAGAAACCTGCCTACATGGCTGTATAGATCTACTCTACTCTACAAAATGATAGTATATAGTGGGTGAATTTTTATAAAATGTCCTTAACAAAGATTTTAATTAATAAAGTAAGTTCATCGTTTTTCATGTTGCCATGGCAACGGGTTTATGACAGGCATATTTTATAAAATCTGCTAATTTCAGTGACATACCAAGGCTTTGTTGGTACCTCACATCTATTTTCTTACATTGTTATCATCTTATGTAATCCAATGTAACTTTCATGATTTAACATTACTATTTTATGCTGATTTGATGACGTCATCGGTCAAAATCCAAGATGGCGGATAGAATCACATAAACTTACGTCAAAATGACATCATATTAGGTCATAATGACACAAAATTTGTTATGGTAATGTCAATTCACATGTGCATCTTCCTCTGAAAATTTGGTGGCCATGACAATGAGTACGTTGATGAAGGTTAGACATCCAGAAATAAGATACGCCCAAAATAATTACTCAAGCAACTGGATAAGATTTTGAAAGTCAGACATTTCAGACAGCATCTGCTATCTTTCGTCAGTGACTGAAGAACTTCTGAAGGATCTGGTAGAACTAGGTTTTATACCAAAACTCTGAATAGATATGTTAATGAAGGGAAGACAATTTCATGGTTCAATAGGATAGTAAGTTAAGGTCGCAGAACACATTATTAATGGGCGACCCCCGTGGACAATAGTAGTTCGGGTATGAAGTAGTGCGTCGCATTGCTTGAAAAGGCCATAGTTTTACTTCTGTGCACGTTAGCGAGGCTGAAACTGTGGTTAATGGCAGAGGAATACGTCAGTTTTGAGACAGTACGAGTTTGATTACGATGTTTGTTCGGTCGGGTTGGATTCGCGCCTGGATATTGTTACCGCCCGACTACTGTAAGTCGCCTGCAGTACGGTGACCTCCGCTGGGGGTCATATCAAAGTGGCTTTTAAAAATTTAACCTCATTTTGCAAATATTTTGTAGATTGAACCTTGAAGTCAAACATATAAAAATCTGGCACCCTAATTGTGCACCTTTCTATAATTTTTCAAGCGTCGAAGCTTCTCACCTTGGGATCCTTAATCATATAAATCCCTATAGGAGAAATACAGTGGTCTGCAACCTTAAGACAAATTTTTGTCTTAAAGCTTACTATCCTATTGTACGAAAATTTGTACACGATGGAACGGTATACAAATATTACAAAGATAACGGAAAATGTAATTTTTGTAGGATATTTCTGTCAATGCGAATTGAAACTGGTTGGGGTCATGCTGTCTAAAATCACATACTATTTCCATCCATCTACGTAACTCACACTGTCTTTGAACACCTCGACCTGGAAACATGTTGTGAGTGGAATCCTCTTCATGGCGACCACCTGTCCATCGCGACCATTTTTGCTCGGTCCCCACGGTGGTCGCCTTGGGCAGGTTTGACTGTACATAACTTTATACTTTATAAATAAATGTATATTTAGGTAGTGGCAGTGGCAATGCTTTTTCTTGGTGATTTCCATATAAATTTTTGTTAAGATCAAAGGCAAAACCAACTAACTACAATGTACAAGACAGCTAACATCTGGTATGTCGTGAAAACCCTTATTGTTATTTTGATTCTAGGCAAGCAGAACCAAAATGTATACAATCGTAAAAAGATAAATTGAGACAGAATGAACGTGAACGTACCTCGTTGCCATGCTTCTGAAGGAACTCTATTTCCTGTTGGGTGAAGGTGGTCATAGAGATGGACTTGACTCTGTGTGGTGGGTTTATACCACGTCTGAAAAGGGGCACGAACAAGTCAGTTTCACACATAGTTAAAGGCAAAATATAAACATGACACCAGGATTTCACCCCCTGCAGCAATGGGTCAGTCAAGCAAGTGAGAATTTATCCTATCTCATACATGTGTAGGGTTCAATTACAGCCTAAAACATGGCAATAATCACAAAATTTGGCCAGATTTTAAAACTTAAACATTCTTCTGTCTCCTCCAGCAGAAAATTACTACTGACATGTACAACATTCTGACTCTGAGCAAAGAACAATCATTCTTTAAACAAGTGCTTTTCAAAAAAGCTGGCGTTTTGGCTACGTTTATGAGTGTGAATTGTCTTTTCCCTTTACTTGAAGTAAAATCTGCCAGAGAAAGTCACTCAAGGGCTGTTGAGTCTATAAGAAAAATTGTCATTTTGGGAGAGGAGTACTGTTTTAATTTAATAGAGAAAGGCAGATTGGGGAAAGCAATTTTGAAGTTACGTCACTTAACTTAAGTGCTTTTGAAAAAGCTGGTCTAGGCCTACAACTTGTACTTATTTCTAAAATGTACAATAGGCTCATTGTAAAAGCTATCAATGTAATTATGTACATGGCACGCAATAAAACATAAAATTTGAAAAAGCACCATTGAATCATCAGCACTATGGTAATTAAGTGAAATAGAAGTTCATAACAGCTAAGGTTCTATCTAAAATGACTACCAAATGTCAAACAAATCAACAGCTACCTCATCCCTATTACATTCTGGTTTCCGCATTTACAACATTTCTTCCTTATTTTCCTGGATAATTTTGCTAAAATTCATGAAAATTCCCATATTTTTGTGCCGAGCGGCGTCACTTTCCACGTCCGTGTTGTCTGAATGAAGTCGATACTGAACAATGGAGCATTTGCTACTGTAACAAAGGATCGCTGTTTTGCAAACAACATCAACAGCCTCTGTTTACATCGGGGATAGAAGTTTAGTGGCGAGTGTTTTGCAAGAATCATCTTACCGCGCATAGGAGCCGCTGCACGGTATTTTCCATTACAATGAACAGAAAAATTTGAATGCCGGGTTTGGAATCTATGAAGTCCTGTTCATAAGACAAAGGCCTTGTATATATTAAATGAATATTTAACTAGAGTTCCACGAACACATTATCTTCGCCAAATAATCAAGGCTTATTGTGGAGAGTGATTAATATTTACATGCTTATCACCCCCTTCAAACTTGATCATACACCATACCGTTTGAAAGTTATGATGGAGGGGGGGGGGATGAGTCCAGTCTAGATAGGGATAAAAATCATTTGGTGGTACAGGGTTAGTATATGTGTATAGTGTGCTGATATATGTTATAACTGGTCATCAAAAAAATTGAAAGTTATAATTAAATGGTACAGTCAATATATATGAATAGAATAAATCTTTATTCCATATCATACACATTTTGCAAGACATAGTACATGTTACTTTTCCATACGGTGCTAGGTAATACCTAGCAGTGGTGCAGTTTTGGTGCAGTGTACTCTCTGAGCAGAGGAGTGGATCCGGCTGGTTATTCACATATTTTTTGGTGTTTTGTAAGGCTTTCTATTTTGTTCCCTTTCCGTTATGTCTCCGTGTGTTGGACAAAAATGCCGAAACTGAACACTTTAAAAACCAACCGGACCCACACATCTGCTTGAACTGTAGTGAGACTGCCCCATTTGTTTATTTATGTACCCCATCTGTTTATTCATACTTCTAGGCAAGGTCTATTTATTATCTTCGCCGAGTACTTGTACTCGGAGAAGATTATGTTTTCGGTTGAAAAATCTGTTGGGTGGGTCTGAATGTATGTCAGGAGCATAACTCAAGAAAGCTTCGATGAATCTTTATCATTTTTGGTAGGTGTGTAGTGGTTGTGCAAAGGAAGGTCAAGTTCGAAAATGGTTCACCTTGCGTTTTTCAACAGTACTGCAGCGGACTTTGCATTTTTTTGTGTTTGTATGTAGGCAAAAAAAGTGACGGAAACGTTGATGGATCTTCATGATTTTTTGCAGGTGTGTAGATGTTGTGGAAACGGGAGTCAAGTTCAAAAATGGTTCCCCTGGTATTTTCCGTCGGTACTGCAGCGGGCTTTGTGTGGATGTGTATTTGTATGTCGCCAGCATAACTCGAGAAGCTGTTGATGGATCCGTATGATATTTAGTGGATGGGTAGGGTTTACAGAAAGGAAGGTTAAGTTCGATAATATGCCTTCTAGCGAGTACCTAAGGTACTGCAGCGGAGCTTCAAAATTTAGGGGCATATTTTCTGAAAGTGCTATGGTCATGATTTTTGTGTGGTAGATAGTTCATGCCACAGAAAGTAAGTTCTGTAAATTTTGGTCCCCTAGCGGCTTGTTAAGAACTGCAGTGGGTGTTTTTGTTTCTACATTCGGACATGAATAACTTGAGAAGGGGTCGACAGATCGTCCTGATGTTTTGGTATGCAGAGAGCTCAGATGGTGATTTACATTATCAATGACTAATTATGTAAATCAGGAGCTAATTTGCATAATTAGTAAGGAAAGTTTGTTAACCCACTGGGACAGTGTCAGGTCATGTAAACAAATGGCCTTGCATAAACGTACATGTAGGTCAAATACATAAACTATTCTCCAAGCAGAGGTGTGGGTCCTGCTGTTTTTTTTCAACACGGTTGGCGACATAACGAAATGGGGACAAAATAGATAGCCTGACTAAAAACACCTAAAAACGCGACAGATTTATTCTATTCATATGTATTGACTGTACTATTTCATCATCACTTTCAACTTTCAACACTGCAATATCGAACCTTTGTGGCCCATATAATATCAACATACTCATATTTTTCATGACCAGTTATAACATATATCAGCAAACTCTACACATATACTAGTCCTGTACCACCAAATGATTTTAAACCCTATCTAGACTGGACTCATTCGCCCAATTATAACTTCCAAATGGTATGGTGCATGATCAAATTTGCAGGGGGTGATAAGCACGTTAATATTAATCACTCTCCATGATAAGCCTTGATTATTTGGCGAAGATAATGTGTTCGTGGAACTCTAGTTATGGAATGTAATGGATTTACAATTATCCTTACTTATTATGCAGATTAGCTCCTGTTTTCTATAATTAGACATCGATTGTGTAAAGCACCATCTGAGCTCTCTACATACAAAACTTCACGACAATCTCTTCACCCCTTCTCAAGTAATACGTGTCCAAATGTCAAAACAAAAATACCCACCGCAGTTCTTAACAAGCCGCTAGGGGGCCCAAAATTACAGAACTTACTTCTTGTGGCATGAACTATCTACAACACAAATATCATGACCATAGCACTTTCAGAAAATATGCCACTAAATTTTGAAGCTCCACTGCAGTACCTTAGGTACCCGCTAGAAGGCCCATTATCGAACTTGACCTTCCTTTCCGTAAACCCAACCCATTCACTTAATGTCATACAGATCCATCAACAGTTTTTTGAGTTATGTTGTCCACATACAAATCCACACAAAGCCCGCTGCAGTACCGAGGGAAAATGCCAGGAGAACCATTTTTGAACTTGACCTCTGTTTCCACGACATCTACACACCTGCAAAAAATCATGAAGATCCATCAACGTTTCCGTCACTTTTTTTGCCTACATACAAACGCACAAAAATTAAAAGTCTGTTGCAGTACTGTTGAAAAACGCAAGGTGAACCATTTCTGAACTTCATCTTCCTTTGCACAACCACTACACACCTACCAAAAATCATAAAGATTCATCAAAGGTTTCTTGAGTTATGCTCTTGACATACATACAGACCCACCAAACAGCTGGCTCAACCTAAAACATAATCTACCCCGAGTACTACATTGTATTAGTACTCGGCGAGATAAAAATAACAAATGTAAAATATTTCTTTATTTATTAATGAAAAAAAATGAAAAAATTATATTCATAAATATGATATTGATAGATTAATATAATATTGATATATATTTTTTATATTTAATATCTAAAAAGAAAAAAAATCCATGCACGGACTCGACCCCGGATCTTCTGGCTCCGAAGTACTACGCGTTACCAGTTGAGCTAAGCTGTAGTGTGTAGTGTGCGTCTCTGTACATAATGCTATAACCTCACTACATGGTATCATTTATGTTGATTTTTGGTCATTTTCTTGACGAAATCATTTTTTTTCTTCTGCAATCTTGTGGTATAGATGTAATATGGTCATTTTTCAGGATATCAAAGTCCGAAACCACAATGCAATGATATTTCCGAACAGTTGTAGCAGTTACATGCGGTCGCCCTCCTATGTGTCATGCAAATCAAGCCTGCCTGCCTTTTCGTGCTCCCTTGCCATATAAGGCAACGGCTATACAAGAATTTTGGAAGGTATTGCCATATAAGGTCTTCTTGTGTGCGACACAGTGTTGAACCAAGTACCATCGAAGCATCCTGCCTGCCTGCATCGAAGGTAAGAGCCAAGACATGGCGTTTTGGCGCGAAGGCACCAAAACGCAAAAATACAGCCTTTTATGTGAAAAATTTCATGGATGGTATGAACCTACATATGTACTGGCTTTACTGGTCACTCATTTACTGGTCCTTGCCTTGAACTAAAACTACCATAAAAAAAGGTTTACATGACTGTACAATACAGAATTTATGTTGTTGGATATACTTAACCCTTTTGGCTTGTCCTGCATACATATATATTACAGAGCCTTTTTAAGTTTTAACTTTTAACTTTTAAGTGGGTCCCATATATGTACGGGTAGAGGGTATTTTTCAACTGAACGCATCACACTGCAGCGAAACACACCGAATGCAGAAGTAACTAGAGTTCCACGACCTCATACCTTTGCCAAATGATTTTAACCTCTATGACTGACGTATTAGGAGTGTCTCTCATCAATTATAAATCATACTAGTTGATCTTCTTCACCCAAATAACAGACCTTATCGACAGTATAAGCTTAACAAAGAAGGTTATGCTAATATCATCAATTATGCAAATGAGGTCCTTCTCAGCATAATTTGAGTTCACCTTCACATAACATCCAAATGCCACAACTATGAAATTGCCATCATTTACCTGTATGTAATTAACGTAGTTACTCAGTAATTATGCAAATTAGGCAAACATTTGCATATTTTTTATCTTTCAACATCCCTCTCTTCCTTAGTTACAAACGTCACATCATATCATGGAACAAAGCAGGTTTTTAAATTGTCTCATTAATTATGCAAATAAGAATCTGATTTGCATAATCATCGTCCAATCATACAAAGTATCACGTCAGCTATCTACATACCAAAATTCATGACCATCCATCAAGCCCATCTTGAGTTGTACAGACAAAGCCACTTAATTGCACCTCGGATAAACGCACCTTCCATTTGATTGCACCGACTCCCATTATCCAAAACCGGTTCCCATTCACTGCATTGTTAGTGACTCCGCATATCTGCACCGCGCATTGTCACCAATGCCGAATAACTACACCAATTTTTTTCAAAAATCCTCGACAAGTTAACTGAAAAGGTGCGCTAAAATCGGCAAACGCGGTACAAATGAGCCGATATCTGCCGGTGTAAAGGCGCAATACCTCATTATGTTTAAAACTGTTTCGAGTACCAAAAGACGCCCCAAAAGAAGGCCATTGACAGTTACGTTCATAGGAATCGTATGGGAGGTCCCAGGCGGGTCACCCGTAATCAGTAACCAAGTTTTAGTTTCAATTCCTAGTTTCATGGCGGTACATGATTTACGTAAATCGACAACTGCACTCTACGTAATATAACACAGAATATCCCATGAGTGGCATGACGATGTTTCAGATTGTCTCCCCTGTAACATAACGTGTAACATAATGCTGTAGATCGCCTGGAAAAATGAAAGAATGCAAAATCAAAACAGGTTCGTAGTCATTTCTTTATTTTCAGCAAAGGGTCAACAAATAAAGTTAATAACTGAATAATTTCGTCTGTTTTCTTTGTGCTAGTGTTTCTGACTAACAATACACCCCCTCGCCCATGGTGGTGCGGTCCAGCTGGGCATTTCGCATTATTGCACCAGCCGGATAATTGCACCAAAAACGCTGACAAATGGGTGGTGCAGTTAAGCGGATTCTACTGTAGTATTTTCTCATTAATTATGCAAATGAGGTCCACATTTGCATAGTTAATATCTATTAACATTTATCTCTTCCTCAGATACATATGTCACATGTTTGAGAGTCCTACCTTGGAATTTGGCAGCTGTATAAACTTTCCTCATTAATTATGCAAATTAGATGCTGATTTGCATAATAAGTATCTAATCATGTACATCATCACTCAAGCTATCTACTTGTCAAAATTCATGACCATCCATCAAGCCCTTCTTGAGTTATTGCCTTTCAAAGTCTGAACCTAAACCTGCTCCTGCAGTTCCAAAAAAAGCCGCTATGGGGCCAAAACCCATACCACTTACCCTCTGTCCAAAGAGCTATCTACCACTCAAAAATCAGTTCCATAGCTTGTCCAGAACACGAGATATCAAAACAGGAAGTTCCGCTGTAGTACCGTAACAAGCCGCTAGGGGACCCAAAATCTAATCATTTCCACATCTCATCAAGACCTACCCACCTACCAAATATGAAGACAATCCATCCAAGCCTTCTTGAGTTATGTTGTGCATTACAAACATCCAAACAAACAAACGCTACCCTATGCATAACCTTCTCGGCGAAGGTAACTACACCACAGCGGCGCAAAAAAAAAGTCAAGGACCAATGACCTGATCAAAAAATCAAATTAATGAAAAAAATTTATTAAAAAATGTCTGCATGACATGGGTTAACTTAATTTAACTAGCTATAGTTTTCAATAATACATGAAAATACATGAAAGTCTTGAAATGTTACTGATGATTTTATTTCTACTTTACTTTTTTGTATATATCTACCATGCTTCAGAACTGCGCTTTCACTTCAAACTTAAAACAAAGGGAAAACTTCCTTCCCCTTTGAATTCCCCCAAAAAATTAATGACTTCACAGTAGAACAGCACAGATTTCCATTTACAACAATCTGTAATTCTGCAACACAGACAAAAACAGTTTTGGCTTCTATTTAAACTGATTTCATTGTCGATATTCATACTTGGAGTTCAAATTAGACATGTACATGTAGACATCAGAAATACTTGCATGGCTCCAGGTGTTATTTTGAGCTAGGAATCAATCTTATTCCAACTCCTGTTTTCTCCAAACAATCGTTCCCACACAGTAGAGTCTGTCTCCATCTAAAACTTAAAAGTTTAATTTGGTCCTTCATACATCTTCAGAAATTCAATATTTCTCAGAAGCAACTTGTAAGGCCAAGGAAAAAAAAAGTTGTGTTTCCCGTTACTGTCCCGAAAAAATTAGGAACGGTAGGTGGGGATCCACCTTTTTTTTTTACTGGTGGCATCAAATGCACTGACTGTTGGCCTTACAGTGCTTGGGCCAGCCCCCTCACCAGTGCACTAAATTCTCATGTGGTTAAACATGCGCTGTCCGGAGGGGGGTGAACAAAATCTAATAAAAGTACACCCGGAATAAGTAGTAGTAGTGGGCAACCTCAGGCCAACCGTACACACTCACGCCACATCTTCAGAAAAGACACTGGAGCCGCATATCCCTGTTTAGGATTTTATTCAAGCCCACACCGACAATTGTTTCGCCTTGCGTGTGGCTTTTTCAAGGAAACAGAGCTTGAATGAGCACATTACATTGTGTTCTGGCTTATCAAGGAGGTTTAATCAGATTCATCTGATTAAACCTCCTTGGGCTTATATAGGCCATTAGTGCAGGATGCCCTAGGTAGCTTAACCAATCACAGTACAGCAAAAGACTGGGCGGTACACTCTGCCCTTCTAGTTCTAATTGCACTGCGTACATGACCTCAATTAACCTCTATCAAATTGAATGTGACTTCATCTATTGTTCTAGAACAATTACAATTGTCACAGAGGTCGATATATATAAACAAAGAAGAGAGACTGGTGTAGCTTCTAGCGTGTCTCTGCCTTTGCAACAGCTGTCTCTGAGCTAGCGTCGTAGGAGGCTCTGGCATATCTGCGCTGCAGGCGTTGAGCAACAGTGGCAGCGTCTTCAGACTCTCTTCTCTCGCTGTAGCAGTCTTGGACTGTGATATGGTGGGGCAGTCTGCTTGTGCTCTTCTGGCGGCGGATAATCTTCCAGCTTCTTCTCTTGGTGAAGGTTCTTGGGCTGGTGTACAGGATCTCCTCTGGGTCCGGGGCTCCAGAGCGATTCACCGGCGAAGTCGACTCCATTGGGAAAATTAGGTAGTAGTAGTGGGCAACCTCAAGCCAACCGTACACCCGGAATAAAGTTACCAATTGGAAAAGTGACAGGTGAATTATTGACCCTTTAGCTGCCAGGTTTTCTCACCAGTACAGCTTCTCTGTGCCAGCGTTTTTAGACCCTCTAAAAACAAGGGGTACTGTTTTTATTTCACTAGTTTATGGTTCCTTTCCTCCAAAATAACCCCGATATGTTAATATACATCGATAGAAAGCTAATGAGCCTACTCTTTCTGTTTGTGTCATGCAACATTGGCCTAGTGACAGCAGTAATTATTTACAAGGGCAATAATGCAATAAAACATACAATTTTCAGTAAATTTTTTGTATTATAGCATTAAAACCATTGGTGAAATTCCAATATCAGTACCACAGCACTTCTGCAAGGTCTTGACAACATCAGTCTTGCATACACATGAAAAAAATTCACCCAGGTATTACCACAGGTAAGTTTATGACTACAGACTGTCCTGGGTGCTGAACTGATTATTTAGCTGAAATGCTGATTTATTACAACACAGTATATTCCTTTCTAAGGCTTTAGGAAACATAACTCTTTAATATCAGCTGAAATCTTATGACTAATACTTTCTTCCGAAATGTGTACCAGCTTACTAACACACATTTCATGGGTAATAAACACACGAAAGCAATAAAACATATACTTTCCACAATGATCCCAAGCAATCCACTCTAACACACATAGAACCACTAGCACATGGACCATTAAGTTTCTGAGAATTCTGACAATATCAGAATCAACATGACAAAAAATACACGGGTATTACTTTATGTGAGTTTATGACTACGGACTGTCCTGGGTGCTGAACTGACTACATGGCTAAAATACACCAAAATATATTACTCAAGCAACTGGATAAGATTTTTCAAAATCTTATCCAGTTGCTTGAGTAATATATTTTGGCGTATCTTATTACCTGGATGTCTAACCTTCATCAACGTACATGGCTAAAAGGCTGGTACAACATAGCATTCACCATTGTATTTGTATATAAAAAATATAGTACGCAACACATATTTCTCGCCTCCAATACCTTGACCGTTCACAAACACGATTATTGTCAGCTCCGCAACCGATGTCGAATTTTCCAGCACTGTATTTACTCCGTCGCCGTGAGTTAATTCCCCCTGGGACGACGCGAACTTGTTGTTCCACGTGCATGCCGCCACTTTCGCCATTTACTGCAGAATTCTCGATCATGGAACGCTATTTTTCCACAGAATATGTACTATCAAGCTCCCCAAACACATATTTGTGCGTAAACCCGGACAATTTAGAGTCAAAACCTTGAATTTATCGCCGAAAAACAAAAAATAATCTCCGCGTCGTCTGCACGGGCGCCATCTTGGATACGTAATGGCCGCAAGGCATCATGGGGATTACGTAATCGGTGATTGCACAACGCCCTTTGACCCCTGAACCCAGGTCACCTGGCCGGCATGTAACTTCCGGGTTTGCCGCGCGAAACACGCGGCGATGCTGTTTTGTTTCGGGGAATCCCCTAAAACGGTTGTACTCGGGAGCGGCAATCTTCGCAAGATTCTGCATCCCGGTTGTACTCGGGAGCGGCAGCTTAAGGGTTAAGAATATACATGTAGAATAATCACTAAATACAATAGTCTATGTCATCAATGTCGCTTTCTCACTATCATAACATCTTTAACAACTTTCTTTGTTTAGGCCACACCAATTTAATTTGTTGGTTCTCGGATTTTTTCAGGAAAAATATGAAGCGACAGGGCGAAAGAAAAACAAAAAAACTTGCTTTACTGAATCAAGCCTGAGGAACTGGGGACTTGTGTAAAAGAAAGACACGAAATTAATACACTCGTCTGGTGTAGGGATGGATACCAGTTCACTCAATCTCATTCAAAACCTGTACGACATCCAGGAACCACGTCCAAAATACCTGAAAGTCCAAAACCAAGTCCAAAAAACCTGAACGAAGTACAAACCTGTAACGTTAGAACATTCTGTATAGACATCGTATTACTAGTACGTCATCTGCCGAAAAAAGTTAAAAAAGCAACCCTAAATCAAGCTAGATTAGCCTTTTAAAAATTCACATTTGTCTCTTTCTGTAACTGTTGGTTAAGTTTTCTGGAGATGAAGTTGAACATGACCTGAATAGAACTGGAATTGGACCTGATTTATAATAAGCCAAACTGGCATTTACCCCTGGTCATAACAAGATTTCAGGCACATAACGTGATACAAAAATTTTTCACTTAGGCCTTCACAATAATTTTAACATTTTTTGAACAGGAAGAAATTGTTTAAAGCTAAATATATTATAATCAAGGATTTAACCTCCTTGATATGATGCACAAAATGTGTGGTATCTACTGGAAAAAAGTAAACAACAAGAGAATCAATTTAACTTAACCCATCTTTTATGTGCTATCATACACATCATAAGGGGACAGTATTTCAACAGTGGGTTGGCTATACAAAAAAAATGACAAAAACACCCGACAAAAACGCCTCAAAACACGTCAAAAACCTGCCGGAACCCCTCCTCTGCTTGGAGAGTAAGAAATTGCATGCTCGCTGCACCGCTGCAACATGCTTACTAGAAACATCCAGGAATTTCCCCCCGGCTTTTGGCGACCCCAAGATCGTGGCCTCGGAGATTAGCAAAGTTAGGACGCAAATGCACGAATTTGAAATTTTCTCACATGATTCGTCTCCAAAATTAACACGGAAATCCCCCAAAAAACTCGAACCTCCGAGGCAGTCGGCACGCACCGAAACGCCGTCAGGTTCGCTGGGCGCTAGTTTCAGTTTATTTACAGCGCTGCTAGCTAAATCTACATGTATATTATAACCTCCTTGGCTAAATTGAGAACCATTGAATCCTGAGCCTGATTTTTTTCTTCTGCAAAATTGCAGGTTGTTTAATTTTTCTTCTGCAATCTTGAAAACCTTTCTACAATTTGCAGATTGCAAACGGGTATTTCGAACACTGCAGGTTCAGATGTCGGATCAGAAATTTTTTATGTCCCTTCCCAGCGACCGACACCCAAAAAAAAAGGCTAGGGTCTGGGGGTTTGGGCTAGGGTCGGTCGGGTAACCGGAAACACAACTTTTTTTTTCCTAGGCCTACCGTATTTCTTCTAATAAAGGACGCACTTTTTTGACATTTCAACCTTCAAGATGAGGCTTCAGGTCAAAGCCAAAGTCGGGGTGCGCACTTTATTTAGGTTTTCTCTCGAGAGAAATCGCGACGTAAGTCAGGAAGTCACCGATTATTACCCCAGCAGGCTGGCCCCGTCGCGTCGCCGACACGCAACGATAATTTATGCATGTTCTGTTCTTATTCATGTTCTTATGTTTACAAGATAACGATGCTACATCATACGTATATTTTTGAAAAGGTATTCTAGATATAAAAATAATTGATTTAGCGATATTAAATATCAAATTATGAGACACCAAATAACGCTGGGTGTTTTCAACCGCGCGACTATTTCAGTGTGTCGGGCCGGCCATAATTCCGTACCCCACGCCGCTTGTACTACGCCGCTCGCGACGTCAATAATTTCCTAACCACCCACACGGCTGCAAATATGGGCACATCGTTCGTATCTGTAGATATTATCTATCAAAAACGTAATAGCTAGAATCTGAAATGTTCCAGAGTCCGCTTCAGCGGGAGTTTTGTTTTTGTTTTGACGGATAAAACGCGAATACCCACGCCGCTTTCGGCACACTTCCGGGTTCATTGATCGCTAAAATTACGCAAAAGCCACCATCAATCCGCAAATGAATGTATGCTTTCCCGAAAACATATTTTGGTTTTGCATTCTCTTCACCATAATGTTGCTATGTAGTCGATAAAACCGCGTTTTTATTGCGTTTTCAAGTGTAACATTTCAGACAAAGAAAAAACTTCGACCGCGATTCTGCTGCCCCATGATGCACTTCGTCTGGAAAATTCCCGCCTTTAACTGCAGCAACAACCAATCAGAGACACGTAATGCGATCATGTGATGAGGATTACGTAACACGCGAAATGCATCTTGGGGCAGCAGAATTTAAACAATATGGCGGCGGGCGATCGGCGAAATGAAATGATTTGTCAATGCAACGCTGTATTTTGCGGCATAAATGCCGAGAGACGAACTTTATTTTATCTCGAAATGCGTTTTACACGTTTGTCTTTGATTAGCCCGGTAGAAATCAAGCGGATCGTCGTCTGGTCCTTCAATATCAAGGAAGTTTGTCAGATATCCTGGCACGAGGTTCTCAGAGTGACGTTTAAACTTCAAAACTTTTTACTCAAAATTTGAGCGGAGTAGAGTTGTGTTGACCCCAAATAATGGTAATGTTTTCCCGAAAATTCCTTGAAAATGGAACGATTCAGAAAGACACCAGGACTTCATAGCGTGCCGAATACCGGGGCGTGGTCACATCTTGGAGACGCGCCGAGCGACCGGCGGCAGATCGGGGGTGCGCACTTTATTAAGGTTTTTCTGTCAACTATCTCAGCTGGCGTGATTGGGGTTGCCGTGAAGCCCAAATCGGGGGTGCGTCCTTTATTAGAAGAAATACGGTAACAGGGATTTAACATCCGAATTTATGTGTTTGAGCACCGTTACCATGTCCTAAGAAAGGATGTGAGCCAGTTAGAACTCTTGCATATATTTCAGGTGAATATTCAAATGATGTTCCTGACAGACTACATTTGCAAGATAGGATCAAAGGAGCTAGAATAGGATGGATACAACTTATTACAAAGCTAACCACATGGACATATATACATACGTATTATAATTATATATGCATGCTGGACTCTTGTAGGGGTTTTTCATACTTCATTATCATCACAATACTGATAGTTTGTCTACCGTATCCCATTACAACCCAATAATCAATTATTATAGATCACAATGCCAATTATGCAGTACATTCATATCATAGCATACCTCAGGATGATAAGTTATTAAAATGACAAATTTGTTTGACATTTAATTTAAAACACATTTGTGTGAAATTGATATGACCATGTATAAAATCTGACCTGTATACCAGGTACATGCATATATGTGAAGGTATGGACTATGGAGAAAGAGGAATTTGGTGACAGGTGACCTGTTATAGTCTGTGATACACAATCTCTTGCCGTCAGGGTCTGATTCATCATTGGGCCTATTTTTAGGGGAAGGCCTGCTAGAAGCTTGATTTAGGCAGGCCTATGGTAATATGCATTACATAATATAACAAGAGTTCTACGACCTCATACCTTCGCCAAATGATTTTAACCTAGTAGATATGACTGACTTATTAGGAATGTTTCTCATCAATTATAAATCATACTAGTTGATCATCTTCACCCAAATAACATACGTTCCGTCCCAAGTATGAGCTTAAAAAGACCAAGGCTGGACTATAAAACAACCCAATAAATTCAGCTAACGTAAACTCCCAGACCTCAGTCTGCTTCTGAATGCCGCGGTGTTCACATCAGTGGAGGGCTCGCTGGCTAAGACAATTTACAAGTATTGAAGTTACTTCAGCACATGTTTGAAATCATATAGTGTATTAAAGGAATCAAAGTATAGTTGCACATAAACAAGTCAGCTTTGTAATACCTAACCAAGAATATGAAGCAATTACAACACTGGCATGCCACGCTCACTGGTAGAATGTCTCAGACATTGGCTGTCAGTATATAAATTACATTTCTACAGAGCCCCTGAGTCTATACTGGTTTCTTAGACTACCAAGTAGTCACCACAATTGTATAAGTCATACTTCTAGACACACAGCTATCAAAGCTAATTCAGGTCTGAGGAAAATATAGATACAATTCCAACTTTGAAGGGGTTGCTTTGACAGTTGAAAACACAATGTTATGATTTTCAGAAAGTTGCCTAGCAAAGTTACGCATTGTATTGATTACGTAGCTTTGTTACACCTACATGTATCTGGATTATTTTGTTGGTCTGACAATGGTTTCTTCAAAATCTAGTGAGAGAAATACAGGATTTTTCAAACATTGAGACGTCAGTTAATATGCAAATGATTTCCTGTCGTCTGCTCTGATCCCATTCTATTGTTCTTGGAGCCAGGCGGGTAGAGATCCCCTACAGAGGATAATCCATTTATGATGTTGGGATGAGGGTTGGAGTCAATTTAGCTACTAACTCCCTGACGGAATATAGTTTTTATAGGAGGAGAACCCTGGGTCCTGCTTTCTTGTCCTTTATTAACAAAGAAGGTTATGCTAACATTTATCATCAATTATGCAAATGAGCTCCTTATTAGCATGATTGATTCAATGCTGTTCACATTCACACAACTTCCAAATGCCACAAGTATGAATTGCCGTCATTTACTAGTATGGAATTTAAGTCGTTTCTCATTAATTATGCAAATTAGGCCTAAATTTGCATATTTTCTATCTATCAACATTCCTATCTTACTCAGTTACAAATGTCACCTATTTGAATAGTCATATCATGGAATTTGGCGGATGTATAAACTTTCCTCATTAATTATGCAAAATAGATGCTGATTTGCATAATAAGTAACTTATCATGTACATCATCACTCAAGCTATCTACTTACAAAAAATCATGACCATCCATCAAACCCTTTCAAAGTCTGAAGCAAAACCTGCTCCTGCAGTTCTAAAGATGCTAGGGGGCCCAAACCTATACCGCTTACTCTCTGTCCAAAGAGCTATCTACCACTCAAAAATCAGTTCCATAGCATGTCCAGAACAAGAGATATTATAACAGGAAGTTCCGCTGCAGTACCGTAACAAGCTGCTAGAGGGCCCAAAATCTAATAATTTTCAGGTTTGATCAAGACCTACCAACATACCAAATACCAAGACAATCTATCCAAGAATTCTCGACTTATCGTGTTCACTAACAGACACACAGACACGCTCGGTAAAATATAACCTTCTCGGCGAAGGTAATAACTATCAGACTCAGACTACATCCTATGATCCATATTACATCTACCCTTCATCAAATGCTTCTTCAGCAATACATATCCATACTCTTAGAGGAGGGACCACTAAATGGACTTTCCTATGCAGCACATGGATATCCGATAAGCCGTCAAAAACAATCACTTAAAAACACATGTACATGTATCTGCATTTCAAACCTCAAATCTTTACCACCCCTGCAAAGCTGGATTTGTCAGGTTGCTTTAGGTAAAAAAAGCAGGAGTTCAACTCCAGCATTCTAACGAGCTAAAGACAGAAGTTTTAGATGAGACCAGGATTTCACCCCCCCTCCTAATATATCAGTCCAACCATAAGAGAAGGGTTCAGAGGTCAATCCAAGATCAAAACATGACAAAAATCACCTATTTTGGCCAGATTTTTAAAATTCACATTCTTCTGTCCTCCCTAGCAGAAAACTGGACAATTTTGACCAACATTTGACCAGGAAAAGCAAAATACTAGATGGTATGCAGCGTGCACTCTACTGCACAACTCTATTAGCTGGTCCCTGACCCCTTACAGGTAAAGGAACAAGGGGGTAGAGGCAAAACTACCCCCCTGGCTGATACACTCTAGGGGTCTGATCATGTACCAGGGGTCTGATCATGTACCCAAGAGATGAAGTTCATTCATTGCTCCCTTGGGAATTGAGGGCCAGGCCCATACCCTGTTACTGGGCCCTTTGTTTAAGCAATGGGGCAGTAAGTACCAATGTCACATGACTTTTTCCCAAATTTCATAGGGATTTCTTTGTCTACAACTGTCATTCAGCACTCACTATAGCCTGCTCTTCTGCTTTGGTGTGGAATTTGAACTTTCCAATAGAAAGTTTCCTTGTTTTAACAACTTTTATACCCAACGCCTTACAGTGACATATCATAGGAAAACCACAAAATGAACACATAAAGCTGAAAGTAAAGAGGTGACATGTTCCTACGGTCACTCCAAATCCTTTTTCTTTCATACAGAGCATTGTCTAATAGTTAGTAATACCACATGCAGGGTATACCTCAGGGAATACCCATCTTTTTTGGGCTCCTTCAGACTCTAAATAGGCCTTTTCTTGGTGCGGGGGGGGGGAGAGGCCCTAGGCATGGCATTTTGATTGACAGTTCATGACTGATAAGTAATGTTATGGTATGAGCCTGGATACATCATTTAGTGCACCATTTCCAACAAATGTATACCTTTTTTGCAGGCATCTAGCCTCTCCCATGGCAGCCATTTCTGACAGCTATCAGCATTAGGGGTGGGTACCGGTACATAAAATTCAGGTCCGGTCCAGGTCCAGGTCCAGAGGGTCAGGTCCAGGTCCGGACCTGTACCTGTACCTGATTTTAGTAGTGTCGCAGTACATCATATTTTGGAGAGGGAGACACACGTAAAAGTCTCCAAACGTCATGTCTGGAACGATATAATTTCTTAGGTTTGCAGTTTGTCTCAAAATTATAACTACCTACTCTCCTCGCCGTCTGTTTACTCATCCTTTAAGTGTTTCTAGATATGATTCACAGCTAACGTCTTCGAAAACGACTCGTTGAATATGCTGTTTTGTATTTTCTTAGACCAGTTATGTGGCCACCTGCTGGTAGCCTGGTACTATGAATTTTCTAATCGGTCCATAGGCCGGTCCACTGATTTTTTACGGACCGTTTTTTTTGGACCGGCCCATTAAGAAATACCGGTTTCGTACCGGTACACGGTACCGGTACCCACCCCTAATCAGCATGCATACATACACTGTCCCATAGGTAAATACTCTATATTGCCCTGATATCACACTTTTGCTGAAAATCAGGCAAAACATGGAACTCACATTCCCCAAATTGGGTCATCTTTTACCATAATGTACTTCTTGATAATATTGGAAAGTTAACGGATTTTACCAAATCCGAACCAGCTATGAGGTTGAGAGAGGGTCAATGTATTACTTTGGGGGAGGGACCGCTAAATGGACTTTCCTATGCAGCACATGGATAAGCCGTCAAAAACAATCACTTAAAAACACATGTATCTACATTTCAAACTTCAAATCTTACCACCCCTGCAAAGCTGGATTTGTCAGCTTGCTTTAGGTAAAAAAAGCAGGAGTTCAAGTCCAGCATTCTAACGAGCTAAAGACAGAAGTTTCAGATGAGACCAGGAATTCACCACCCCCCCCCCCCCCTCCTAATATATCAGTCCAACCATAAGAGAAGGGTTCAGAGGTCAGCCTAGTTGTAGTTGGCTGTTTCCAGCGTAAATCGACTGTGCCACAATCACCCCGCCACAACCACTGGCCAGCTCTCACAAACGAGCAGAGGAGCAGCTCCTGCAGCAGCCTCCCCATGCCAGTCAGAACCCCCCTTACTCAAGACTCCTGCATGGCCTCCACGTGGCCAACCTGGTAACTTGGGACTCACCACCCAAGGCTAACTATGCAGGGGATCTCGGAGCAACGAGCGGCCCCAGAGGTGCGGTAGGCATGACCCACCGACGTGTGGACACGCTCTGCCACCGACCAACGCTCATCCCAGCTATGGGTTTAATAGTAGAGGATGATCACTACCTCTGGCGATGAAGAGTGCAACTCTGACCACCGGCAAGAGGGCGCCTGTTATATGTCACAGAGGCGGCCAGTGATCAAGAGCAGGGAGTCCTGGGACCTGTGCAACTTATAATTATCATCTCTGGTCGAAGACAGAGATGACAAAGGCGAAGGGCGGAGGTAGGATGACAGTTTGCTGACCACCCTACAACGGCCACTGGACTATGAGAAGGACAACTCATATGACAAACCATACTGCAGGAGTGGCGACCGCAGTTATTATTAGCAATGTAAAAACAATTAGCAATAGAGTCCCTACTATAGCTCCCCCCACAGACCGAGATCCAAAGGGTCCCCATGATGACTTGTCCCCAAACCCGCAAGGAAGGAACAAGCCTGATGGAGGTACCTGTACCTTCGCCAAATGATTTTAACCATTATAACTGATGTATTTAGGAGTGTTTCTCATCAATCATAAATCATACCAGTTGATTGTCTTCGGCCAAATAACAGAAGTTGTCCAAAGTATGAGCCTATCAAAGAAGGTTATGCTAATATTTATCATCAATTATGCAAATGAGGTCCTTATTAGCATAATTTCATTCAACGATGTCCACATTCACATAACTTTCAAATGCAACAAGTATGAAATTGCCATCATTTACCTGTATGTAATTATGGTAGTTTCTCATTAATTATGCAAATTACGCCTACAATTGTTTCTATCTATTAACATTCCTCTCTTCCTCAATTACAAGTGTCACATATTTGAATACAGTCAAACCTGCCCAAGGCGACCACCCGGCGGACCGAGCAAAAATGGTCGCGATGGACAGGTGGTCGCCATGAAGAGGATTCCACTCACATGTTTCCAGGTCGAGGTTTTCAAATACAGTACGTAAATGGATGGAAATTATGTGAATTTAGACAGCATGACCCCCACCAGGTTCAATTCTCATTGACAGAAAGATCCTACAAAAATTTTATTTTCCGTTATCGTTGTAATAATTGTATACCACTACATCGTGTACAAATTTTCGTCATAATTTTGACTACAAAACAATGGTTGCCTCGATAATCTCGCAGCGCCCTCCCGAATTCACACCTTACACACACGCACATCATCGAAGTTTTAAGGCCTAAGACAAATCCCGAGATATAACACCTGCTGGCCCCAGCATTTTTTGGGGCGCCGACCGCTGGATAAAATTAGGGTCAAAAAGTTTTCGATCTGACAACTAAAGATGAAAACGGAACGGTGTGATTTCGTCTCGCCGCGCCGCCAAGCTCTGTGCGACCGCATGGAAAGGTAAGTCAGTGCAGCAGAACGCACAGCGTCCAATAAAGGTTTGTGAGATTCATGGAAATAAAAAGAATATAAGAATATCAATTTTCATCAATAACTAGAGTATTCGCAAATGTTCATACACAAAAGCATCGTGTTTTAGAAAGGTCAGCGGTACGTCAAATCCGAGCCGCGCCAAAACCAAGATGGCGTCGGGACCAAGGAACAACATTTCTCGCCCGATGTTTTGCCCGCCGCAAAGTCATTTTTCGGTGGAATTTAGTAAGACACAGTGACATTTTTGTTGAAAATACAAAAAAATAGATAGTAATTTCTGTTAGCTGTGAAATCTGACTTTTTGACGCCATGCACTATGTATTCGTTTTGAAAATTGAGTTTAAACCGAACTGAGTTTGCAGTAAACTACAAGATTACGATAGGCACAACAACATCACAAACATTTGTCTTTTTACAATGTTTATAGGGGGAACGTTTTATCAAAACAGTTCATGGAGGAATCGATGCTATAACATTGCTATTCCATATATTTTTGTCCTTATTTTTGTCCTTCAAAGTCTTGAAAACATTTCCGTGAAATCCGACAGCAAAATGATCCGATGTCAGCGCACGCTTGAAAATTAGGCGGCCGCCATGGGCAGGGATTGTGCTCTGTGCGGTCCCAATTCGTGGCGGTCGCGGTCGCGTTGGACAGGTGGTCGCCTTGCAATTGGGCAGGCAGCTTAATGCTTGTGCCTATGGGGAAAATTTTCGGGACCGAGAAAAAGCGGTCACCATGGCCAGGTGGTTGCGTTGAAAAGGTGGTCGCCTAGGCAGGTTTGACTGTAGTCATATTATGGAACACAGCGGGCTTTTGAAATTGTCTCATTAGTTATGCAAATTAGAAAATCTGATTTGCAGAATTATATCTAATCATACAAAGCATCATGAAAGCTTTCTACATACCAAAAATCAAGACCATCTATTACGCCCATCTTGAGTTATAGTATTAATACTCATTGATTATGCAAATGAGGTCTTCATTTGCATAGCTGATAATATCTATTAATATTTCTCTCCTCCTCAGTTACATGTCACATGTTTGAGAGTCCTATCATGGAATTTGGAGGATGTATAAACTTTCCTCATCAATTATGCGAATTACATACTTATATGCATAATAAGTATCTAATCATGTACATCATCACTCAAGCTATCTACTTACCAAAAATCAAAACCATCCATCAAGCCCATCTTGAGTTACAGTATTTTCTCATTAATTATGCAAATGAGGTCATCATTTACATAGTTGATATCTATTAATATTTCCCTCCTCCTCAGTTACATATGTCATAAGTTTGAGAGTCCAATTATGGAATTTGGCGAATGCATAAACTTTCCTCATTAATTGTGCAAATTACATGTACATACTTATTTGCATAATAAGTATCTAATCATGTACATCATCACCCAAGTTATCTACATTGTACTTACCAAAAATCATGACCATCCATCAGGCCCTTCTTGAGTTATTCCATTTCAAAGTCTGAAGCAAAACCTGCTCCTGCAGTTCCAAAAAAGCTGTTAGGGGGCCCAAACCTATATCACTTACTCACTGTCCGAAGAGCTATCTACCACTTAAAAATCAGGACCATAGCATGTCCAGAACACGAGATATGAAAACTGGAAGTTCCGCTGTAGTACCGTAACAAGCCGCTAGGGGACCCAAAATCTAATGATTTCCAAGTCTCATCAAGACCTACCCACCTACCAAATATAAAGACAATCCATCCAAGCCTTCTCGAGTTATGCTGTACGTTACAAACACACATACATGTACACACACACACACACACACACAAACGCTACCCTCTGCATAACCTTCTCGCCGAAGGTAATAAAACAGCCCTAAGTGCCAAAGAGGCCTACTACTAGACAGTACTACATGTAGTTTTTCTTTCAACATTCAGGGCATTTTTCTGTACATGTGTGCATTTTATCATGAACTTTAGTTTTAACTTTATTTCAACCAAGGACTAGGAGATTTTATACTAAATAAATGCTAAACAACTGAAAGACTAGAAGTAGTATCTAATTTCTAGTTCATGATTGTGCAGAGATCTGGACTAACCTGCCCTTAATTGGAATGTTAAACATAAAATTTGCTCATCAGCAACGTACATGTAGCTCTTGTCCTAGCCTGGCTTTCGAGGTCTGTCTCGATCAGTGATATTTGTCATATCACTATAAATATTTAGCATGTATATGTAGCAAGACTACAGCAACACTAATGTTTCTGCCTGTCGAAACAACTGCACACACACAGAAACAACACATTGAAAATACCAGCACCTGTTCATAGCTGAGTATTTGATGCAAAAGTGACAATCAAATATGAAAACTGTGAATATTTATAGATATATAGTAAACATTTAGACTTTCCCAGTTGAGTGCTCAAGGTCAAAATACCCTGTAGTGAGAAATAAGTTTTTGAGATCGTAGAAAAATTCTATTTCTACTGAAGTTCTAGTAGCGATTTGGCAAGCTCGTGACCTGTACACAATATATTCATCATCATCACTGCTTTTTTCTTCATTAAAACCAGAAGATCACAAGTTTTGACAAACTGAGAGAGACCAACACCGACTGACAGTTTCGATCAAAAAGAAGGAGTGGAAATGCAAACAGGTGGAGGAACAGACCACATGTCCACAATTAACAACAGTGTTCTTATTATAAGGCTGGGTTGGGGTTTTGTGCGCGTGAGAAATTTGCGCATGAAAAACTTGCGCATGAAAAATTTGCGCGTGAAAAAATAAAGTTCAAGAAATGTGTAGGAAAATGTACACTACAAAATTCTTAGACAGAAAAATGTTACCCCATGCCATGAATTTGCATCTGTTTCCTGAATTTTGGGTTTGAATATTAGGTCCATTGGGAATGCCTCACAAGGGATTTAAAACTTGAAATAAGTATCTTATTGTTGCTTTCTACAGTTCAAAATATTGTTCTTACAATCTACAAGTGATTTTTAAGTGATTTTCAAATGTTTCAAAAGTTTTCACGCGCAAAAAAGTTTGAAATTTGCGCATGAAAGCATCTGCTTGAGAAAAGATGAAATTAGGCTAATAGAATGGAGAAAATCTTCAAATAGTTACATTTTACAATACAAAACCTTATATAAGTAGGTTGACTATGTATTTCTTAAAGATTTAAGTGATTTTCAAATGTTTTGGTTTCAAGCCCCTAAAAGCCCATAAATTCAGGTGTCAGATGCAAAATTGTATCATGGGATCACATTTTCCTGTGTAAGAAAATTATACTACACATTTTCTGACACATTTTAAAGAAAGTGCACATACTTCAGGGATTACTTATGTAAATATTCACCATCATGTCTTTCTTTCTTGTTGTTGTTTACTCTCACCTCTCAAATAAACGTACCGGTACGTTTATTTTTTTTTCGCCTAAAAATCCGCCCGGTACTTTTTTATTTTAGACGACACGTTTATTTTTTTTCTAAAATTGGGATTTTGCTAACCAGAAATCCCACTAAAATCGAAATTTTAGGTTTTTCTGCCCATACATGTGTTGTATTTCCCCGGTACTTTTGCTAGTAATTCGCTATTTTTCGGCCTAGCGGCATTGATTTCCCCACCGCTATGACTGGCGGCGGCCTTAAATTGTGAAATCCTTGCGGCACTCGTAACATAATATCGGTCGATCTCGCTATGACGTTACATAGTTAACGTTGTTATTGGGGAAAATGAGACGCAACACTGACATTTCAAAATGCAATTTTCATGTAAATAACTTTGACAGTCTCTGTTTACATCTTAAACCAAAGCACACTGATCAAAAACGTGTCGAGTAGTAACGTTAACGTTAGACTTGCACAGGGAAGAATTCGATGACCGCTATCGGCAGCGCGGCGGAAGAATAATTTGTTCACAGAAGATACATTACACGTAAAAAATACAATTATAACTTAACTTCCCTTGTGATATGTGTTTTGATGCCGCAAAATCTAAGAACGGCAAAAAACGAGCGGTAAACGACAGCATGTAAGTAACGACATCATGTTTTGCCATCGAAACATGGCGGCGGCACCATCAGGCGTGGTGACAGTAAAACTAGCAGCATATTGCATAGTGCAGATTACGATCTTTAAAATAATACCGTAAACACGTGGAAAATATTATATTCTGCAGCAACGATAGACACAGAATTCTATCTATATTTTAGGAGGGTTTGTATTTTAGAATAACCGTAAGATTTTCCAAATTTAGCGGTAAAGGGCCGTTTCTATTGTCAAAATGTAATCGGTAATTTCTTCGTATGTGCGGCCTGAGACGCTGTGCTACTTTTACAGTCGAGCTCTGTTCAATATTGTGGGCTCAACCGCGGGAACTAAAAATCCGAGCGTCTCACAAAAACTTTGCTCTCGACGCTATGGAGCAAAAGTTTATGGACATTACCCTTTTTTTGGTGTTCATATTTGTTTTTTTTTTGGGGGGGGGGTAATGTCTTTAGAAAATTTAGCCATCTGATGATTTTGATTATACAGTCAAACCTGCCTAGGCGACCACCTTTTCAACGCGACCACCTGGCCATGGCGACCGCTTTTTCTCGGTCCCGAAAATTTTCCCCATAGGCACAAGCATTAAGCTGCCTGCCCAAGGCGACCACCCGTCCAACGCGACCGCGACCGCCACAAATTGGGACCGCACAGAGCACAATCCCCAAAAATCAGTTCTCATGAGCAATGAAACTATGCAAGTATGAACCTTCCTCATGATTGAAATGAAATACAACCACATCCCTAAATAGGGACCTCGGGTATAATCATAGTTCTATTATGCAACGGCATGGCGGCCTTGCCACAGCACACGTCTTTGACCAAGAACACCGGGTTATCAAATCGTACAGAGTATACAGAATGTAACGTTGGGTAACATAAATTCGCGGGGTACTTAAATTCACGATTTTTCGAAAACGGGGTATTTAGGGATATGTGCTAGATGTAAAATCAGTTATAACGCCAGCAATGCAAACCGGATAGACTAACGTATTCAGAACACTGGCTGAAAAGCTTTGATAACCATGCATTAGAAGTTGGCGACGTCAAAAACTCTCCGTCCCTTATTGACAGAGTCTGGGGGATTCGTGGGAGAATCACACTGCACGGTTGTTCGCTGGTTTATGAGACAAATGTCACATCTCCTGCCTGCTAAACACAATTATCTGCAAGACAACTTATTACAATCTCTTTTGCTAACCTGCAACTGGATTCTAAGTGTGATCAATCATCAAAACTTCTCTTTGTTGCTACAACCTACATCACGTGTATTTTCCCGCCGCCATATTGTTAACCAGAATCCTGTCGTCAAGCAGACGACAAAGGTTTGTGGGGAACACTTTTCTGTCTAAATGTTGCGTGTGATAGTGAACTGAAGACGATATTTTCCTCACAGTTTGCTCTTAACACAACAAGGAACACATGGACATAGTAGTATAACCATTGCTACGGCATCCAGCTAACTTCCCATGAATAATGTACACGTTGCCATGACGGTGGGGATCGACTTTGAGTGACGTTCTACCGACTCAACAAACGGGATTTTGCCGAAGGCCTGATGTGTGCGGTACAGCCGTTTTTTCGTGTATTTTTTTTACTTGGACACGTCTATATCCATAGCACTCTCCTCAAGCCAAGGATGGAACGAATAGCTGCTGTTTAAAATGTAATTAGCGGTAAGATATTCAAGACGAATCTTCTCTCCCGAAATAATGTTCACACCTGTCCGACAACACCGTCATTGTGCGTGCGGCGGACGGTAGTTTCAAGTTGAAATATTATGGTGTCAGCACGACTAGAGACAAAATCTACCATACATATGATTAGTGCAAAGATAGTACATGATACTGACAGAATAATAGAAAAAAAGGGTGGTTTATTGTTCTGCTAGATTGATTTCAGTCAACCATTATGGGAAAAATGGCGAATTTATGTTACCCAACGTTATATAATATATAGCTGCTCTGCTTGATAAGTGTGTTTTTCTTTTTTTACAGGCTTAGGTTTGGAGCTTGAGGCTAAGGCCTAGACTAGAGCTCCCTCATATGCGGGACCGCCGGCTTTATGTCCCCATCCGAAATGGCGAATGCACTCCTTTACAACATGTCCGAGCAGCAAACTCCAGCCCACATATCCACAGATTTTGATCCGTATTGCAAAGCAGCAGGGTTGTGTTACTTCTTGCGTCAGAGGGTCATGTTTCGTTATGGTTCTTCCCTTAACTTGCACGATAACTAGTACTTGTACTAAACATGTGTATACATGTATGCATGTGACATGTTCTAGGGTGTACTGTACATCGCAAATAAACATTGGTCTTTGACAAGCAAAGAGTACACACACGTTAATAAAAACAACTCAATGTCCCCATCAGGACATCTGATTGGTAGCAGTAGTCTATAATTTTTACGTAATAATTCTATCAATAATCAACTGTTCACCAATTCGTTACTCGAGTATGCCTGGATTAGCACCTGCAGTGTTACTGAAACATAACTTGAGTTCTGAGATTACATCAACTCCAACATTAACATTAAAAGGGTTTAAATCTTAACACGCTGTTCGAAGGGAAGGCCAACATTGTACCGCCAAACAACACAATTTTAAAAATCATTATTATTATCAAACATGAATATCATTAAAAAAACCGTGTCAGGAGTCCCGCGCCTAGTATAATATGTAAACAAACCTGGGCCGAAATTCTGACGGAAGAAAGATATGTAGAGTTCTGGACGTGTTAAGACTGTGATAACTGTACAGTAAGTAGTCTAAGAGTGGAGATTTTAACAACCCGGACGTGAAGACTGGAGGATCTCTGCATGGCGTGAACCTAAAAGGCGATCGACAAATCCGGTAAAGTCGCGACCTGAAAAAATCGACTGAAAAATACCGTGAAGAAGGAATGTTCACTTACAATATTCCACTACAGGAGGTACAGACGAATGATCCTATGGTTGTGTTGACGTATGTAGGCCCCTTTTGATCGCAGTCGAAACATTTCTTGTTGTAGGGCAGCGCCGCCAACTCACGTATCTGCTTCAGATTTTTCTCCTCCTGCTTACGTCTGGACGCCATCTTGGATTTTTTTTCCCAGTCACGAGCACCTCCGGAAATCCACGAAACTACGCCCTCGCCTGTCGGGTATTTCCGGTCAGTATCTAACATTACAGGGTCTAGAAAATTTACTCCATAGAGACGCTAACTATTCTGGGTGGGGAACTCCACAGACATGGTTGATCGCTATTGTTTACTACTATCAAAGGAAACATATAGTTTTTGCTCGTTTTCTTCAGACAATTAAGACAATTATGACCTAAACTAGACGACTGTAACCATGGTTACTGCAGGTTTGGCTGACATCCTGTGGTGTTCGCTCACACAATGTAGCAAGTGGCAGGACATAGCTGGAGGGACTGGTCACCGACTACTAGTACAACATATGGATCTGTTTGAGTAAGACTAAATAGAGCAGTATTTTTTAGGCTAGACCACGTTAAGTTAAACTTTGTATTTTTGCCTTTCTAATATTTAAGTACGTTTTTATGTACGTTATCAATGGACAGGAGTGTTTCCCCTTTGGGAAGCATCGAATGAAAAAGCTTTCAAATGGATGGATTGTGATGATATTTGACTTGTTAGTAGTTCTTGGGAAGACAAAAGGTCAAGGCTAGTTTTGACTTCAATTGGTACAAAAGCGAAACTTCCTCCTTTTGTATCTTCATTGCCGTGCTATGGTCTTTATTTTTGGCGACGCCTCGGGGGCGAGCCAAATTTTTACTATATTGTGTGCAGATTGCAAGAATTCTAAGAATTGTACAGGAATGTGAAAGTCCATGGGACGATAACTCAAGAATGCCTGGATGTATTGTCTTCATATTTTGTAGGTGGGTAGGTCTGTGGGAGACCTTGTAATGATTGGATTTTGGGGCCCCTAGCGACTTTCTATGGTACTGCAGGGGAACTTTCACTTTTCAAATCTCGTCTTCTGAACATGCTATAGTCATGATTTTTAAGTGGTGGATAGCTCTTTGTAAGGAAAATATGTCCTGTAGATTTGGACCCCCTAGCGGCTTTTTTGGAACTGCAGGAGCTGATTTTGACTCAAACTTTGAAAGAGAATAACGCAAGAAGGGGATGACGGATCATCATAATTTTTGGTGTGAAGATAGCTTAAGTGATGATTTACATAATCATATGCCAATTATGCAAATCAACATCTGATTTGCATTATTAATGAGGACAGTTAATAAATCAGCTGCATTCTATTATAGGACTCTCAAACACATGACATATGTAACTGAGAAAGAGATGAATATCGATAGATATCAATTATGATACTAAATTTGAATAATTAATGACAAAATACTATAAATCCATAATGGTAAATGATGGGGATTTCATTTTTGCACCATTTGGAAGTTGAGTAAATGTGGCCACTATTAGACACAAATCTTGCATAGAGGGCTTCATTTACATAATTTATGAGGAAATTGTACAATATTTTTTTGTGAAAACAAGATTTTCATACATTGGACAACTTGTGTTATTTTGGTAGAGAAGGTGATCGACTGATATGATTTTATAATTATGCAAGGTCCTTATTTGCATGTGGGTTAAAAACGAAAACGTTAACAGAGACCACCGTCGCCATGGCAACATCTTTTTATGTTGTCAATCTTGTTTCAACCGGTTCGACGTTTGGTGAATGTTAAGCTGTCTGCATGGCAGGCATGTTGTACTTGAGATAAGTATTATTGATTTAGGACAAATGGAGCATATAGATATAAATGAATTAAGATAATGAGAACCTAATTACAGGTTTGATGAATGTCAGAATTGTATATACAGACGAAGCCACTTAATTGCACCTCGGATAAACGCACCTTCGGTTTAATTGCACCGAATCCCAATATCCAAAACCGGTTCCCATTCACTGCATTGTTAGTGACTCCGCATATCTGCGCCGCGCATGGTCACCAATGCCGGATAACTGCACCAATTTCTTTCAAAAATCCTCGACAAGTTAACTGAAAAGGTGCGCTATAATCGACAAACGCGGTACAAATGAGCCGATACCCGCCGGTGTAAAGGCGCAATACCGCCAATATGTTTAAAACTGTTTTGAGTAACAAAAGAAGGCGGTCTCCATTGACAGTTGCGTTGATGGGAATCGTATGGGAGGTCCCGGGCGGGTCATCCGTAATCAGTAACCAGGTTTTAGTTTCAATTCCTAGTTTCATGACGGTACATGATTTACGTAAATCGACAACTGCACTGTAATGTAACACAGAAACTGTTATCCCATGACTGGTATGACGATGTTTCAGAATGCCTCCCCTGTAACATTACGTGTGCTGTTATGCGGTAGATCGCATGGAAAAATGAAAGAATGCAAAATCAAAACAGGTTCGTAGTCATTTCTTTATTTTCAGCAAAGGGTCAATAAATAAAGTTAATAACTGAATAATTTCGTCTGTTTTCTTTATGCTAATGTTTCTGACTAACAATACACCCCCTCGCCCATGGTGGTGCGGTCCAGCTGGGCATTTCGCATAATTGCACCAGCCGGATAATTGCACCAAAAACGCTGACAAATGGATGGTGCAGTTAAGCGGATTCTACTGTATAATACAATCACCCCCTTCGTCCAGTGGGCACCGCCAGCTTGGTTGACTGACGTCATGACATATTGCGGTCGCTCACACGTTTTCGCTGAAGTACCATTGACGATTACTAGTCGGCGCTTCAGTTCAAGTTTACATATCATACTGCATGTCCATGTCTCTGCACGTATTTTGTCTTCTTTAAAGGCATCCATAGCATTTTATGAGGCTTGAAACTTGAATAAAAAATCTCAAATTTCTAGTCATTCCTTCACATTGTAAGTTTCAATAACACTATACCATTACAAATCGGCACTAAAGGAGCAAAGATACGATGTCGTTGTGCGGTGAGAAAATCCAAGTCCTAATAGACTGATCCTGACTGTCCATCACAATTAGCGGTTCGACCAATGAGAGAGTGACTGCATGTCCGTCAAATATTTGCATTTTTACGTTTTAATTTTGCATTTCTACGTTTTGACGGAAGTGGGCGGGGCTATGGTATCGGTCTATTTACACTTGGCGCGTGAAACGAAAATATCACAATGTAGCTTATTTTTGTGCCGCTTTTGAGCACTTTTGATACGAAATCCGCACGCAAATGTGGTAAACAGTGGCATTAAATGTCAATTTCATAAACATTACAGCAACTAAAATATTTCCAGTTTTCAAGCCTCATAAGATGCTCTGTGTGCGTTTAAGGACAACAATTGTTTATTGTTCGCTTAATTGTACTTCTGCCGAGAGTGTTAATATTTTCGATACCGTTTGTGGTTGGTTTGTGTGTTGACAACATAGCTCGAGAAGTTTTGGCTGGATCTTTATTACCTTCGCAAAGAAGGTTATGCATAGGGTAGCGTTTGTATGTAACGTTATGTGTATGTATGTATGTATGTATGTATGTATGTATGTATGTATGTATGTATGTATGTATGTATGTATGTATGTATGTATGTATGTATGTATGTATGTATGTATGTTTGTATGTATGTATGTATGTATGTATGTATGTATGTATGTATGTATGTATGTATGTATGTATGTATGTATAGAAGACCAGAATAACTCAAGAACGCCGGGATGGATTGTCGCGATATTTGGTATCTTGGTAGGTCTTGGTGAGACCTGAAAATGATTAGATTTTGAGCCCCCTAGCGGTTTCTTACGGTACTGCAGCCGAACTTCCTGTTTTGATATCTGGACATGCTATGGAACTGATTTTTCAGTGGTAGATAGCTCTTTAGACAGACAGGAAGTGGTTTTTTAAGCACATATAAGTAGATTTGGGCCCCCTGGCAACTTTTTCTGGAACTGCAGGAACAGGTTTTGCTTCAGACTGTGAAAGGGAATAACTCAAGAAGGGCTTGATGGATGGTCATGCTTTTTGGTGAGTGGATAGCTTGAGTGATGATTTACATGATAAGATACTTATTATGCAAATCAGTATCTAAATTATATAATTATTGAGGAAAGTTTATACATCAGCCAAATTCCATGATAGGACTCTCAAACATGTGACATATGTAACTGAGGAAGAGAGAAATATTAATAGATATCAACTATGCAAATGAAGACCTCATTTGCATAATCAATGAGAAAATACTATAACTCAAGATGGGCTTGATGGATGGTCATGATTTTTGGTATGTATATAGCTTACGTGATGCTTTGTATGATTAGACGACAATTATGCAAATCGGATTCTAATTTGCATAATTAATGAGGCAATTTTAAAAACTCGCTGTAATCCTTGATATGACTATTCAAATATGTGACCATTGTAACTGAGAAAGAGAGGAATGTTGATAGATAGAAAATGTGCAAGTGAAGACTTAATTTGCATAATTAATGAGACATAACTATTATACCATACTGGTAAATGACGGCAATTCCATACTTGTGGCATTTGGAAGTTATATTAATGTCAACATCGTTGACTAAAATTATGCTAATAAGGACCGCATTTGCATAATTGATAAATCTTACCATAACCTTCTTTGTTAAGCTCATACTAGTACTTTGGACAACTTCTGTTATTTGGGTGGGGAAGACGATCAACTGGTATGATTATAATTGATGAGAAACACTCCTAATACGTCAGTCATAAAGGTTAAAATCATTTGGCGAAGGTATGAGGTCGTGGAACTCTAGTTGTATTTAGTAGGTGGTCAGAGGTTTGCAAAACATAGGCCAAGTTCGGTCCCGTGGGCCTCCTAGTGAATTTCTAAGGTACTGCAACAGAATTTTGATTTTGATACCCTAAACTCTAGACATGCGCTATGCTATGGCCGTGATTTTCGAGTGGTGGTCAGCTTGCTTGGGACATAAGTAAGCAATGCAGGTCCGGGTCCCCTTGCGTCTTTCATGCAACGGCAAATTTTGTTTCTGACTTTGAAAGAGAAGTTAAAACTGACTAGGTGATTTTTGTTCAAATATACAGTGAACTTGAAGTTATGCATCATACATAAGTATCCAATTTGCTAGTTAATGAGGAACGTCTATAAATCACCCTTGAGTCACCGAAACGTCGGTATGAATAAAACATGCATTTAATAAACATGTTCGTATATATGACCTTCGTAACAAGATGAACTTCAGATCACAGAACGCTTCAACAAACCGCTTTGCAAAGTCTTTTGTTCCTTCCTTAAGTTATTGGAAAACATTAGACTTGGCAATACGCAGTTGTAGCTATTCCATTTTTCGAATGTATTTGTTTAAATCTGTATACGACCCACCCGTCAAAGTTAGACATTTTAGTTATGGCCCCGATATGCCTCCACTCTTCTAGCACGTTTTGCATTGCTGCTTGAATGACAATCTTTTCAGTCATGGGCTAGTTAATAGTCCAGCTCGTAGCTGCCATCCTCCCAGCATGTCCGATATGCTCGGTTCATTACCTCGCATAGCGGCCCTGCAATTTCCAGCCTGTGAACTCGCTTCTGGCGACGTCACCACCAAAACAGCTTCAGCCAATCAGAGGGTTTGCTAAAGCTCATCTCGAGCACAAGCGCAAAGGACGTTGGGAAGCTATCAACCAATCAGGTTCCGTCTTACATCGCTAATTTGGGTTGAGAGCAAAAATAACGGTTGTTTGTACCAAATAAGGCTAGCTCATTAATTATTCATGAGCCATAACCTGTTTGTGCCAAATAAGGATAGCTCTTTAATTATTCATGAGCAACTGTCAATAACGTCGCCAGAAGCGAGTTCACAGGTTGGAAATTGCAGGGCCGCTATGGGAGGTAATGAACCGAGCATATCGGGCATGCTGGGAGGATGGTACATGTAGCTGCGGGTGCCAATGTGAATCAATCTCCCATTTCTTACCTCACTGCCAATTACAGGTTAATCAGGGTCCTCTTCTCCTCGGCCAACTTGCAAGGATCGTTGGACACATTTTTGACGGTGCTTTAAAACATCCCCTACTTCCTGGATCCGCTCTTTGTTCCTCTAAGATAAGACTCAGACTCCCATTACCCAAAGCGAACGTTTTATACCTGTTTGATTCAAAGGATTCAAATAACTTTATCCGTGTCCTACCAGAAATTTCTAGGGAGTGGGTGTGCTCATGGAAGTAAAATTTGGACCTTAGATTAATGTTTTGATTGCATTTGTCAGTTTCTGGATCATAATATCTTTGTTTAGTTTTTTTTTTCTAATTTGATTGTCACTCAGACTGTGGCCTGGCAAGGTGGCATGGTCAATCTGAACTTTCGTGTCCTGGACGATCTTGTTTCAGGGGTGCAATGTCACAAAATAATCTATTTATCCGGGCGGATCCGCTGGCGGGGTTACATTGCAGTAAAATAGACACAAGCAGGAAAGTAAGGATTCGCGCCCTATTTTGTAACAGTCACTAAATATCTTATAACCAGAAAAATCTACATCCAGATTAATATATATTACTGTGTCTCAAAGGTTGCTCATGATTTTCAGTTTGGAATCTCCATAGTAAAACCAACCATTTCAATGCAGATCACTTCATTAACCCTTAAGCTGCCAGGTTTTTTAGCCAAGTAAAAATCAAAAATGTTTGACCCCTGACCTCCCTCACGAAACCCGCGAAACATCCGGCGGCGCTAACTCCCCTAACTTCCCGGCTTCGCGCGCTACACGCACGCAAAGCTGTTTTGTTCTGGGGAATACCCTATCCCGGTTATAACCGGGTCCAGCACACAAGGCATATTTCTGTATCCCTAATTAAGTCGGGACTGGCAGCTTAAGGGTTGTAATATTCACAAATATGTTTCTTACTAGAAAACAATTATGCAAAAGTATACAATGCAAAGTACATTACTACATGACCACCCCAGTAACAAATTGACATGTAAATTTTCCTAGGTACTCCAACACAGCGTCCTAGAAATTTTCTTAATTCAAAGCAAAATGCGTTAAGATTGTAATAGTTGTGTTCTAAAGAATCCATTGTCAAACTGGCGGCTGTGAGGTCAACTTCATTCAACATGACAAATGTCTGCCTGCCATTATTAAAGGCACACAGAGCATTTTATGAGGCTTGAAAACTGGAAATATTCTAGTTGCTGTAATCTTTATGAAATGGACATTTAATGCCACTGTTTACCACATTTGCGTGCGGATTTCTCATCAAAAGTGCTCAAAAGTGGCACAAAATAAGCTACATGGTGATATTTTAGTTTCACGCGCCTAGTGTAAATAGACCGTGGATACCATGGCCCCGCCCACCTCCGTTAAAACGTAGAAATACAGAATTCAAACATAAAAAAATGCAAAAATTTGACGGACATTTAGTCACTCTCTCATTGGTCGAACTGCTAATTGTGATGGACAGTCAGGACCAGTCTAATAGGGCTTGGATTTTCTATCAGATCTCACCACACAACGACATTGTACCTTTGCTCCTTTCACGTCGATATGTAATGGTATAGTGTTATTGAAACTTACTATTTGTAGAAATAGCTAGAAATTGGAGTTTTCTTATTCAAGTTTCAAGCCTCATAAAATGCTCTGGATGCCTTTAAGTCTTTATTCTTCGTTCCCTTTTGCAAGACCAAACTTTTAACATTTTGTGCATTCGTTCATCTACTCTATACTCTTTGTACTCATCATACTCTATCTTACAATGCAACTTCATTCAAGTTCATTCAACCTCTTCTTTATTCCCCGAGCATTAAAACTGCTAAACCACACAGACTGTTGACACAAGTTCTTACTGTACAGTGTTACGGATGAACATTGAGCCACTAATGTAATCTCAACTGCTCGAACTGTCAAGTTGTTAAAGTTTTATGTATAAGGGAAACTTGGATTGGCGCCTTATTTTAATCTGTTCGAGCGATGTTATCTTAAACTCGTAACGTTTTAGACAATTTTCACATAGTGAATTTTACAAATAATGAGCGCTTTGTAAATTATGACGCATTTCATGTGCATATTTCTATGAAATTGTCACATGCAAGGTCATGAGAAATAAAACTGAATCTGAATCTAAATCAACAAGCTTACTGTCTTTGTTTCTACAATTACTTGAAGACCATAACATATTTCTTCACGTATAACATTTAGTTACTGGTACAGATATAGTTATAACCAAATTACTAAGAAAATGTAGAACTATTACTACTAAATTTCACATTCAAAACATGTCAAATTCAGCAGATGTAATTACAATTTCAACTTAAAACCAATTAGTAATTGCTTTGCCGCTAGATTTTCAAACTTAGATTCTCTACACTCAACAAAGAAGGACAAAAACTATTTTCCCCTGTTCTTGACTTAGTAATGAATAATAAGTTCAATACCTACACGTTAAAGATGACCTCTATATAAACGCATTTGGATGTCTCACAAAGACCTACTCACATACTAGATATGAAGACAATCTGTTCGTTGAGTTATCGTCCTGTGGACTGAAATTCCTGTGGACGCATTCCTGTACAATTCTTAGAATTCTTGCAGACAACACTCAATACCATTAGGCTCGTACCTGAGGCATCGCCAAACAAACTTTCATGGCGATTAAGCACATGTTAACCTTAGGCCACAGCAAGTAATTTTTATGGATGACATCAGCGCGCTCATTAATCTTAGCCTGATTTCGAAATAAAAAAACAAGAAATTTCATTGCCCTCCGACGGTGGTCAACATGCCAAAAATTGGCAAATATGTCGTAAACGTTGACAGTCTAAGGTGTTTCATTGCATATGAATATCCAGTGTAGTTCCTGCCCATGATGGTATAATAACAAGCTGTTTTCTGCATTTGTTCTAGCAAGGACATTATATAAATAATGGGGGGTCTAGTTAATTGAGCTGTATGCACAAGGTGTTTCATCGCGTATGAATTCCCAGTGTAGTTGCTTCAGATGATGGTACAACTAGCTCTTTTCTGCATTTGTTGTATGTTTCCATTAAATCAAGGAGGTTTTATATTATATATGAAACCTCATTGGTTGAATACAGGAATAAAAGACCTGTTGGTCATGATATCATATTTCGTCGCCTCAATTCTTGTTTAACAAGACTTATGATCTCAAAATTTGAAAATATAGGAAACTTGTTTTTTTGGCCCGCCTCGTTTTGTTTTTTCGCCCTATCTCATTAATTTTAGAGTCTGCGGAGGATGTCATCCATAAAATTTACTTGCTGTGGCCTCATGTACGAAAATATTCTATCTACTTACGTTGCCTAATACATAGATATAAATCAAAAGCTGAGCCAGTCTATTTTTTTGCCGCTTTTTTTTATTTCGATCTGTGTAACTCGCTTCATACAAGCTTACTAACAAATCTACACGTGGTCTAGCTTATAGAAATGATGTAAGCTATACAGACATCAGGTCACAGACATGTTGTAAGGGATTGCATTCGTCATTTCGGATGGTGATGTAAAGCTGGCGGTCCCGTGTATGAGGGAGCTTCAGGCATTAGCCTCAAGCATCAAACCTCCGCACGTAAATGAACCCAACACACTTATCGAGAGGAGTTGAGGCCGGTGACCCAGTGTGCTTGGCCAAAAACGCGAGCCGTAGCAAAGGCGCATTGCACTACCACTAGCTACTTGAAAAAGCATCATGCTTCACCTCAAATGGGGATACCTTGAAACGAAAGCAGGTCTAGTTTACAGCTGTAGCACGAGGTGGGAACTAAGTATGACAACTGGCAATATCTACAATCTACAATCGACTAACCACACGTGTTCACCAGCCTAATTAATACCCGGGCAGCGTCTGATTCGAAACCAAGCGGGATTACTGATTATTCTAAATTGCTCCCACAGGCTATTCAGCAACTGATAGTCAAAAGTTATCCAGCTACAAACCAATAGCACTTAACATTTTAAGCAACCATTGAGACAACAAGAAGCAAATACTTTAAGTGGCATGATATAAGAATGTTCATACATTATCAAGCCCACTTTGATGCACTAACTTGATTTTGGGTTTTAAAACACGTACTTAAGGCAGGATATGACGTACTGTAAGTTTTGGTGTGGTTGCTTGAAAGGCAAGAAAATCGACAAACGCATCAACCATGAGGTTTTCTTATTGGTTGGTATTGGTGTCAGCTGGTCCCAGTCTGGCCAATAGCGGTCCTTGATGCGGTTGCAGTAGGCCAGCAGGTTAGGACAGTCCAAAGTGACAATTCTGTGTAGGTAGGAGTCTGGCGCGGTCCAAACTATCTCTGACAGCTGACCGAACACTGCTGCATCCACCTCAGTAGGCTCATCTCCCGTCAGGTAAGGTTTAGCACCTGATATAGAGAAACAAACATATGATAGAATGGGCATGATAAGCCACCTCACTGTTCTGAGTTCGCAAATGCAAAGTGAGATGCATAGTGGTCTATGGTCAGATGTTAAGGCCCATAACTCGTAAACAATGCTTTGTTCTTGGTCTAGTCGTCTTGGCCACATATTCGTCTCAAGGGCCTTAACATCTGACCTTACCCACAATCTCCTGCACTATGAGGTTTATTTTTGCTTACCGTGTTAAGGTCACAGAATGATGCGCGTACATAAAGCAGACGGCCAAATTTATCAAAGACTAGGTAGAGAGTGTAATGTGAGAGCAATCAAACTGTAAACTGTGCTGCACGGTGTAGAAAAATGCCGGCTTTGAGAAAGTTTGATTTGGATTGAGAATGTTTTCCAGGTCGTGTATAAATGCACCTTCTTACGGAAGTACCTGTCGGGGTGAGCCAGCTGCGGATCTATTGACCTCCGCAGTAGTGCGCTTTTTCAAAGAGGGTGTGCAATGCCGATACTAGTACGCAGACAATGTTTAGTGGGATGTTTTAAAGATATTTTGTAGGTTGCACCCTGAACAGAAATATATTCTTTTTATCTCCATGAAAAATGGAGATATTGTTTTTGGCGTGTCTGTGTGTCTGTCTGTCTGTCTGTCTGTCTGTCTGTCTGTCTGTCTGTCTGTGTGCGTTTGTTTCCGGACTATCGTAGTCAGCATAACTCAAGAACCTCTGGATGGATTACAATGATATTGTGTTGTGAAGCCAAAGGTCAAAGTTGATTTTGGGCCCCCTGGTATGTGACCTTGGTACTGCAGCAGAACTTTAATTTTTGCATCTTTTGACCTTGACGTGCTATGGTCTTGATTTTTTGGTGGCAGATAGCTTGTGATGTAATTAAGAAGTTGTGTAGGTTTGGGGCCCTAGCAGCTTGCTCTGGAACTGCAGGGGCGTTATTGTGAAAATCTTCTAAGGAGACTAACTGAACAAAGGAACAACGGATTTCGATGATATTTAGTATGCAGGTAGCTTAGACAGAGATATACACAATGAAGTGCAAATTATGCTAATTGGGACTTAATTTGCATAGCTAATGAGGAAAATCTATATTTGCAGTGTTCTCCATTATAAGACTCAAATACATGTAACATATGTAGTTTATGGAAAGTGGATCATCAACAGATACCAATTATGCAAATAAATTCCTGATTTGCATAATTAATGCAAAAACACCGAAATTCATCAAATTGGAAAATTATAGCACTGTCAATATTGCAACATGTGTAAGTAAGATAAAGGTGTTTATGATTAAGCATATATTATGCAAATGTGTAAGTCATTTGCATAGATAGAATTGTTCATGGAGATATGAGGTCGTGGAACTCTTGTTTTAAATAGTGCACCCTACTATCAATACTCATTGCGTCGAAGCCAGTCATCTTGTGGCCCATAACTATCGAAATACCCATGGGATGTACGTATCTTTCATACGGTTATCAACCTACTAAACCCCCCTAAGAACCTTAAATAATCCAACGTTACCGATGACAAGTATAGTACTGATTAACTAGCTACTGCACTCACTACTTTAAATGTCACTGTACATACAAATTTGCAGATCTTAAAAGAAGGAAGTCTATAGCAGAATATTCTAACTTGGGTCAAAAATGAAGAATATTTGATTTTGTACCAAGAAAGGTTGAGATAGCATTGAGATCCTTCTCTATGATGCCTTCCAGGTCGTCCTTGGAATGGCGGCCGATGCCGTGAGCCATCAGCTTCTGCTTCGTGTTGCTTCTTATACGTCTCATGAAAAGCATGGCGATCCAGGGAATCTCGAACAGCTCCTGCAACTTGTCAAAGTTATCTATCCACCTGTATTGGGTAAGACCCCTACAAAGATAGTAAAACGTATAGTCAACTCTATTATAAAAAGAGATATCATATTGACATATTCACCCAATATTACAAACAATAATTACACTCTTTGTTCTCAATCAAATTAAAGAAAAGAAAAAAACTAATATGTGTTAAGTCTACATATGCTAACTTTATTAACATATATAATAACACACCAGCTTGTCTGCCTGGTTCCACTGTGTATGGTCTTGTTGCAAATTTAACAAAGAATAAAGAATATCATTACAACATTTTGCCGGCATCGCTTGATACACTCGCCAACCCTTCAGATTCACTCCGCAAATGTAGGAGGACGAAAAGAGGAGGAACTCTGGCTAAAGATTTACAATGACTGGCGTGGTTTTGACAGCTAATGCTTATAAAACAAAGCCAGAAACCTTGATTCGAATTCACAGATATTTCTAGTCACATAGAAAGGATATGGCCATTTTGAAACACTTAGTGACAAAGTACAGTCTGAATTTTCCTTTTCAATTTGGAAACTCACTGATTTTAGAAAATGACGATGAGCAAATTGTAGAGGTCTTACAATAGTAATTTGAGACATTGCACCTCATAAATCTCTTTTGTTGCCTAATATTTCAAGCAAGTATCAAGCAAGGGAATAAGTCAAAGGACTGCATTTCACTCGCTAACATTCATGCGTACGGTGTGTACAAAAGCAAAACTTTTTCTCTAAACCTTCTGCTTATGTTTATCTTCTAGTTCTGTATTTGATCAACTTAAATTTGCAATTTTGCGCAGTAGGATACCATCTTATAGCTATCAAAACGTACCAGTACGTGTTCTCCTCCACCATCTTAGTGAATGCCCTGCTGACAGCCTTGTTTGCATCACTCAGGGACTGGTTCAGGCTCCGCAAGCTCCGAAGAGAACTAAGTTTCCCGTCTATTTCACAGACAACATACACACAATTAGGGTAGTGAGAGTGACCGTACCGATGGAAGGAAGAGCCACGAATGAGTTTTCAGGGGGTAAGAACAAGGGTCAAAGGGCAACAGGGGAGGAATCATTAGGGTCAGGATAAGGGTTATGTGATTTGTCTGTTCAGCCGACGGGAAACGTGACATCTTTCTCCCTATTCAGGAACTCCAAGATGAGACCAGAGTCTCCCATGGCTTCACCGTTGTACTCTATTCATGGGATTTTCCCGTGAATTCAAAATGTAGAAGTTAAGCAATAATGTTTTTTCTAAGGATAGTAAGCCAAAACAATATAGCATATTTTACGAAGGAAATTCCCGATTGTGCAGAGTATATTTGATAGGATTTAACTCATTGTATATCGTTCTGACTTGAATTGCTAATTTGTAAGAAAAGCAATGGAAACTATGTCGGCCTTATACAATAAGGAATACCTCTCCTAGCCATGCACAGCTATACTGCTCTTTTCTTAGATATTCACAGGTAGACCGTCCTTAAAAAAACTCTCTCACTCACTTACTCATTCATACATTCATTCGCTCACACACTCACACACAAACGCACACATACAAACACATTCACACACACACATACATACATACACACACACATACACACACACGCACACACACACATACACACACACAAACGCACACATACACACACACAAACATACATAGATACTCTCACACACACACACACACACACACACACACATACATACAAGCAAAGAAATGTTACTAAAAGCAACATTTAGTTACTGTACTAAAACAACAGTAGCTAATGGAACCATTAGCATAAACCTTGTCTTGAATTAATCTTCTTTTGAAGACTACGTCAAGACATCCTAAATTGTCTTAACCTCATTAACATAGCTATTCAGAGTTTTGGTATGAATCTGCTTTTCCAGTCATTGTCGTTAGTCACTGACGAAATACAGTGGATGCTGTCTAAAACGTCTGACTGTTTCATAATTTTATCCAGTTGCTGAAGTAACTATTTTTGGTGTATCTTACTACCTGGATGTCTAACCTTCATCAACAAATGTATACTTCACTCCCTTTTGGCAAAGTAAAAACTATACAAACCTTTGGACCCATACTCCTCCCATATATTGGTTCATACGGAATACCTGTAATACGCAGATATGTCTCCAGTTTCATCCCAAACGGAGTCAGACACGGGATTGCCTTCACAGGCGGAGTTACGTGGAAGTACACTTTTCCTGGGTGACGGTAACAAAAAAGGGAGAACCCAAAATCAACATGATCGTAAGGTAATGAAACCCTACCTAATCGAATTCTCACAAGCATATAACGTAACCAAAAAAGCCCTATACCTAATTAAGCTCGTGTTTCAAAGGTCCAGATTCCATTGGTAGTGTAGTTGGTTTACTTTAATGAGGGCAATGAGGTATTGACTGATTGTTTGGCACTCATGATTTGAAACTCTCTAGTTTCTTCCATAACGCACTCAGCGGATCTGTGCCATGGTCTAAAAGTTCTGACTGTGTATGGCATCAGCAAGCTAAATATTGTCCTATTCGTCGGCAATTTTGCATACAGAAGCTCTTGATCATCTAAACAAAAAAACTGTCATTTAATAAAAATCTCAGGTCAGATATCCACTATCACAGCATCATAAGGCATATCCACTTATGAACAATTAAAAAGAAATCCAATCATAAACATTTTATAACAGGAGGTCGAAAATCTTATCGTCCGTGAAATGTTGGTAATACAGAATACACGTGTCCATTGATTCTGTCAACCTTTTCGGTGAACCTTTACGCATATAGAAATATATAACTGCGAAAACACCAACACAGAAACGTTGCTATACTCCGTATTCTAGGTGTGTGCCAGTCCTACAGATGTACTAGTGTGTGCTTAACGACGTGCCATGCCAGTAAATGGTATAAACGCAGTGTCCTCTGACCTGATATGTGATATGTGCTATGTAGGTGGAACATATGGAAGATCATATTAAAGTGGAGGAGGTGACGCATTACGTCCTACATTGCGTCTTGCAGTACAGTGCACCATGTTTAATGTTCAAAGTAGAAAACCACATAACTGAAGGTGGTTATCTGTTAGGTTACTCCTTTTAATGCTCGTCCAGTAACTTTGGTTTTCGTTTAGCGTACGTACGTCTTGACTATTTTTTTCTGGCGATACGATTGAAAAATGAGTAGACAAATTGACAAAGCTGTCGACAACAGCAAAAAAAGCAAAGCAGCATTCAAAGTCTCTGACAGGAAAACGTCTGACTTCATTTCATGCGAACGTTATTGAGAACGTTGACCTTTAACACGGATTTCTATGCCACCGGCAGGTGTAATTTTGCCGTGAAAATGTAAATCCAGTTAGCCTGCTTACATTACCTTACTAATAGTAGAAGTACTTTACAAAGTACACATGGTCACACACCATGAACACTACCATGTGCCCATGTCATTCTCTTAGCTTCAATTTTCTCCAAAATGTGACGTTAAGTCACAGTCGCAAAGTTTGTTTACGATATTTGGGATCAAGATTAGACTGTAAAAACTTTCCGTGCTTGGCATTGCCAAAGCGTTATGTTAACGCAGGGCGATAAAACGTTTACTCTCTCTCTCTCTCTCTCTCTCTCTCTCTCTCTCTCTCTCTCAGCCTCGATCTATGAAGCCCCTATAAAAGACCAAAGCAAATCAGACGGCAACAATGACAACCTACCAGAAGTGGCAGTCGCCATTTTGATCACATGTAACGTTAGCACCCGGAGTTTGGCGCCTACCGTTGCTAGGGGCGGGTGCGGTTACGGTTCGGTAGGAGTGGGCGTGGCGTAGGCAATCTGACCCTGACCCCAGCAGAAATCCTGTTTCTTGTAAGGGATAAATTTACGGTACGCAACAGGCGGCAGTTGATACTCTTGATTCAGTTTGGTCTCTTTTTTGGGTCAATGTTGTTATTTTGATACCTTTGCTTGTTAACGTTCAACCATTCGACGTTGCCATACGACCATGGTACCAAGTATCTAAGGTCCTCCTTACAAAAGTTTACTTACTATAGCAACGTTAGTATCCTAGCGCTAGCACAGACTAGCGCGTTCTCTACTGCGCTCTTTAACCTTTGTTTCCGCGGTTCCCCTGACGGTCAGTGAGTCTAAGTGGTCTTTTACACACGTGAATGAAATGCCCAGCCTGCATTTCTGTTGCGTGGACACTGAAATCTCTAATGATGTTTTCTTTAGGTTGATGTCAATTCAGGGTATAGTTTCGACTGTGAATGAACGATTAGTTTAGTATTTATATGTATTGTACTGCCGGCGCAAGCGTCCCTGTATAATTTTGTAGTCACCAATAGCGACAGAAGTTTTCAGTGATCATAGTTCTTACAACAGAGATGTCCCGTGGCTTCAAAAGCAGGGACATACATTTTTACAAAGGACGACAAAGAATTATGCAAAGGATTATGAAAGGATTAATTTTATAGCCGAAAATGTGAGAAAAAAATAGTTCGACGAAACAAAGACACAACATTAAATCTCTAGAAGTCCGATACAAAGTAGAAATGAGTTTGAAGTACAAAGGAATATCAAAATCAATATAATCCTTTGACTCTCCTTGGACTACCTTCTTAAGAACAGATAAAGTGAAAGGAAGGGATTAAAAACATCGGGATAACAAACAGATCATGGCATCAGCGACAACATGTTTGATGTTAGAGGTATAAACTACCCTGGGATTTGCCAAGAGACAACATGCTGTGAGCAGTTCAAAATGCGGGAACTGTGAAAAGCATCTTCAGTCCACCTGACAGTGACGACAACACCTGCAACCAGTCGTGTGCTGTCGGATATCAATTTGACGCTGATGATTCCACTAAAAAACCTACAAAGCATGAAGACAACCGCTGCAACCAGCCATATGCCTTCGGATATCAACATGATAATGATGATAATGGTAACAAACCCACAAAGTTTGATGATGCAGCTGCAAACTAACATACGACCCAGCCAATACCTCCTGGTGTCGATATTCCATCATACGCTGGTGCATGCCAGGATGATGTACCGTATATGACGTCAAATTTGGGGAAAGTGAAAAAAGATGAGCCCTTTCAAACATCAGAAGCGGTGGCAACCAGCAGCAAGGAAATACCCATCAACACGGCAGCGCATGACTCATCCGGGAATGATAGTAAAGCTTTAACCATGACCGTGTATATTAGTAACAACAAGCTTCACCCTAACCCAACGTACACGCCAAACAACCTCGCCAACCCAAACTCCGATGACCCTAATCCGATATACAGGCAAAACGATGTGAACTCCAGTTCGACCGACCAACAATACGACGTGAACACTACCCCGATCTTTCTGCATAACGCCGGGAACTCTAATCCGATTTACCCGCAAAATGGCGTGAACCCCGATCTGATGGATGAACTAAACGCTGTCCCTGAACCCGCCAGGCTATCTGACAATGAGAATAACTTCTGCACCCAGCCCTATGCTGTTAGATACAAGACGAAGCATGATGATGACGACAGCAAAGACCCAAATCATGATGACAGCCCCTGCATCCAGCCATATGTTGGAACAAAACAGTGATGGCAACAACGAACACACGAAACACGGTGCTGCAGCTCTCGTCCAACAAACTGACCGGCCCAGTCCTACCGATGTCGACAGTCAACCATACGCTGTTGCATACATGTGCCAGGATGAAGTGGCGCTTACAGCGTCAGGTTTAAAACAGGTACAGACAATGGAGCTATTGCAGAAAGTAAAACGGTTCCCAACCACAACAATTACAACCCAAATAGCATGTCAGGTCAGGTCTTATTTAACGACGATACTGACACTTCAGGCTTCACCGAAGATAACGTTACCAGTAACCTACGCAGGATCAGACATCCTCTGATTATTCTTAATCAAAATCCGATGTACGCGCAAAACGCCCTGAACCCAAATCCGATGTACGTTGCGAACGTTCATCCTCAAAAGGCATGCGGTAAGATTTGTATATTATATCATAAAGACTCTACTATTGTTGCTTCTCCAGCCATTCTGAATCATACTATCATTATGTTTAGCCATACCTAGTATGGCTAAACATATTGTTTTTGGCGACGCCTCAGGGGCGAGCCAAATGATATAGTATTGTGTGCATATTGCAAGAATTCTAGATATTGTACAGGCATTTGTCCAGGGGTATGCGGTATGTCGCCTGTAAAGGTGTAGTACTGTGTGCAGTTTGGGAGAATTCTTGGAATTTTAAAGGCATTTGTCCAGAGGTATGTGTTAACAGGAATTTATAGCCAACAGGAATGTTGGTATGTTTGTGTCCTGGGACAGAAAGGTATTTCTGCCCATACACCTAATGTGATTATAGTAGACTTGCATTGAGATCGTTCTTATTTATCTGTGTGGAGCACTGCGTCTTGAATTGGGATTGTTCTTATTCGTCATATGGAGCACTTCCTGAGGTACCTCCATACAAAGCACTGAAGGACAAGGTAAAAGCCAATCCATATTGAGAAGTTTAAATACATTCTATATGCGTTTATTGATTTGATGATAATGTGCCGATATAGTTTTATCAACATTCGGTAGAGGTGCTTACAAAAATGGTAACGTTGTATGTTACTGTACCTTTATCTGCTTTCATTGCATGTTATATTTCTTGTCAGGCAAACATTCAGTCTGAAGACTGGGATATAGTGTTGTCCACCCTCTCGGGGCGTACTCAAATCCTTCAACATACACCAGGCTTATATGTATTTGTGTTATGTAAGTTTTGAATATTTGTTTGAGTGTGGTAGTAGGGACTGGTCCACATGTATGTGTGTAATTACTAATGAGTTTTATCTTGTGAAATGTTAGTTCTAATGGATGTGGCTTTACAGATGTGTAGGATTTATCCTTAAAGATAACTGCAATACATGGAACAGAGGCTTGACCGGTAATGAATACAAGACACTGGTTCAACGCTGCCGAGGAGAGTGAGGTTAAAGAATCTTTTAGACATAAAGTATGAACGTCACTGAAGACCCTACCCTACTATACTCTACTCATGATTTCCGCCCTGTTCTGGCCTTTGTTATTTACATGTTACATAGTTACAGGTTATAACCCCATGGCCTATTTGGTGCTTAATATGTAGAACTGCTAATTGAAAAAAAGCTTAACAGAGTTGACCTGTTTCTGTTATCAGCTCCTGGTTTAGTTAAATATACAAGTCCACAGTACCTTTGGTCCAATTGTTCTTCGCTTACACAGACCCACCGACTCCCATTCTACCATCCTGGCAAGCTGACCCCCAAGCCCGGTATAGTGTGTATACCGTGAAAGGAGAAATGTTCGCTGTGGTCTTAAAGTTTGCTTTTTTTGTGATGACCTCTTTTAAGAGTGTAAGCTTAAAACAACCACCAACATTTCTTCTTCCTGCCTACCTCCTTGTATCAACCACACACTTAAACAAAAATGCAAATTACTCTACATTATCTATCTACTGCAAAATAAAACCTTTGCAAACATATCCAGTCTTACCGTACCTGATTTACGATGTACTCCTAGTTGGTGGGTCCTGTGTGTAGGAAACCTGACTCAACTTTTCTTTGTCAACAATCCCTGTTCCTCACATGATCTCACATGGCTGTACAGTTGAAATGTCAAATCTGGTTATTTTGGTTCCTATGGTTTATTAAAATGTGGTTGCTAGGAAGGAATTATTATCAGATGGCTACCATCTGGATTCGTTGGAATGCGGATATAGAGATGTGTATCAATTGGAGACAGGAGTGTCTCTTGGGTCCATCGGAATGAGAATGTTAATCCCTTGCATACCTTGGATTGTGGATGTAGAGATCTGTATCAGTTGGAAGAAGAGAATGTCTCTTGGGACCATCGGAATGAGGAATGTTGTCAACCATTGGCATGTGGCTGGTATGTGGCATGTGCCAATGGCATGTCACAGGCAAGCAAATATGCGTTGCATTTCATGATGGGCAATGTTGAGCCTGGATATGATATCTGCGCTGCTATGGCCTTTGTTTAAAGTGTTGTTATTTACATGTGCTTGTTAATTATGGGTGTGTATAAAGGACATGTGGTGTATATGTTGGGCCACAGTTGGGGTTCATTGGACAGTTTGAAATATTTCATTCACAAGTTATGTACAAGTTTGACTTGAAACGTTTGTTCTTTTCAATGTGTTTTATACGCTGTCAATCACTGTTTATGGTTTCATTCATTTTCAAGCAGATATTGTGTGATTAGATAAGATTTCATTCATCTCCAAGCAGATGTGTGTTTCGATCTATTCACCTCCAAGCAGATATTGTTCAATTCGATTTCATTCATCTCCAAGCCGATGTTGTATGATTGGATTTCATTCATCTTCAAGCAGATGTTGTGTGATTAGGTTTCATTCATCTCCAAGCAGATGTTGTGTGATCAGCTTTCATCAAACTCCAAACAGATGTTATGCGAGTTGATGTCGTCCGTCTCCAAGCAGATGTTGTGTGACTAGATTTAAATCATCTCCATGCATATATTGTGTGATCAGCTTTCATTAAACTCCAAGCAGATGTTCTGTGGTTAGATGTCGTCAATCTCCAAGCAGATGTTGTTATAAGCTTTCATTCATCTCCAAGCAGATGTTGTGATTAGCTTTCATTGTGATTAGCTTTCATTTATATCCAAGCAGTTGTTGTGATGAGCTTTCATTGTGACTAGCTTTCATTCATCTCCAAGCCGATGTTGTGATGAGCTTTCATTAATCTCCAAGCAAATGTTGTGTGATTAGGTTTCATTCATCTCCAAGCAGATATGTGTGATCAGCTTTCATTAAACTCCTGTCATCAATGTGAAGGCAGGTGTTGGTTAAAAGATAGTTATGCCAAAGGTTACTCAGGTAACAGGTTTGTGACCCCATAACCTATACTCATTTGGTGCTTATTAAGTGGAAATATAACTCAACTTGTCACTGCACGAAATGGCCTCGGATCCCGGCGGATATGTACAGCAATTTACAGTACCACAGACATAATACATTAACACATAACCCACAACAACAACCGTCGCCATGGCAATGTCATTTTTCCATTGCCAATCTTGTTATGTTGAGCCCATAAGTATGGGCTCAACATATTGTATTTGTCTGGTTCTTCTTCTCCTCCTCCTGACAAATCTTCAAATGGCTACTACTCCGCCATTTCTTACCCAACCGACCTGAAATTTGGCATGGAGGTAAAGATGGCGAATACCCAAAGGCCCTTTTTTAATCGTTTTGAAACAGGCCTTAAAATCATTTTTATGGAGGTTTTTTGGGGCATTTTTAGGCAATTTCTATATTTTTGGCTCCTGTGCCCTGGTATTACAAGCAAATGGCCTGGAATTCGGCACAAGGGTGCCTGGGACATGTCCCTACAGGACTTTAATCACATTTCTGGTGTACATCACTTCAAAATGCTTCGTATGGAGGACTTTTGGACCCATTTTCAGACCAAAAACGGGTCAAAAGTGCTGTCCCCGTTCCATGTTCTATCAAGAATCCATGTTCTATCTAAGGTTCCGGGCGTTCCATTTGCTGCTGGCCAAAGAACATGAGTTCTTTTCTGGTTACCTGAGGTCATGTTGCAGGTAAACACGCAAGCCTTTGCAGTAAGAAGCTCTTGGCGTCTCGCAGTGTAGTAGGGGTGGCGCAGATCCCGAAATTTGTTCTCCGGCCCCGTCAAAACCGAAAAATGCGCCAAATTCAAGGCGTACGATCTGATACATAACGGTCAAAAATCGCTTATAATTTTATACCAGTAGTTAAAGAAGGTTCTTAACTCAATATCTGTGAAGGATTTACTAAAATACCGTCAACCATAAGCGAGAAATCGCCCATCGGGTTACGCGCATTTCGCCCTCGGGAGCAGGTGCACCCGCTTCCCGGTCACGCACTTGGGGAGGGCCGGCTTCGCGCCGATCCAAATACGGATCGTTACGTCACTCGTAAACAAGAAAACTAGTCGCCAATTTGTAGCCAGCATTACGATCTACAAAATGATGTAAGTGGTCAGCTTGTGCGACTTTCATTGGTGAAAATATTCACATTTTGATTTTTCAAATCGAAATTCCGGAGGGAGGTACCCCTTTAAAAAAAATTTCGACATTGGTATCGTTGGAAAATTCAAGAGATTGTTGTTATTTTGGTACCAAATTCGCATATATTCGAGCCATGGTGGGCTCCGCTCCGTAATCGGCTGATACTTTTAAAATTGCGTGCCAGTTTTGGGAAGGAAGCAAGATGGTGGACGGCAGCCTGGGCGCTACAGACCGCTGTAGTTCGGAGCCGATTACGTCGGCATCGGGCCAAAATACGGGCACTTCTATTACCCAAATGCCAGGTAATGTCTTTTTCCAAGTCTTTACGTAGTTTTATGTGGGTTTTGGGTTATTTTTATGTCAAATTTGACCGCATGATTATCGGTAAACACTGTTGTTTTTGTATGCCGCATGGTAGCTCAAATAATTTGAATTTGCCGTTTTAATACGTGGATTTTCGTGCCAGTGGTTGCATGTATGATTACTATAAATCATTTTCAACGCCCTATGGATGCATTTGGTTCCTGTTTTTTTTTTGCTAGTGCCGTAATCTAAACTTAAAATGCAGAAAACTGTACTTGCTATCCTCACCTTCTGACGTCACTGCTAGGGGGAGGGGGGCGGCGGGGATGCCCAGCTGCCCTCTACTCGAGTCGTAGTTTCCGTTGTAATTTATTTTATGAGTAGAAGTATAAACCTCACTTGACAGAACTATGCTGGTCTGTTAAGTTTATTAAGTTGTTACATTTATAATGAATGATAGCCTTTATTATTGTATGCAATTACCAGTACTACTTAGTATAAATGTATGGTAGCTAATGGAGGACCTAAGTATCCAAGTTTCATATTTATCTCATCATAGATTGTTTGAAATGTGTGTCTGCCATGCATGTATTATATAGTTTGAATTTCAACAGACGTTTTCTCTTTTGACACAGGAATGAAGAGAGTGAAGAGGAGGAAAGTGATGAAGAACCAACAGAACTGCCAGTGAACTAGAAGACGAGACTAGATATAATTTCTATTTGCCGTAAATAACTGTAGTTTTGGTACATAACGAAAGAGAACTTCAGTAACTTCTACCCTTGTAGTGATCAGCATGTGTGTCTTGGTTATCTCAGCTGGATAGAGAAACCATACAAAAAGTAGATTTAGCTTTTGTAGTTGATTCAACTGTAGAAATAGTTCCAGACCAGGGAAGCAATGGCCACCTGTTCCATGATCCAGTTGTCTGATTCCCGTAAAATTGAAATATAATACATGTACAATACAATAAATACATGTACTTTGCCACTCAACTGCCCTGCAACAAGAAACGAAATTCCTGCAGTGAAAAAAAGGGAAGAAATGAAATGAATGCTGGATATTGAATTGTCGGACCAATATTGCAGATTGTACAAAGAATGATATCAGTGTGTACAAATGTAAATATATAGCATTGGGTAATACATGTAGTTCAATATTTCTGGATCAGATTATATTTTTGAGGCTAAAATTGGAATCAGCATGTGTCTAAACCTCTGTGTACCACGTTTTTTTCTTTTGGTGTATCTTCAAGTATAAGGAAGATATGCAAGTTGCATTTTTAATTAGCGGATGCACATCTTATTACATCTTAAATATTTAAGATGTCCTGTGCCCATGTCCATTTTTTCCCCACTTTTGGTGATATTTTGAGATGAGAAATCTAAAGAAACGATGAAGGCAAAGCTACAAGCTTTAAGGACTTGTTAATATCATTGTAAATAAAGAGAATGCAGCTTATTTGGTGCTTCTATTGTGAATTATTACTGAGTTATGACAGTTTTAAGATATTACATTTTAACGGTTTTTACGGATTCCGGAGAATTTGAGGACTAATTCTCAGACCTTTGAATGGCCGTAACTCGCTAACGGTATGTCCGATTTTGTTGAAACAAAAAACATTCTGTTTCTTTCACAAATACCTATCAGATGACACCAAGTTTAAAAAGATATGAAGAGTTTGAAATTTTTGTTTTTGCACGGGTGATTCTGGAACAGTCAATTTATGCATCGGGAGGGAGATTGGCAAAGTATGATGCTCTCGCAAATGTTGCCTTCCAACATGCAGGTGATATTTCGATTTGCCCAGGAGTTATTTTGGGACAGCCCACTTCTTGCATGAGGAGGAGTATGGGCGAAACATGCTGAATTTGCTCTTAAAGCAAATGACGGCCAGTCTAGTTACTCATGTTTCTTCTTCTTCTTCTCCTCCTGTCAAATCTTCAAATCGATTCATCTCTGTCATTTTTTTGACCAAATGACCTGAAATTTGGTACAGAGGTAATGTAGGCAAAAACCAATGTGCGTTTTTTTCCTTTTTTTGATATTGACCTTGAAAGTGATTTTATTGAGGTTTTTAGGCTATTTTTAGCATATCTTGGCCTCCTGCGCCCTGGTATTTCAACCGAATGACCTGAAATTTGCTGTATATGTGGCTTGAACAAATATTTAAAGGACTACATTCCTATATTTGGCATACATATATTCAAAACGATTTATTTTGGGCTTTCTTGACAATATTTGCCACTTCTGTCACTTTCAATACTACATATGACCTAAAGGTCATTGACCCCAAGTGCCTTGCACCTGGCCTTGCATGCCTGTGAGCCTTGCGACCACCTGATTGGTAAATTGGGTTAATCTAATTATCTTGCATTCCTGGCGCAGGTGTGCTAGTATTCATGCCAAATATGGTATGGGAATTCCTAGGACATGTGATTACATGGCTTTGTTCACTCTTTTTTTAACAAAGATACACATCTCCAGTTCCTATGTATTAAACCAAAATAATGTGAAATCTGGTATGTGTCTGCCTTGGTCATGTACACAGGCCCTCATTCAAATGTTTGGCATACAGCCTTTCAAAACGATTTTTCAAACAAAGAATTTTTTCGTTTCGTTATTTTCAACCCAAAGTACATTCAAACAAAGGGGTGTCACATTTTTATATTTCACCCATACTATCGCTGAAATATGTTGTTTTTGGTCATTTCCTTCTTCTCCTGTCAAATCTTCATATGTATACTATGGAAAACGTCATTCTTCCCTGGGGTTGATCTTTTTTAGTTCAATTTTGAATTGGGTTGATTATGCACAAGAGTGTAATTTTCAGCGGATATTTTTCGACTGGTTTACATGGAAATGGCACGGAATATCCCATTCTTGCAAGGGGAGGATTCTTTAATTATTTCTTTCAATTTTGAGCTGGAATGATTATGAAAAAGTCCGTTTGTTAGCAGAAGTGTATTTGTTAATCAATAAGTGGATATGGTTGTGGACTGGTCCATATTGTGTTGAGGTGCTACTGGAAGACTCAATTTTGGACTGGGGTGATTCATTTTTTTAGTGCAAGTATTTTAGAATGGTCCATTGTTATTTTGGGAGAGTCCATTTTTTGCATGGCGAGGAGTATGGCTAAACATGCTGTATTTGCTCGCAAATGTTGCCTTTCTAGTTAGAAATGTAATGCTTTAAGTTACCGATTTTCATTGTTTTCTAACAATCAAGATTTAATCATTGGTCTTTCAATACATCTATGATATCTAAGTGTAAAAGGTAACATAATGTTGTTTCTGAAAACTAGAGCTCTTATCAATATTGCAGTTCTGCTCTTCTTAAAGAACCCAATTCAGACACGGAGTCTCTTCCCAATAAGTTGCAGTAATCTTTTTCAGGATGCAGAGGCCATCACTTAAAGGTTGCTTCAATAGCAGCTATCGTCTTATCGTCATTGATAATCGGCGCTGGGGTCTTATTCACTACCCGGGATACGCAAACGGTCGACGTTTTTATCTCCTCTATCATCATTACTCCGGGAAGGAGGATGACCTCCTTCTGGGAGTATTGGAAATGCTTTTGTTTGCGCGTTCGCAGCTATAACTCACGATCCCGTTGTCGCATTGGTGTGTAACTTGGCATATCGTTTGCCTGGTTCGGCGTGGTGATGCACAATAGCTTTGTTACACCATAACTACTTTAAACGTCAATCCAATATCGTAATTGCACCCCTATAATTAATGCTATGTCCCACTGCCCTGTCATAGGGACCATGTTATAATCCGTTATGCATGACTGGAATACTTCAGGCAGATACGGGGTATAAATCTTCCTTACTTGCTGTGATCGTATAGTCACTGTTACATTGAAAAATAGACAACGTGCATCACCACACCAAACCTAGCAAACGATATACCAAGTTACATACCAATGCGGCAACGGGAATTGTGAGTTTTAGCTGCGAACATGTGCAGAGTGACCTCCAGTCTGTGTATTAAGTATGCCGTGTGCACTCGCAACTCGCATACAGTATGTGCGCACGGGACGGACGATGCACTTTTACGCACAGTGTGAAAATGGCAAATCTCTGGACCTTCAAACCTACCACACTTGTAGTTTATAATACGGAGGCTGTGACAATGTAAAAAGTTTACGCAGGGGATGAAAGATTGTTGAGAAATATCTCTCAGAAAAGTGCGCGCGCCGGTGTCACTTCCGGGTGGTTAGATCCGGTGACCTTTGACCTTCGTGAAATGTTACGATAATATAAATTAGCTTTTTTTATTGCAAATAGCTTGATAGCTATAGATCAGGCCGGCCTGCAATAAATTGTGGAAAGAGGATTTACTGCATATTTGTGATTTCTGATACATCTTAGTTGTAAGGCTGAATGGTTCGTTGATAATTGAAAAGGGGCCATCTAGATCTAACTTTGTGACTTTTCCCGGAATTTCTAGATCCCATCTGTGCCATGCTGTAAAAACATACTTTTCAGCAGGTTGACCACTCCTGTATTGAAAGAAAAAGATAAACAAACACTTTTTCTTTACTTGCTCTAAAACACTACTTGGACTGTGCAGAGATGCAATTTGTGTGGGTCAATACTTGTACATACTATAGATACTTCACGGAGAATTGTGTCCTACGGACTCTTGTTTAAGGGTTTCTGCCTGTACTTAAACTCGTGTGATCAATGCATTTAACCCACCTTTTACACGAGAAACAAGAGTTCGGAGACCTCAAATCTTCATGAACTATTCTGTTTATGCAAATGATTTCAACATTTGCATAATCCATGCTTGGTCATGTGCACCTTTAACTAATTTACTTATGTCGCAATATTGTCATTCCTATCATTTACCACTTAGATGAATTATGGCGCTTATGCATTCATTATGCAGATTGGGAATTTAGTGGCATAATAAAAAAAAACTACCTATGTTACTTAAATTTTAGTCCTATTATGGAAAACACTGCAAATATAGATTTTCCTCATTAATCATGCAAATTAAGTCCTAATAAGCATAACATGAACTTCATTATGTACACCTCTGTCCAAGCTATATCATGGAAATCAGTAGTTCCTTTGTTCAGTTATTCTCCATGGAAGATTCTAACAAAACAACCCCTGCCGTTTCAGAGGAATATGCTTGGGGTCCCAAACCTACACCACTTCTTCCTTACATCACAATCTATCTGACATCAAACAAGAGCTTTTAAAAAAAGCTGGCGTTTTGGCTACGTTTATGAGTGTGAATTGTCTTTTCCCTTTACTTGAAGTAAAATCTGCCAGAGAAAGTCACTCAAGGGCTGTTGAGTCTATAAGAAAAATTGTCATTTTGGGAAAGGAGTACTGTTTTAATTTAATAGAGAAAGGCAGATTGGGGAAAGCAATTTTGAAGTTACGTCACTAAGTTAAGTGCTTTTGAAAAAGCTGGTCTTGGCCTACAACTTGTACTTATTTCTAAAATGTACAATAGGCTCATTATAAAAGCTATCAATGTAATTATGTACATGACGCAATAAAACATAAAATTTGAAAAAGCACCATTGAATCATCAGCACTATGGTAATTAAGTGAAATAGAAGTTCATAACAGCTAAGGTTATATCTAAAATGACTACCAAATGTCAAACAAATCAACAGCTACCTCATCCCTATTATTCTGGTTTCCGCATTTACAACATTTCTTCCTTATTTTCCTGGATAATTTTGCTAAAATTCATGATAATTCCCATATTTTTGTGCCGAGCGGCGTCACTTTCCACGTCCGTGTTGTCTGAATGAAGTCGATACTGAACAATGGAGCATTTGCTACTGTGACAAAGGATCGCTGTTTTGCAAACAACATCAACAGCCTCTGTTTACATCGGGGATAGAAGTTTAGTGGCGAGTGTTTTGCAAGAATCATCTTACCGCGCATAGGAGCCGCTGCACGGTATTTTCCATTACAATGAACAGAAAAATTCGAATGCCGGGTTTGGAATCTATGAAGTCCTGTTTATAAGACAAAGGCCTTGTATATATTAAATGAATATTTAAAATAACAAATATAAAATATTTCTTTATTTATTAATGAAAAAATAAAAAAAATGATATTCATAAATATGATATTGATAGATTAATATAATATCAATATATATATTTGATATTCAATATCTAAAAAGACAAAAAAAATCCATGCAAGGACACGAACCCGGATTGTCTGGGATTGTCTGGGTACGAAGTGCTAGGCGTTACCAGATGAGCTAAGCTGTGGTGTAACTCAAGCCTCTGTACGTAATGCTATAACCTCACTTCATCGTATCATTTATGTCGATTTTTGGTCGTTTTCTTGACGAAATCATTTTTTGTTCTTCTGCAATCTTGTGGTATAGATGTAATATGGTCATTTTTCAGGATATCAAAGTCCGAAACCACAATGCAATGATATTTCCGAACAGTTGTAGCAGTTACATGCGGTCGCCCTCCTGTGTGTCATGCAAATCTAGCCTGCCTGCCTTTTCGTGCTCCCTTGCCATATAAGGCAACGGCTATACAAGAATTTGGGAACGTATTGCCATATAAGGTCTTCTGGTGTGCGACACAGTGTTGAACCAAACAGCATGTATCGAAGGTAAGAGCATCAAGACCATATTACGTCCAGGTCAAAAGATATTTAAAAAAAGTTCTGCTGCAGTTCCAAAATCAACCTTGTCTTCCCAAGACCTACCTACACACTAAATATCATCGTAATCCATTCCAAGGTTCTTGAGTTCTAAAAAACAAATATATCTCCATTTTTCATGTAGATAACAAGAAACACGAGTTCGTTGGACCTCCTTGAAGTAATATGGTGTTAACGGTCTGCCAAAAGTATTTGATACTGGTCATCTTTAACTACTGACATGCCAAATTTCAGACATACCAATCAAAAGAATTGGTTGAAAGGTGCTAAGACAAAGACCCAGACAGAAACAGGTTGTCAAAGTATGAAAGCCTCATTTTAGCAAAGAAGTCTGCTGTAGCATTTGCTAATACATTTTGAAAATTAGACACTAATTTGCATGATGTATATCTAATAATGTCCATCTTAAATTGACTTCCAAATGCCACAAGAATGAAATCCCAATCATTCATTTACCACTACTGAATCATGGTCTATTCTAATCAATTATGCAATCTAGAGATGCACATGCCCTTCTCCAGGCAAAAATAGACTGTCCCAAAATAACTCCTGGGCAAATTGAAATACTAGTATTAAGAACATTCTTCTGTCCAAAAGTGATCCAATGCAAAGTCATCCCAGTCCGGAATTGAGATTTCCCCATTTGACCCCCTATGCAATAACAGACTCTTCCACATGCAACCCCACACATAATGGACCATTCTAAAATACTTCCAATCAAAAAATGAATCACCCCAGTCCGAAAATGAGTTTGAAAAAAATAGTTTCTCGATGCAGGAATTGACTCTTTCAGTGGAACCTCCACACAATATGGACCAGTCCAAAACCACATCCACTTATAAAACAAATTTTGTTTTGCAAAAGTGCGCCAGTCCAAAAGATGATTTTTAAGAATGCCCCCCGTTCAAGAATCAACTATTCCAGCACCATCCTCATGTAAAATAGACCAGTTCAAATATGTTCAAATATACAATACACTTATGCTAACAAATGACTTTTGAATAACCACTCCTGTCCAAAATTATAAAGAAAATGTCCCCTGTGCAAGAAAGGACTCTACCAGTGCCATCCCCATGTAAACTAGACCAGTCGAAAGCACCCAGTCCAAAATGCATGTTTGCAAAATCAATCCAGTCCAAAATTGAAATTTAAAGAATCCCCCGTGCAAGAATGGACTCTTCCATCTTACACATTTACTAATATATATGGAGATTTGACAGGAGAAGAAGACCGTAGTATGGGTGGAATATTAAAATGTCTGAATGCATGTTTCATGAGTATACATTTCTGGTTTAGAAATAAAGACAAAGTTGTTAGTTTCAAAAATCGTTTTGAAGGGCTGTATGCCAAACATTTAAATGAGGGCCTATGTACATGGCCAAGTCAGACAAAGGCCAAATTTCACATCATTTGGGTTTAATACATAAGAACTGGAGATGTATATCTTTGTTCTGAAAATAGCAAAAGATCGCGAAAAATAATCTATGTATACAAAAAAGTGTGAACAGTGTGTGCTCACCCGTCCTATGCAGTCCCATACCACATTTGGTATAAACACTAGGGCACCTGAGCCAGAAATGTAAGCTAGATTGGTTAACTCAATTGGCCAATCAGGCGCTCGCATTATAAATGTAATAATCCCATTCACTATCACCATATATATTATTAGAAGTGACAGAAGTGGAAAATATCGACAACAAAGTTCAAAATAAATCGTTTTGAAGAGGCATATGGCAAAAATATGAATGTAGTCCTTATTTGTTCAAGGAACATCTACACCAAATGTCATTCGGTTCGAATACCGGGGCACAGGAGGCCAAAACGTACATTTATAGTCTAAAAATGGCCGAAAAACTCAATAGAATCACTTTAAAGGCCTATATGGAAAAAAAGGAAGAAAAGAAAAAGGACGTCCGGGGTTATTTCCCTACTCTACCTTTGTGCCAAATTTCAGGTCATTTGATACATACATGACAGAGATGAACTGATTTGAAGCTTTGACCGGGGAAGTAGAAGAAGAAGAGGAAACACCAGGAAAAACTAGAAAGGCCGTCATTTGCTCCTGAGCAAATACAGCATAATACTCCCTCGAGTCCCTCGTCATGCAATAATGGACGTTTTGTAATGATCTACGCTCCTTTTTTTTAATTTGTCATTTATTGCGCGTGTGTTCCTGCAACATGACCTCAGCTAACCCGAATGGAACACGTGTTCTTTGGCTAACAGAAAATGAGACACGCAGAACCTTAGATAGAGCGTGGAACGGGGATAGCACTTTTGGTCCGTTTTTTGTCTGAAAATAGACCCGAAAGTAAAAAAAAAAGAGGCATTTTGAAGTGATGCACACCAAAAATGTTATTTAAGTCCTGTAAGAACATGTTCAAGGCACCCTTGTACCAAATTCCATTTGCTTGTAATACCAGGGCGCAGGAGCCCAAATTTGGATTTTTGCCTAAAAATGCCCCAGAAAAACTCCATAAAATGTTTTAATGCCTGTTTCAACAAAAAATTAAAATTAAAAAAAAGCGTCTGGGGGGTATTCACCTTCTTTACCTCCATGACACATCTTAGGTCGTTTGGCCCAAAGATGACAGAGTTGAATCGATTGAAATGAAAGGACAGGAGAAGGAGGAGGCGAGGGAAGAGAAGAAACCTGACAAAAACAATATATTTCACTGTACCCATACCTATGGTATGGGAGTGAAATATGAAATATATTTCACTTTACCCATGGGTAGTGAAATATAACAATATATTTCGACCATACTCATACTATGGGCAAAATATAATTAGGTCATTCATTTGCATCAGTGATATCTATCGATATTCCTGTCCATCTCAGATACAGGCAATTACAGGCACTGTAGGAAGCCGCAGCCTAACATCTGCATGCTTGGAGTCCTTAATTGAAACCAAGAATAAGACACCAGCTGGATTCAAGCAGCTATATAAATAACAACACATCACCCAATATCTGCTTAGCACAAAGCCTAAGACGCTAAGCCACAAAACGTGTACGGAATTAATGGCTTGTTCCACATAGCCGCCAAGATATATATGATTTTAGAATACTACATTGACGATAAAAACTGTTACGGTGTAATAAAAAAGACAACATGCGTCACCACGCACAACCTATCAGATAATATGTAAAGTTACATACCAATACAGCAACGGAATCGTGAGTTGTAGCTGCAAACGTGTGCACAACTCTATTCAAAATTGTACACCTTTAGGAGGTGAACCTCCTTTCCGGAGTAACTAACGGCATCAAATTGGTCTTCTCTCTTACCTTACAACAAAGGTTGGCGAATAACAGAAACAGCTTTGTTGTCGACTTTCTACAGCTCGCAAGGTAACTATATTTTGAGGTTGAGAAGAGAGGGGGCTGAACAACCTATGGTTATGAATTTTGGATGGTTGATAGCTCTTGTGCTCGAGACGAAGTGATATAATTTTTGGGTCCTCTAGCAGTTTTCTTTGGAACTGCACGGGCGTTTTAGCTTCAGACGTTATATCTAAATACAGGTTATTTAGATATTAAGCAGAATACATGGATGTTCGTAATTTTTACCGGTAGGTTACCTTGATGAAAACCACCATGATGGTATGTTAATCACTCAAATTAGGACTTTATGTACATAATTTAGGAGGGAAATTTGTTTGATAAGTGTTAAATGACAGATTTGCATATGAATGGGAAAGTTCTTGACGTAATTCCAGCTTATAAGTACCTTGGGGTCACAGTGGACAAAGAACTTAGATGGGACGCACATGTGGATACTGTGTTGACCAAGTTGAAGCGTGCAATCTGGGTGATGCGGCAAGTTCGCCCATTTGTGACACAGACCACTCTGGTAACATCGTACAATACTATTTTCCTTCCTCACTTAACTTATGCCAACACGGTGTGGGATGGTGCCAGTATGGTACATATTCAGAGGTTGCAAAGAATGCAGAATAAAGTAGGTAAGCTAATTCTAGGTCTCCAGCCAAGAACCCCTACTGCACATATGCACATGCTTCTTGGTTGGAAGGATGTTTATTAATAAGTTACATATGGAATGAATATCAATTAAGTTTCTGTAGTAGTAGCAGTAAGTAGTAAACCTTTATTTTCCTTGGAAGGCCCTGTCGGCCAGTACATATACATATATATACATGTCCGTTCTTCCCAGGGGTCCAAGTGGAGGGGGGGTGTCACGGGAAATAAATAAATAAATAAACAAAATAAACAATAACTTAAAAGTCCATAGCGTTGGAGCACGCTGGGCATCTACAGACAGGCTGTTCCACAGAACTGCTCCAGACAGGGCCAGAGATCTGCGGACACAATCCCTCGTCGCCCTAGGTACCATCAACTTGTGAGAGGTCGCTTGGCTGGTAGCTCTGATGGCGCTCTCGCGGCAGGTCACAAAGAGTTCATTCATTTGTTCTGGCAACATGTTATGTAAAGATCTGTAAACTGTCAGGAGTTTTTGTGTTTTGTGGATACCCAAATTGGTTCCTGATGTACTTTAATGAATATAAAAGATGCAAAACATAACCTAATTTGCATAATACAGATGTCAGAATCGTGGTTGATAATGGACTGTTAATACTAGTAAGATTAGATAAAGCTGAATATCATCAGACATATGTATAATTTGCACATTATTCTAATTAGTAAATGCTATGATAGCTTCCTAAACAAGAGTTCAGAGACCTCATACCCCGTGATATACTCAATACTCAGAGTTTGAGTTAGAGCTAATTGTTTTTGCTTCATCTTGTCTCTTTTTGACCCCCAATTGAGAAATCATTATGACTAATCCGAATCCCACAGTCGTTCACATAAGCTTTCGTCTGTCTTCACACTGTGCATCCCACTGTTTTTCTTACTAAAATAGTACACAAATGCCCCGGTTTAAGTTGCCTCTTTCATCGACTGTCTGTCATATCCGATTAATGACTTAACATTCCAAGCAGAGGTTAGGCTTCGGCTAGTTTTTGACGTCTTCTTAAGTGTTCCTTTTTTGCCCGGTTGTCTTTTTGATCATGACGTCACCAGCCAAACGTGGAAAAGAAGCAGAGGCTTAACGCCTCGTTGGAGAATGATTATAATCTACCAACTCTTGAACTCTATTTCCTGCAACTCTGGCAAATCTGACCTCTTGCATCACACAAGCGAGACAATGTATGCATTCAAACGTCTTATGAGACAAAACAAGCTTCAATGAGTATCACGAACACCCAGGTATTGTCAAGAGTCATCACGTCCTGCGTCATATTGGAGCAGAACCAAACCAGATATAACAAACACTCAGAACAACCTCAACCCGATTTATGAGCCGTGATTTATGCCAATATAATTTTAAATTATTGCGAGCACCATTCTACAATTACACCTTCGTCCCTACTACACAGAAATACACCAACTGCCTGCAAAACCTCCTCTTCACGGAGATGATGAACAAAGCCTAACTAGTTAGTTACTAAAGTTAAAGTTATTCTCGCACCCAATGGTGCACAGGGCGGCCTCTCGCCTCTATCAGGCCCCGCGGGATGGCTGGAAAAATAGTAGAAATTGGCCTTATAGAGTGAATAGTATGACAAGGGAGTTGGCTACGGAGAGAGGGTCCAATATGCCATCCACGGGGCCTGTGCGGACACGGCACCAAGAAAGGATATCAAATTAATCCCCCAATACAAAGGAACTAGCTCAGCGCTAGAAGATGATTTAAGCAATAAACCAACCCGCGCCCAGTGGGGTGCGTCTGGGCGAGTGTAGCCAGTAGCCTAGTTCAGTGATCTTGTGTTGTCAGTGTAATAGAAATAAAAGCTGACTGTGCGGTGAATCTGCAGCTAAACGTGGTGATGTGAGAAAAGCAGTCTTTTTGACATACGACCGCCATTCGGCGGTCGTATGTCCTTGAGACCGATCTGATGCCGGCGCCGGGCGCCGGGCGCGTGCATGGTCCAACATTTATACTTGCCAAACAGGACGGCACGGCATGTACACTTTCTTCTGTGGGCCCAACATAGAAAATGCTGAACGGTTGCAAAATATTACAATGTAGATTGATATTTAACAATGCTAACGATGTGGTGAAACAATATAAAGTTTTCCTTTAAAAGTTTTGTAATGGTCCTGAATCGTTAAAAATGTATCGCTTGTACAACACTGGGATATGTCGCAATGCATTACTGTTATGCAGCAGGGGCATGGTATAGTAGTTCACTTCCGAAAAGCCGTTCCACATGCATATATTCGGGCATTTCCGCCGGCATCCGTGCTTGTATGCCCTGTCAGATCCCCATAAATGGCCATATTTCATATATTACCACAAAATTACACAAAAAAGAACTGATTTTGTTACGAAAATGGACAAAAATGTGACCAAAATATTGTGCCGTGTAGTGAGATTTAAACGTTAGGTATCTTTAAAAATCATGGCAGGACAGTGTGGACTAGAAGGTCCCCGGTTCGAACCCGAGGGCGTCAAACCTTTTTCCTTTTCTTTTTCTGTTTTTTTTTTATTAATTTTTTTAACTTTTTATATAAGGAGGAAATATATTGTTTTTTCTGACGTGTTTCTTCATATATTTCTTCTTCTTCTGCTCTACCGCGCTAAGGTTTCCCGAGGATAATTGAGCTACCACTTGGGGTCCTGAGTGAAAATGGACAAAAGTCGGCCATACACATTTCAAAACGTCTCAAATTTTCAGGGAAGTGAGATTAGATTTATGTCGTTGCGTCTAAGTAAATTTTATATTGTTACGTTACATCCATATGTTTATTTTATTAAAATGATAATACCATTTTTTTCGGTAGAAAATGTTATGAGCAGAACCATTCCTGAGGTTCAAAATGTGTAGTTTTTTGTGTAAACCTTCTAACATTTACCTTTAACCAGAAACTGGGTCCTTATATCAATACTACCTTCTCTTCTTCTGAAAAATTATAATTTGTCTATATTATTGATAGATTTTTTTGGCAGTTCTTTTATAACTGGCTTTTATCAAACCATCGGAATCATTTTACAATACTTTCGCCAGACTTTTGTGTACAGCAGGATATGGTCATTCATATAACTTAATTTTTTTCCTTCCTAAAAGGTTACTATGGTCCTTTACAACGGTTTAAAGTTTGTACTATAAAATTTACCAGGAGAGGCACATTTTCCTCACTTTATCCCATCAATCAACTTGACAGCCTGATCACTTAGGCTATTTAGCACCTCTTTGTGAAGCAATTATAAGTAATCCGCATTTGCATCAGGGTTCAGCTTGTGTATGTTTCATTCATTGTTATGCGTAGTTTGGTGTGTCAGGATTGTCTAGCGGCTGTTTTCACCGGACCATACTACAATGTTCACCAAAATAAATGTTCACCAACGTTCACCAAACACAAAAAATGACACAAAATGGCAGTTGGCTTGCTAATGCAACGTCACATTTTCATGAATAAAAGTTCAAACTTTTACTTCTTAGCCGTTAAAGTATAACCCGTACTTGTGTAGACAATAAATAATCTAAGGCGATCAGAATCATTGAATTCTCGAAAGTTTATTCTGATGATAGCAGGGAGAACTAAAAGACCATCACGGCCTCACTGAATGAAGTAAACAATATAAAACTACGTGTGGGTGTTTACCGCGCGGGGGACTGTAGTGAGGTCCCGGACTGAATTCGGCAGTGCACTTTACATTTGATGTAGGGGTATGAAATTTTGGATGTGAATCGATCGGTAATTATTGAAACCATTGTAATTACAGTGTAGGCTTCTTTATGCTAGCCTCCTTCGCAGACTTTTTAGAACGGCGGCGTATATATTTGGGGGAGGGGGGTGACGCGGTGAGGCGGCGAGAGTCCCTTCCGGCATTAGAGAACTCTGGTCCGTGTAAGAAATCGCGTCACCCCCCTCCCCCAAATATATGCGCCGCCGTTTCAGGAAGTCTGCGAAGGAGGCTATCTTTATGTCCAAGTGTATCTGTAACAATTTGAATCGATGATAGAGAGCTGGAAGTTTAAAAAAAATCCCTTTAAAGTGGTACATTTGTCGGTTACAACTCATTCAAATAACAAACATTGTTTGTCTATCGTATCTTTAAAATTTTAGTCGACTGTTTTGTCGCCTAAAGTGTCACGCCCTTAGGCAGAGATATTCACCTTGATTCATATCATCAGATGTCGGTCGGAGTTTTATCTTCTCTATAATGTATGTCATTAATCAGTATGGCTACGTAAAACAATTATGGCAAGATCTGATCCAAAATCGCTCTCACAGAACACAAGCGTCAAGAGCAGCTGATTTGTTATCTCCAATATGTATTGTGATTTACGTCAACTCGACGCCTTCTGTCTAAACTATCAGGCATAAAATTGTTATAGGTAGTCGAATCAAATCTATCTACACTAAGAATAAACAACGAAAACAAGTAAAAATGTTCCTTCAATCAGATTTACCTTGAAACACTGTCACGCATTTTGAAACAAAGGAACTCGGTTCAACCCAAGCGCTGATTTTAGAGGGATTTCTCATGTACATGGTACATGGTATATGTAATGTGTTTTCGCTACCTTCTTATAATTACTAAGTACTGAGTATAAAGGGCTTTTAATGCGTCCCAGTGTAATATTTGTGAAACATCTGTGGATGAGAAAGCTTGTTTGTGATAACGAATAAAATGAAACATTAATGACATGTACCCTGTACAGATTACATGCATAGCTATACGATGATATCCCCAGACAAGCTACAGATAGATGTGTATTGGGCTGTCTGCTGTCATTCTATGTTCATGAACTATCCAAATGGCCATATGTTGCATTTTCAACTGTCATTTCCTTTTATATGTCTTTCTGAAAGATATGAAACACGCACATGTCCACAGCTCATATTGCCGATATAACTTGTGTGGATTTTACTGCAATTTAGCTCAGAGTCTTGTCATTTCCTTTTACTGTTTGTTCGGCCATCTTGGAAACAGAGTCCCCGGGAGGTGCACCAATTATCTCACCAATTATCTCACCAGGTGAAATTAGCGCGCGATTCGGATGCAGAATAGGGGCGGGACCGGAGGGCGGTGCACTGCACTCAAACTACTGAATATTTACAAGCGACAGGCTCCGCTTGGTTCATTACAATATTAAATTGCCTAATCAGCATATTCAAATGGTGTATTTGGTGAGAATGGCATGGACAACCAGTGGGACACCTTAGTTGCGCTGAGTGCATAATTTATGCGAATTGTATTTCCCTTACGATAAATGCTAGAGATGTCATATTTGATTTGCAGGTGCCTTTAGGAAAGGTGAATGCACCACATACATTATGCTAATGAGTCTCGTTGGCATATCTTATGCAGAAACTTTCATTTCATTTCTTCCAAATGCGCCCCAGTCAGCTTTTTTAAAAGCTTTCTTGAAGCTGACTTTGAAAACAGTTTATTTCATACCAAACATCACAAAAATGAACAAGAGTCTTAGGACCCAAAATCTCCATGAAACTTTGTTTTTTTTATTAAACCAGTTCCCCCCATTCTATATCGCTCAATGGTATGACCCACACTGTCAGGCAAGGGGAGAAGTGACCCACTTTCGCTTTAAATAGCTACTGACAGGTGGGGGTGCCACAATATGCAATGAACAACACTGCAGATATTGATTTTCCTCCTTACTTATGCGAATTAAGTCCAATTTGCACAATTTTCAGTTCATTGTATACATCTCTGTCTAAGCTACCTGTATAGTAAATAACATGAAAATCTGTCGCTCCTTTCTTCAGTTATTCTCCTTAAAAGATTTTGACAAATACGCCATTGCAGTTCAAGACATACCAGGGGGCCCAAAATCGACCTTGACCTTTCTCCTCCCGACACCTACCCACATACCAAATATCATTACAATCCATCCACACGATTTACAGTTATGATGACTTTACGCATCCGGTGACACAAATATACACACACGGTGACACAAACATACAAACACGCGCACACACACGCAAACACACTAACTTTGCATGATTTGCACTTCAGTGTGTACATCTCTGTCCAACCTACCTGCGTACCAAATAACATGAAAATCTGTTGTTCCTTTCTTCAGTTATTCTCCTTTAGAACATTTTTACAAAAAAGTCTTGGTTCCGCCATCTTGACATTTTTTAATCATATAACCTAAAAACACAATAAAATGGACTAAAAGATTAATACTAAGATTGTTTCTGTTTTAATAAACATGGTGATAATAAACAATGAAATTTGAGGATAAAATTGCCAGATATAGCTAATCTAATTATATCGTCCCCATCTTAGATTTTGACCGATGACGTAATCAAATTAGCATGAATTATGAATATTAAATCATAAAAGTTATAGTTAATTACATAAGATGGCGTTGATATAAGAAAATAAGTGCAGTTTAAAAAGGCAGCCTGAAAATTACATTGTTAAATCCAAAATTAGGGATTTTTTCCAAATATGGCTCTCAGAAACCCGTTGCCATGGCAACATGAAAACATTTGTTAGTTATTTAATTAATACCAAATTGTTGTCAACTAAATTTTAGGAAAGGTGGCCAAGTTTGCGCAGGCCTCAAAAGAGCCCGCTGGTCTGAATAGCGTTAGATGCAAAAGACGATGCTCCCTCTTTTTGCAGAAATTATGATAATGAGCAAAAATTATTCACACCTAATCATGTCAAACTGTCTCTTATAAATTAATGGAACTATACATATATACAAAACACAAAAAGAGTCACCAAAAAAGCTGTATTCGTGGAAAACATTATGGGGTCAGGTTTGAACCCATATATGGTAAGGTTAGTCAAAAAAAGCTACGGTGGTTTGAGGGTTAAACATGTGCATTTATGTACTGTTGCAATTTTTTCATGCCGCGACATCTGACAACACAGACGGTGGAAACATAAAATCGGAGAAGATCATCTTCAGCTGTTTTGGAACACACCCGGGGGAATTTTATTATATGAACGGAATCGACGGAGTGGCTGTGTCTGCTGAAAACGAGCAACAAACGAGTGCAAGTTTTCAGCATGGATGGAGTTTTCTTCCGCCTCTTCCCAACTGTAGTTCTCGGTGGCAATGGAAAACCAACGATACGCCCTTCTGCTGTCGCCATTGATGGAGATGGTCATTTATGGGTGGCGGGAGGACACCGGATTAATGATCATAATTATACTGTCCGTGTAGTGCAGTACAATCGGAACGGTGCTGACCAGGTACGAAGTTCAACCCTTAAAAGGGCTACCTATGATCACCATTGACGCTTTCAATAACAAAATCATCCTGTCAAGTGCTTGTGATGGTGTGGTGCTGATGTTCCTTCCAAACGGCTCGTTCTGTTACAGTTTTCAAAGACGGTTATCTTCACGTCTCACCACAGAGCAGGAAGGAAATATCATCGCTTCATATCCTGGATCTGACTTTTTCCATGTTTTCAATCACTCAGGACATCTGTTATTCAAATTTGGAGGCGTCGGAAGCACTGAGGGTGAACTGCGAGGTATTTGTATTGACAGCACAGGTAGCGGACAATGAAAACGATCGAGTAGACATGTTCACAAGGCTTGGAAAATGTGTCCGCACCGTCGTTAACGTATTATGTTTTATGCCTGTTCGTTTATAAGGATCAATAAAATAGACTAGGTGAAATGAATGTTGAAAATGTATAAGAAACAGCAGAATATTATGTCTAGGTTTGTAAGCTCCAACAACTGATGATTTGAAAATCTTTTCGGGTTGCATGTTTTCTGGTGGTTTGACGGGCGAAATGCCTGAGAACATGGCCTTCAATCTAGTCTTCCGATTTACTCAGTGTCAAGTATTTGTACATAGCATACTTCTTAAACTTTTCAAAATCCACACCCTCGTCTTTTCAGCATTGGATGTCATAAGGTAAAAGACAGAAGTTGTTTGCTTCTTTCTTTCTTTGCAGATTTCAAACACGTTGTCGCTGATTCCCTGATCTACTTATCTTACCGATGATACTAATCCATTCCTTTTACTTGTCTTTGACTGTGGAGACATAGGATTATTACAGGTTTGCGATAGCAAAACCTGTTCTGTTTTTGCATCCAAGGATGGGGGCGGCCATGTTGGATGTGACCATTTTATTGGGAGGGGTGTTTCTTTTCGCTAATGTTGGGTGTGACTATTTTGACGGAGGGGTGTTTTTCTTGCTAGTTTTCTTTTTTTTGTTTTCTTGCTAATTTTTTCTTGCTTTGGGTTGGGTGTGACCATTTTTACTGGAGGGATGTTGTTTTCACTAATGTGTGGGTGTGATAGATGGAAGTTATTAGTGTGGCGGTGTTGTGACCTTGCCGTTGGCACAAATGGACACAAGGCCCACTGTACTAAAGGACGAGCAAGGTCCACTGAGCATCATGTTGTTGAGGTCTTGTCGAAAAGTAGGGGACGACAAGATCCCCAACGATAGAGGGTTAATAAAGATTTGTTATTTAATGTGATGTTGGATTAGAAAGTGTTGAAATCGATAATATTGGGGGTGGTTTTTGTCGCTAATGTTGGTTCCCTATATTTTTCCTAGTTTTGAGTTGGGTGTGACCATTTTGACCGGAGGGGTGGTTCTTGCCACTTATGTTAGGTGTAAGAGATGAATGTTATTAGTGTGGTGGTGTTGTGACCTTGCCGTTGGCACAAATGGACACAAGGCCCACTGTACTAAAGGACGAGCAAGGTCCACTGAGCATCATGTTGTTGTGGTCTTGTCGAAAAGTAGGGGACGACAAGATCCCCAACGATAGAGGGTTAATAAAGATTTGTTATTTAATGTGATGTTGGATTAGAAAGTGTTGGAATCAATAATATTGGGGGTGTTTTTTGTCGCTAACGTTGGTTCCCTATATTTTTCTTAGTTTTGGGTTGGGTGTGACCATTTTGACCGGAGGGATAGTTTTTGCCACTAATGTTAGGTGTAAGAGATGAATGTTATTAGTGTGGTGGTGTTGTGACCTTGCCGTTGGCACAAATGGACACAAGGCCCACTGTACTAAAGGACGAGCAAGGTCCACTGAGCATCATGTTGTTGTGGTCTTGTCGAAAAGTAAGGGACGACAAGATCCCCAACGATAGAGGGTTAATAAAGATTTGTTATTTAATGTGATGTTGGATTAGAAAGTGTTGTAATCAATAATATTGGGTTTTTTTTGTCGCTAATGTTGGTTCCCTATATTTTGCTTTGTTTTGGGTTTGGTGTGACCATTTTGACAGGGGTGATTTTTGCCACTAATGTTAGGTGTAAGAGATGAATGTTATTAGTGTGGTGGTGTTGTGACCTTGCCGTTGGCACAAATGGACACAAGGCCCACTGTACTAAAGGACGAGCAAGGTCCACTGAGCATCATGTTGTTGTGGTCTTGTCGAAAAGTAGGGGACGACAAGATCCCCAACGATAGAGGGTTAATAAAGATTTGTTATTTAATGTGATGTTGGATTAGAAAGTGTTGGAATCAATAATATTGGGGGTGTTTTTTGTCGCTAATGTTGGTTTCCTATATTTTTCTTAGTTTTGGGTTGGGTGTGACCATTTTGACCGGAGGGATAGTTTTTGCCACTAATGTTAGGTGTAAGAGATGAATGTTATTAGTGTGGTGGTGTTGTGACCTTGCCGTTGGCACAAATGGACACAAGGCCCACTGTACTAAAGGACGAGCAAGGTCCACTGAGCATCACGTTGTTGTGGTCTTGTCGAAAAGTAAGGGACGACAAGATCCCCAACGATAGAGGGTTAATAAAGATTTGTTATTTAATGTGATGTTGGATTAGAAAGTGTTGTAATCAATAATATTGGGTTTTTTTTGTCGCTAATGTTGGTTCCCTATATTTTGCTTTGTTTTGGGTTTGGTGTGACCATTTTGACAGGGGTGATTTTTGCCACTAATGTTAGGTGTAAGAGATGAATGTTATTAGTGTGGTGGTGTTGTGACCTTGCCGTTGGCACAAATGGACACAAGGCCCACTGTACTAAAGGACGAGCAAGGTCCACTGAGCATCATGTTGTTGTGGTCTCGTCGAAAAGTAAGGGACGACAAGATCCCAAACGATAGAGGGTTAATATAGATTTGATATTTAATGTGATGTTGGATTAGAAAGTGTTGTAATCAATAATATTAGGGTTGCTTTTGTCGCTAATGTTGGTTTCCTATATTTTTCCTAGTTTTGGGTTGGGTGTGACCATTTTGACCGGAGGGGTGATTTTTGCCACTTATGTTAGGTATAAGAGATGAAAGTTATTAGTGTGGTAATGTTGTGACCTTGCCGTTGGCACAAATGGACACAAGGCCCACTGTACTAAAGGACGAGCAAGGTCCACTGAGCATCATGTTGTTGTGGTCTTGTCGAAAAGTAAGGGACGACAAGATCCCCAACGATAGAGGGTTAATAAAGATTTGTTATTTAATGTGATGTTGGATTAGAAAGTGTTGTAATCAATAATATTGGTGTTTTTTTGTCGCTAATGTTGGTTCCCTATATTTTGCTTTGTTTTGGGTTTGGATGTGACCATTTTGACAGGGGTGATTTTTGCCACTAATGTTAGGTGTAAGAGATGAATCTTATTAGTGTGGTGGTGTTGTGACCTTGCCGTTGGCACAAATGGACACAAGGCCCACTGTACTAAAGGACGAGCAAGGTCCACTGAGCATCATGTTGTTGTGGTCTCGTCGAAAAGTAAGGGACGACAAGATCCCAAACGATAGAGGGTTAATATAGATTTGTTATTTAATGTGATGTTGGATTAGAAAGTGTTGTTATCAATAATATTAGGGTTGGTTTTTGTCGCTAATGTTGGTTTCCCTATATTTTTCCTAGTTTTGGGTTGGGTGTGACCATTTTGACCGGAGGGGTGATTTTTGCCACTTATGTTAGGTATAAGAGATGAAAGTTATTAGTGTGGTGATGTTGTGACCTTGCCGTTGGCACAAATGGACACAAGGCCCACTGTACTAAAGGACGAGCAAGGTCCACTGAGCATCATGTTGTTGTGATCTTGTCGAAAAGTAAGGGACGACAAGATCCCCAACGATAGAGGGTTAATATAGATTTGTTATTTAATGTGATGTTAAATTAGAAAGTGTAGGAGACGTGATCTTAAAGAACATCGCAGTTGTGGTCTTGTCAGAGATGTAGGGACGACAGCCACAAAAACAATGAACGATTAGTTTGTTTAATGGTGAGATGGCCAATTAGCTTTTGGAATAAAATTAAGTCAATTTTGAAATGGTGAATACTTAAGACCCTTTCCTTCTTACAATAAAGAATGGCCGATGTATAAATACGGTTTCTTTTAGATGCCGATTTGAAGACGACCACATCAAGGATAAAGAAATGACACAGAGACAAGGATTCCCGCATACTTACCAAGGGAGACGTAAACGTTATAACACTGACTGATTATGACCTCATAATGTTGGCTTACTACGATCCTTATTAATTACTGAATGTCTCTATTGCTCTCTTGACCTTAATTTCCTAGTTTTACAAATCTCTCGTCTCCTGTCTTACTCTGCTCACACAACATTGATTACTTTATCTCTTCGCTGCAGTTCACTTAAACAAATGAATAACCGTCAAAGAATTATAGCACAACAATTAGCAGACTAATTCTAAAGTAACCGTTCCAAGTTTGGTAAGGAGTTGCACTGTAACTTCTTGGACGTAAGTGACGGAGTGAAATGTTACTGCAGCTTGCAGTTGCATACACATTTGTATTGGGTTTCTACCATTCGTACATCCGGTTTGATTTTAACGAGGTTAATCACCTGTATTTTCTTTCATAACGTTATACATGCAAAATCAGCTTCTAAAAGTTGCACACTAAAATAAACAACAAAATAGACAATACGTATTCGTTTGAATCAAATAAAGTGGACAACATGTGCACGCCAGTGTGTGGATTCTCTAAATCGTGTCAGGTAATGTCTGGTTGTAACAGCACAATCATTGTAACACGGCTTTGATGCTGGTCCGGCAGTGGAAGGTCTCCGGCGACCTCCCCTGCTGCGGTTAGAGTCTGTGTGGGAAACGGCCAGATTGTTCCAGGCCTGGATTGTTCCTCCCTAGTGCACGTGGATACCGGGTGCCCCGGATGACCTTGTAGTCCGGTATAGGTGACCTGTGCAGGGATCGAGAAAAAAACATACAGAAACATATCAACCTGAATGCTCTCTTCTTTGGTTCTTGTCGTCTCTGAAGACGGTAGACAGCTTCGGTCGATTTAACCTCTTGAATTATTGACTTGAATTAGACTATTCCAAAATCATGATTGGCTTTTCTTTTTCAAAGTAGTTGGCGGTGGCGTGTTAGTCATGTAGTTGCTAGGTCCTACAGCCACAGGGAAACAAAATTTAGAATGTATGTGACACTGATAAGCTGTTTGACATATTTCTTAGTACCTACGAATATGGCGTGTTATACTTACTTCAAGGTTTTGGAGTTCGATTAAACAAATAGGGCTCGAAATTCGCATTTTAGTACAGGTAAAATTGTACTAATTTTATCTTTAGCTAGGAAAACAACATTTGGAGTTAAATATGCGTGAAACTGATAAGCAATTTCACAATTTTGGGTCGGCACTCTCACGGCGATCTGGTCAATTTTACGTTTTTTTAATGGTATTTATTATATCTTCGAATTATTGTTTTATTAATTACAAATCTTTATAAGTATTCATAAATGTTTCTAACAAAAGAAAATACGAGAATACTATGTTTCAGAAGTTGTTCTGATCATTTGCAAACATTTCGAAAGTGACTATCAAAAGAGATAATTTTTTTTTAATAGATTTGAAATATAGATAGCCAGATAGGTTTATTTCATATTTCGAAATATTTCGAACTAATTATATAAAGATATGGGTCATTTGCCCCCCGTAACCGTGTTGTGACTTGGAATGGGGTCCTTATGTCGCCGTGAGAGCGCGGCGAAAGCGCCGTCCAAGTGGAATGGGGGTATAACTGATACTTTAAGAATTGGACGAATGCGCCGTATCCTTTTTTTTCTACATTTGTAATTATGTTGAGCCCAACATACTGTTGGGCGCAATATATTGTGTTCGTATGGTTTCTTTCTCCTGTCAAATCTTGTTATCGACTCAGCTCGGTCGTCCCTGCACCAACTGAGCTGAAATTTGGTATACATGTAGAGTGGGTAAATACCCTGGGAGCTTTTTTTTTATTTTTTTCGATATTGACCTTGAACGTGAAATTATTGAGGTTTTTCTGACCAAAAACGTACATTTTGGCCTCCTGTGCTCTGGAAATACATCCAAATGACCTGAAATTTGCTATGGTGGTACATTGAACAAATATTTAAAGAATCCCATCGCACTTTTGGCATACAATACTTCGAAATGCGATTTTAGAGGGTGTTTTGGGAAGAAGATCGGCTATTTTCCTCATATGGGGTCACTGACCTAAAGGTCACATCTTTATTCATCTGGCCGGGTTGACTAATTCGGTCAGCCAATGAGAGAGCGCAGATTTATCAAGCTCAACCTGATTGGTTGAAATAGTCAATTTAATTAGGGGCACTACTAGTACTCTGACAGGTACAGACACAACTTCACTACTCCCTGGCTCACATCCTTGTGTTGTAAGTTATTGTTGTGTCCTACTGAAGTTATGTAAGTGCAATTGAGAAGGTTCAAAACTTTTCTGGTGGTATTTTTCGACACACACGGTGTTTTTCTTATTTTAACACTGCATGGAAACAAAGATTTCTACAAGTTCGCAAGCTTGGACACTATGGTAAAACCTGACATTTCCTCGCTATGTACACGAATTTTCTACCCCTCTGTCACCAAGATTGGACACTAGTGCGCACAATAGTGCACACAAAGTACCCAACGTTTCCTAGCCTGGAATCCATCCTATTTAGCTTCCGGCCGCTACCCTAGCTCCGCTGCGCTACCCAAGCTCCGCTGCCTGGCCAAATAGCAGCGGAGCTTGGGTAGCGCAGCGGAGCTAGGGTAGCGGCCGGAAGCTGAATAGGATGGATTCCAGGCTAACGTTTCCCACCTTAGGAAACATCCCGTGTCGGGACGTTGACAATAACATTAACATTAACAATAGAGAGTTGTGATGTGCGTGAAAATTTACGTTGAGCTTGCTTTGAGTAGTTGTTTAAAGTTTTTGGCTAAAAATGACGTAAATCAGTAAGAATTTTCAACCTCCTTACGTAAACCCCTGTTACATGTCTACACTATCGGGCCGCGGGGAAGTCTTGAATATCGGCGCTGATCGATAGCGCATTAAACAAAATGTGTGGCGTAGCGTTGTACTAAAAAAATGATAGCATATGAATATGGGTGCCTGGAAGAGCCCATCCATGCATAGGGTTTCAAATTGGGAGAGATCCATTTCTGACTGGTCTTCAATTCAATTATTCATTCAAATACCAACATTGCAGACATACAACAAACGTTAGCCTCTATGCCACAGTCGATTTTTGCGTGGGGAGGGAAATGGGCGAAACAAGTTGCATTTGCTCCCGCAAATGTTGCCTTTCTAGTTTTTTATGTTTTTTACACGTGAACAAATGCGACGTATCATTTTTCTACATTTTTAATTTATCTTCAGCTAATTCTACAATTGTCGGGGGTTGAGGTTTTCAAACGTGGACAAATGAGATGTACTGGAATTAGTTTTGGAATGTTTACGTTTGTCAGGCGTAAAATTTTAATACGTGGATGATACATGCGACGTATAATTTTTTCTAACTACACAACTAATTCTAAATTAATTTGTCGGGGGGGGGGGGGCTTTGCACATTTTCATACTTGACAAAAAGATGTACTAGAATTGCATTTCTACGTTTTTCGGGCATATGATTTATGGTTTTCATACGTGGACGATGGGACGTACTGTTTTTTTGTACATTTGTACTTTGTCTTCAGTTAATGCTACATTTGTCAGGGGTGAGATGTACTGGAATTAGTTTTGGAATTTCTACATCTGTCAGGCGTATGATTTTCATACGTGGACGAGTGCGACGTATTATTCTTTTCTACATTTGTACTTTTTCTACTGTAACAGTCTACATTTGTCGGGGATGTAGATTTTTAAATGTGTACAAATAAGTTGTATTGGAATTAGTTCTTATACGTGGACATGCGACATACTAGAATTAGTTCTGGAATTTCAACGTTTGTATGGCACATGATTTTGAAACGTGGATGAATGCGACGTATTTCTAAATTCTAGGCTGCTAAGTTATTGCTCATATTTCATCAAACCTAAAAAGTTTCAATAACACTTTTAACAGCAATTCTGAATATCAAACATACGTCGAGATGGTTTCGAAAATGGCTACTTGCCGAAATCTCTACCTTGCCATGAAAGGTATCTGAAATGACCACAAAAGCGTAACGTTAACATAAAAACTGAAAAGACCTACCTGCACAAAAACAGAAACAGACGCCTCTTACCTCGGTTCTGTACAGATCGGCTCTGGTGTTATTTGTCCTTCCAGTCTCAGAATCTAAATGTCCATAGTCGAGTCCTGTCTGCGGAACGTGCAACAACTTTTCCTGCCTTGGAGATTAATGAACAAACGTCTGGTGTTGCTATTTTCAAACAGTCCATATTCTTCCAGTCTCTTCTGGCCGTGCTTCCCCGTTGTTGTTTCCACTGCTGACATGGAGGTGATACATCCCTTCTTGCTCGCCATGTTGTCACAACTTTCGATTAGAGTTTAGAAATCTCCATATTATCGCTAGAAATGAGTTGTTTTCTAACACAAGAAACGCCCTTTGTTCTCATACGTCTAGACACTGTGGCCACGGTACTAGACTGTGTGACTGCAGCTGTGTCCTTATGTCCGCCCACCAGACCAGTACCCTGTAACTGATACTCCCATGGGTGCATCCATGTTGCTGTGCCTGGAGAAGTCATTAACTCGGAAACAGGGCTTAAAATTGATACCCAGTCAAATTTTCCATCACAATGGCACCATCCCAACTTTGCTAACATGTCATACCATTTGTGGTCTATATCTATATACTATATTGCCTAAAAGACCTAAAATTTGGTCATAACAAGATGTAACATTGACGATGGATTAAGGGCAAGGGTAACGGATTATGGTTAGGGTTATGGATTAATTAAGGTTATGGTGACGGATTAAGGGTAAGGATGACAGATTAAGGGAAAAGGTGACGGATTAGGTTATCGGGTGACAGATTAACGGCTATGGTGACGGATTAAGGGTTATGGCGACGTGACTGATTGAGGGCAACCACTGTGAGGGATCAAGGCTTTCGTGACAAATTAAGGGTTATGGAGACGGATTAAGAGCAAGGATGGATGATGAAGGTCAAGGGCAACGGATTAAGGGCCAGTGTGACGGATTAAGGGAAATGATTACAGATTGAGGGTAAGGATGGCGGATAAGGGGAAATGATTACAGCTTAAGGGAAAGGTAACGGATTAAGGACTAAGTTGACGGATTAAGGGTAAAGATGACGGATTAAGGGAAATGATTACAGATTAAGCGAAAGGGTGACGGATTAAGGATTGTGGTGACGGATTAAGGGCAAAGGTCGCGGATTAAGGGCTATAATGATGGTTTAAGGGTGATGGTGACGGATTAAGAGCAAAGATGGCTGATGAAGGTCAAGGGCAACGGATTAAGGGCTAGGGTAACGGATTAAGGAATAAAGTGACAGATTAAGGGTAAGAATGGCGGATTAAAGGAAATAAGTACAGATTATGGGAAAGGGTAACAGATTAAGGGCTAGGTTGATGAATTAAGGGTAAGGATGGCGGATTAAGGGAAATGATTACAGATCAAGGCGAAGGGTAACGGATTAAGGACTAAGGCGACGGATTAAGGGTAATGATGGCGGATTAGGGGAAATGAGTACAGATTAAGGGAAAGGGTGACGGATTAAGAACTAAGGTGACGGATTAAGGGTAAGGATGGCGGATTAAGGGAAATGATTACAGATTAAGGGCAAGGATGACGGATTAAGAGGAACGATCACAGATTAAGTAAAAGGGCGACGGATTAAGGATTGTGGTGACGGATTAAGGGCAAAGGTCGCGGATTAAGGGCTATGGTGACGGTTTAAGGATGATGGTGAGAGATTAAGAGCTATGATGACGGGATAAGGACAACGCTGAGGGATTAAAGGCTTTCGTGACAGATAAGGGGCAAGGGTGACAGACTTGGGTCTCTGCTGACATATTAATGTTTATGATAACGGTTTAAGGGCAATAGTGACGGATTCACTTCACAAATTACCATGCAGCGCAGATGACAGCTTCTTCAAATAATGTACATCTTTGTCTAAGCTTCCTGCACACCATAGTGCATGGTAATATATCGTTACTGTATTCTGCAATCCTGTTTGAAAGATTTCTTAACAAAAACACCCCTGCAGTTCCGTGGCAAGCTGCTAAGGGACCGAAACTTACCCCACTTCTTTCTTACGTGAAATTCAAAAGTGGGGTAATTATGCAAAAGGTTTTAGTGAAAATGTTCTTTTCAACTGAAGGTACCACCGGAAAAGTACATTCTCCCAAGGGGGTGGGTTTTACAAAAATATTCCATTTCAGAACAGTCAGTTTTTAAGATTTTGCAGGGGATAGAGATGAAGTGAAATATGACGTGTTTTAACTATTTACTTTACAACTGTTACCTTTCTAGTTATGTTCATTTCCCCCCACATTAGTTACACTGAAACGCAAACCTGTTCATATTTGCTGAACAAGCTAATATTTATCTCTAGTGTTAAATTAGGCTTCCTAGTTCTTTTGTACGCATTTACTCAATACCTTTGTACAAAATACACCTTGTGTCTGTTGCCCAGCTTTGATCCAAACAGTTTAAAGGATAACGATGTATGTTCTAATCCTCTTTGGTGCCCACGCGGGATAAACATCCAAGTCAAAGATTGTCTACATTGATTTTGATTTTTTTTTCCTTTTTGGTATACGGTTAACACATGTTAATCTGATGTGTATCAGAAGAACATAAAACAGCTTTCGAAGTATAAGTAGGAACGTCTGTAAGGAGGAGTTACGATGAATAAACTCTTGGCGCTAATTACCACTATCCATGACATTTGCTTCATGTTGATATGATTTTAGTGAATGGTTTTGGTAGTTCATCAACTATTTTGACCATCCTTATTGTACTATCATTATACGAGCCCTTACATAGTAACGCAGACACTAACAAGAGTTCCACGACCTCATATCTCCATGAACAATTCTATTCATGCAAATGACTTACACATTTGCATAATGTATGCTTGGTCATAAACACCTTTATCTAACTTACACATGTTGCAATATTGACAGTCCTATAATTTTCCAATTAGATGAATTATGGTGTTTTTGCATTAATTATGCAAATTAGGAGTTTATTTGCATAATCGGTATCTGTTGATGCTCCACTTTCCATAAACTACATATGTTACATGTATTTAAGTCTAATAATGGAAAACACTGCATATATAGATTTTCCTCATTATCTATGCAAATTAAGTCACAATTAGCATAATTTGCACTTCATTATGTATATCTCTGTCTAAGCTACCTCCGTACTAAGTATCATATTGACAGTCCTATAATTTTCCAATTAGATATGGTGTTTTGCATTAATTATGCAAATTAGGAATTTATTTGCATAATTGGTATCTGTTGATGATCCACTTTCCATAAACTACATCAGTTACATGTATTGAGTCTGATTATGGAAAACACTGCAAATATAGATTTTCCTCATTAGCTATGCAAATTAAGTCCTAATTAACATAATTTGCACTTCATTGTGTACATCTCTGTCTAAGCTACCTGTATACTAAATATCATGGAAATCAGTCGTTCCTTTGTTCAGTTATTATCCTTAGAAGATTTTCACAATAACGCCCCTGCAGTTCCAGAGCAAGCTGCTAGGGGGCCCAAACCCACACCACGTCTTCTTTACACCACAAGCTATCTGCCACCAAAAAATCAAGACCATAGCAGATCCAGGTCAAGAGATACAAAAATGGAATTTCTGCTGCAGTACCAAGGTCACATACCAGGGGGCCCAAAATCGACCTTGAATTTTGGCTTCATAACATCTGCCCACATACCAAATATCATCGTAACCATCAAGAGGTTCTTGAGTTATGCTGACTACAGTAGTCCGGAAACACAAACAGACAAACAAACAGACACACAGACACACCCAAAACAATATCTCCATTTTTCATGGAGATAAAAAGTGACAGCAGCTCTTCTTACAACACAAAAGTCCTGCGACTCCTAAAATACGAATGACAACGAACAATGGTTATCAACAGAGTCGTTTTCAAACCAATACCTCTAAAGCAAAATCGTTGACCAATTTAAGACGCATAACACACCTTACAAGTCAGACAAAAGCACTACACAAGAGGCTGGAGTGAATAAAATCTTAACAAATATCAAAACAATTATCGGCTAAAGTTCATCTTACGTGGGCGTCAAAAAGTTAAACCTTACAGTAGGATCTTGTACTGTTGTGCAAAGGTATTGACAAAACGCACAGAGGGATTATGAGACTAGTCCAACGTGAACTCTACTTGGACTGCGTTATTAAGGAGAGGTAACGTGTGTGTAAAAGGAAGGGATTAAGAACATTGGTGTAACAAACATGTCAGGGGATCAGCGACAACCTGTTTGATGTTAGAGGTTTAAACTCTAGAAGGTAAAGGTTAGGTGATGTCAACCCCTGCATCCATGCATATGCTGTTGGATACCAGGAAGGAGATGATGATAATGACAATATCAAGCACACATAATGACAACCCCTGCATCCAGCCCTATGCTGTTAGATACAAGGAGAAAGAATATGTCACCATCTAGTGCATGGGTACGAGGGGCAGGCAGAAACCAAATTTTTGTAGCTTCATAACAGGCTCATTTACTTTCTCAAGGTGAAATTTGTGAGATATATACCCATTGCCATGGCAACACGAAAAATTATGAACTTATTGCATTAATTTATACGTAAGTCTTTAGAGGAGAGTGGGTTTGCTTTCTTATGGCATCTTCCAATTTCACATAATACAAATATGTTACAAATTGTTAGTTCCATTGGCCAGCGGATAAAAGACATCTACTTCCAAACGTTTCTTAAAGAAATACATAACGACAACAAAGGTGGGGCTGCCAAAAATAAGTTAAGAACATATAGATTATTTAAAACTATATATAATGAAGAAAAATATCTAAGTAATGCAAATATGAGGGACAGGAATGCAGTCACAAAACTAAGAATCAGCTGCCACAAACTACATATTGAAACGGGAAGACATACCCGCACTCCTCTAGAACAACGATTATGTAAACATTGTACTTTGAATAGAATAGAAGACGAATGTCATTTTGTAGTAGAATGTGGATTATATACCAAAGAAAGAAATGAACTGTATAAGCTTGTAGAAAACCTATTTCCCTACTTCACACATTTCAAGTACTGTACAAAAATTCATATTCCTAATGCGACTAGACAAACCTTCCATTGAAAAACACGTCTGCTCTTTTATTTCTACTATAACAGAAAAGCGAGGAGAAGTAGAATTTATCTAATGATAGTCATATTCTTTTGTACCCGTTAACTGTACTTGTTATTATGTTTTGTTGCGACCTGTACTTAGCCAAGTGTGGCAGAAATGTGCAATTAAGGTCTTCATTAACAAATTAACAAATTAATTTTAAACGCATGTTGGCAAATAGATTTTACGAAAAGTCACTCAGTTTAGTGGTTATATCGAAATCCGTTCATGAGTTACATGTATGTGACGTGAAAGTTGGCTCGGGCCTCGGAAGCATTTTGGATCACCATTTTCTTCAGTTGATATGTTTCTGTGTTCTGTGTGTGTGCGTGCAGCGTGTTTGGAGTTATAGAGATGATGATGATGTGTGTTTTGCCAACAAAATTTCTTACTATTACTACAAATTATAAAAGATGCTATATAATGTCCCTGCATGGAAATTCAATTATATTTTAACAGTGGGCAGAGAGTTTTAAATAATGGCCTGAGAAATATGTGACTCAATTTTTGGTTCTTGGTTGTTGGCTTAAGTTAGAAGACAGGATAAATTGTAATATATAACAAGAACACATTTAGCATTGGACCTACTTTATTTCCAACTGTGAAATACTCATTTTACATTAAATATAATTGAAGACAAGAAAATGGACTAAAACATAGTACATACAGGTTTTCTCAACTAAGTGTGCAGATTACGTAATCAATGCATTGTGCTTAGATGACAGTATCATGATTATTGAACTTTCATACTAATAAACTACGCACAAAAAGTTCGGAAACTTAACTTCGGTCGATCATATTTCCGTTATTTTTTTACCGATTCCAATGAATTACATATCATTGAAAAGCTTATTTGATTTCCTTTCCCGTGATACCAAACTTATTGTGATTGCAAGTTCATGAAACGAGCACCAGGCCTGCTAAAGTGAGTGGGTCGAAGAAATAAAGTGCCCAGATTACCTTACTATAGTCAAACATGCTATTCCGTACATATTCCTCTGTTGGTATTGACTTCTGTACGAGGGTATTGTGAAAAATCAACAAGAATAAACAAGACATATTCATGAAAGCTAAGTTTATTCTTTATCAAAACCAACAATCTGTGTCTTAGTAACAGGTTAGCAAGGAGTCTTAGTAACGGGTGATCCAGCCACGCGCTGTCACTACAGCACGGCACCTACTCCTCATACTCGTCACCAGTCGCGCAATGCGATGCTGTGGGATAGCGTCCCATTCCTCCACCAGCAGTCGTCCTAGGTCAGCCACCGTGTCTTGCACGGACAGCTCGCCCAAGGTGCTCCCATAGATGTTCGATGGGGTTCAGGTCCGGGCTCTTAGAGGGCCACTCCATCCTCTCTACACCTGCATGCTGGAGATGGTCGGCGATGATCCCTGCCCGGTGTGGGCGGGCGTTATCATCTTGCAGCAAGGCATTCGGCCCCATGTTATGGAGGAAAGGGATGGCCACCGGATCAAGTATTGTGTCACGATATCTTTCTGCATTGTGGGTTCCTGGTACAAGTCTTGTCTTTCCCCTGGAGTTTATGCCTGCCCATACCCCAATGTTTGTTGTGAAACAATAACAAAAAATAACACCTGTGGATGACGATACCGTTGCAGGACGCAGGTGTTTATGTGGTGTAAACAATTGGTTCTTCGATGTGCTAAAAATAACCTTGGATGTTCTGTGTGCTAGAAATAACCTTGGATGGTCTGTGTTCTAAAAATAACCTTAGAACCTCAGGAAACAATATATTGAATCATCATCCGCGCCCATACCGATGTCACAGCGCGCGTATGGCACCAACAGGGAATTTTGGGCACTTTTTCTCCGTGACCCGCTTACGTTATTACTCCTGGTACTTGTTCCGTGGGTTTTCAATCACAATAAGTTTGGTACCATAGGACAGGGAATCACACAAGCTTTATAATTATATATAATGCATCAAAATCGGTAAAAAAACAACGGAGATATGATCAACCAAAGTTAAGTTTCCGAACTTTTTGTGCGTAGTTTATTTCATACTTTTGTATTATTTACAATTTTCATTCATATTCTTTCTGAAAGTTATAATTACTAAAACGTTTACATTGTAATGAGTGACTAGAACAAGTTTGGTCTATACTGGTGTAACAGGCAAGAATATACCCCTGGACAAAATGTACCCAGGTACATTATATATGCAGGGGTACATTTTATATTCTAGCATGTCACACAGGATCCACCCTGTCTACACTTGGTATTAAGTACTTGGAATGACAATCAATAATGATCTAACTTTAGAAGATAGAAATTTATGACAAGAATTCAGCAAGCTGTTGCTCTCTCCTTGACATGTCGCAGATGATGCCTGTTGTAAAATTCAATTCGAATTTCATTATGCCAAACACGCATCTCAATCCTTCCTTTTCCTTCCAGATTCTCTAAAAGTTAATGTTTTAATTTAAGTCTATGGCTAGCACTGCTTCTGTATAGAATAGGATTACTTCTCAGCTTGTGTGCACTACAGCAGTTGCACATAGAACATTACTAAAAACAACTTGGGTGATTCCACTTCTCCTGTAAAATGTCCTGAACTATAGAGTCAATAACTTAGGTGGATTACAAGGAGAGACAACCTACACAGCATGCTACTCATTAACCATCCTGAAGCCTTTGGCAAGCGATGGTTGCCTTTAATCTGCCAGCTTAATGCTAATATACACTGTGTGAACCTGGTTAATACTAAAACTCATTTCTTTTTTTTTTAACCAAAGCAACTACAATGAAATAAAACCATACTTTGTTCCAATACATGTTACTGAGAAGAATGATCAATTGCAATTGTCAATGTTTTCATGAAAATAAAGATCCCTTCTGTGTTGTTTAGAATTATTTTTAATTAGTCTTTACTTGCAACTCGGTGACATTCAAAGTCTCTTTTTGTGTTGCCCAGAATGCAATGCCTTTCTCGTAGTACGCAGCCTCATTGATGAATGCTGGGTAGACGGTGCTGTCACCTTCATACTTGATCGTTTCTCCGTCCAAGGTCAGAAACATGGGGTCTCCTGGCTTCAGGGGATGCCAGTCTTTGTCCTGAAAGATTCAAAATAAAAACCTGGACAATCAGAGATGGCTTCATCCCCTTATCCTAATTGCTTTGTGACCCTACCAGTCCCATAGACAAAAGTAGCAGCACTGAGGATGTATGGCAATGCTGCATTATGCATATTAGGAATCACATAAACACACACACAATACACAAACAAACATGGCAACACACATGCACAGACAAAACAAAACAAATGCAATAATTATTATACTTCCTTCCCTTGGGTAAAGTAATAAAAATGAATACAAACAGACTTTCTCTCAGCTACTTGAAGGGAACTTACACTTCCCCATACAAGCACCCAGCCAACCTAAACAGGTAGGCAGTCAACCTAAGATATAAGACATAGTATCTCCAATGAAATGAACACATGGTACACTTTAAAAATACATATACATCAGCTTTACCTAATGTACAAATGTGCGATGTTGATGATGAAATAAAACTTCAGGTTAGGATGACTGCTAACAAAGATTTCCCCTGACTTTATTGAAATTACTCATGTATGAAAATACAGACCTCAGTAGGTTACATGTTTTTTGTTGTTGTTAAACTCTTAAAAGTTTATCTTAAACAGCTGCTTGAGAGGAGCGAGGTGTGATAGTGGAGCTTTAAGTTGAATTTAGAGTTATTGTAGTCATTTGAGATCCTGGATACACAGCGTGCTCATTAAAGGTTTTTGCAGACTAATTTCCCATAAGCCAAAAGGTAAATAATTGGATTAATCCCCAGGTGGTCATCAATGGCTGCTACATATTTCTTCTTTCATTTTTACATACATGTACTTTCAGTCTGCAATATTTGTCCATCTGGGTGTAAGGTTGCTGAGATATGGGAGGTCAGTCCGGAATTAAACCCAGAGATTGAACTGGAGGGTCATGTTAGTAGCAGATGATGGTATTTGGTCCACATGAGCATTATTGCCATGTTACAGACCTGTAGTTCTGGATGGACCATCGCTGACAAGTCGTTGTCGTTGTTCCGAGGATAATCCACCACGTGCAGGATCCGATACACCTCCAGTGTTTCAGGTGGGAAAACCTCTCCTGCCAAGAGAACACAATAATATACTGTAAATTATGAAATGTTTGCAGTGGTCTTATTTTGTCAAATTACCATACTGCCATCTTCTATTTCCATTGCAATGTACTGCATGTATACAGAATTTTTTTCAAACCTAAAACACTAGTACTGTGAGAACCTCCTCTCCATCTCCTTCTACTGGGAAATCTAGTCCCTGTAAACATGAATGAATTTACAGTGATTATAAAGCCTTTAAGGGGACTTCTGTCTGCCCTGGGGTTTCACCAGCATCTGTCGTTGTTGTTGTCAATGGGCTGGCAGACAAAAATTGTACTATTCTGTCATCGTCACATTCACATTCAAACAGACTTGCGGTGTCAGGTAAGAACAGCAAAAAAAGGAGGTAATATATCATGCCAGGAGATGATCATGGGTTGGTTGAGATCATAACAGAATAAAACGAGGATTGGGAAAACCCTTGTTCTGTCTATTCATGATTAAAACTGAGCGAGGTTGCTCGAACCATGTACATACTTATAGACATCTCCTATACTATAGGAAAAAATTGCTGTGTTTTTGGTTACCTGATCACTCAGATTGTGGCGTCGCGGTGGCGCAGTGGCAGGGTGTTTGACCCCAGAACCCAGAGATACCGGGTTCGAATCCGGGGTTCCCTGATTTGTCCCATTGACGTTGTGCCCTTGGGAAAGGCACTTTACACGACTTTCCCCACTTTACTCAGGTGAAATTGAGTGCCTAGCTTCGGTTAGGGACGTCCCTCGGATAGGACGTTAAATGGAGGTCCCGTGTTTGAGGGGAGCCACACCTTGAGCACGTTAAAGAACCCAACACACTTATCGAAAAGAGTAGGGGGTCCTTCCTGGTGTGTGTGGATCATATAAATCTGTCCGGATATGCAGCTCTTACGTACAAACCTGGTGTGTTAGGCCTTGATGCGGTTTACCGGGTATGCAATACAAACAAAACCTGACCAACCCTAGCATAAACCTGCCGACCCTAGTCTTTTTTGAGGGGCAATTGCTGGCAAGGGAGATAAAATTTTCAATCTGAGTGATGAAAGTCAAAACAGAATCCTGTATATTTTACCTGTATGCCCATCTGCCGACAAACTGGCAATGACTGACATGTATCGGGTCAAATCAAGCTGTAACGTTTGGACCATCGCACACCGGGGCATGCCGCTACTCTTTTTGGAAGATGTGGTGGGCTCTTTAACGTTCGTTGGGTGTGGCTCTCCCCAAACACGGGACCTCCATTTAACGTCCTATCCGACAGTCGAATGTTCTAACCACTACGCCACACAACGCCACTCTCTTAACAGATTAAGGCTTTGAACAGTTGATTGGTTTATTGGTTTATTGCGATACCCTTTAGTCGAATTACGACTAATCTTCCAGGGTTCAACACATAAAAAAGTATACAAACACAGACATATATACAGTGCAAGATTAAAAGGACATATATACATAATCATAACATATACAGATTGCTAACATAACTTACGAATAATCGGTGATAAACTGGTAGATGGCCTTCTTAAAGTGATATGGGACTGTCAATGATTTGATGTTAGATGGTAATGTATTCCAAAGATTGATGGCTCAGTAGAGAAAGGTTCGCTTTTGACTGTTAGAGTTTTTGGTTTAGGTAGTTTGAAACTGTCGGAGCTGGATAATCTAGTCGAGTATGTGTGTGTAGAATGGACAGGGACAATAGAACTGTAAATGTTTTGAGTCTCGTGACTAACAAGTATTCTAAAAAAAGTATTTAAAGTACTGATGGCGAACCTTTCTCTTACCGTTGGCCAACCAAGATCTGCATGCATTTGTACAACAGATGTGTCCAGCGCACATTTCAAAAGCATTCTACAGGCTCTGTTCTGTACCACTTGGAGCCTACGAGTGTTCAAGTCTGACATGTTGGCAAGGACTGGTAGGCAGTACTGCGCCACAGAAAGAACTAGTGCACACATAACTACCTTAAAAACATCATGCGTCATGGCCCATGCGTGCCGTCTCAGAAGGGCAATGTTCCTAGATTGTTTAGCAATAGTATGATTCACATGCAAATTCCATGTGAGTGATCAAGTGATGTGCAGCCCCAGCAACACCGTCTCTTTCACCTGTACAATACCCTCTGTTCCAATTACTAAGTCTAAAGAAGTTGAAGGCAGAAGGGCAAGTTTTCGGGGTGAACCAAAGAGCATGCACTTGGTCTTCAAAATGTTCATGACAAGTTTGTTGCTCTTTACCCATTCTAAAATCTTATTAAGGTCAGGCTGCAAAGCAGCAGTTATCTCAGATAAGGACCTTGCAGCTTTGTACATCGATGTGTCATCTGCGTACATTTCAGTTGTACTGCTTAAGACTAACAAAGGTATTACTAAGTCATTAGTAAACAATGTGAAAATAAGTGGGCCTAGACAACTTACCTGGGGGACTCCACATTCAAGTACAGATGGTTCTGAAAAATGCCCATTAATATACACTACCTGTGTTCTAGCCTGCAGATAACTACTCATCCAAGTCAGAGAGCCTAAACTGAAGCCATAGGATTTAAGTTTTGCCAATAGAAGTTGGTGATCAACTAGATCAAAAGCCTGTAAGAACGATGTAAGAACGTGTAGTAAACTGTACTTCTTTGTTTGGTTTATTAAATCCAATACACTTCACAATGCGCTTTTACAATGTATTTTGTACAATAAGCATAATAAATTCTAATGTTGGAAATAACAGTGTCCTGATGCATTACAGTTTTACATTGCTTAAACTGTATTTGTTGAATCACTTTGGCAAAAATCTATAGAAAAACACTAAAAAAAAGAAGCACTTTTTAAAAAAGCTTGCAATGCAACTATTGCATGATAGTGGGGATGAAGTGGTGGAAGGTAGTTTGTCAAATGAGTGTAGGTTCGCGTGACCAGCGGCTGCAAAGAGACAACAACAGACCGTTGTCATGTCTCATAAATTGGACACAACCTGTGCAATTCTTATACTTCAACATGTACATCAATGATGACAAGTTTTGTGTTAAGTCAACAGACCTAGAACTTGTAGCCACCAAGTACTGTAGGAGCACCCTTGATATTAGATAGCTTTAAACTGAATGCAATACGCTGCAGTCGTTCAGCATAATATAACCAGCTGCTGCTGCGCACAGCATTGCCTGCAAAGCTGGTATATGGGCTATATGGATGCAGATACAGACCTTGGTTGAACTTGTGGATGAAGTCGAGACAGGTGTGGACGAGTCGTTCATGGCGGAGGTAGATGTCAGCCAGCAGCACACCCTGCGGCTGGGCGCCAAGTTCTAAACCTGGAAGGGAAATATCAAACTATCATCATCACCCCTATTAAACTCCTTTCACTGAACAGTTACAGAAAGGCACTGGGTTGGATTTGAACAAAGTAAATAAGAAAAGAAAAGTATAAATGTTTAAGTAAACCTTTAAATTTGGGTTTACATTGAATTGTTCATAACTTAATGAGGTGCACAGAATGTAGATTGTATGTTGCATTACTAAAGATATTACATGTACCATTGGGATCTCCTCACCCATCTGTTTCATAAAGAAAGATTCAAGACAAAAAGAAGACAGATGAAAAGAAAAGATCAAGGAAGTGAAAGATACCAGCCTAGTTTGCCAAATGTAAAATTTATTAATGCAAGATAAAATGTTTTGTGGTCTTTTGAAAGCAGCATTAAGTTTTTAAATCTTTTAATGATTGAAACAGTCAGTCCAAAAATCTCCTCTTTATTTCTAAAGAAATCTACATCTCTACTTACATAATCCATGTCTTGATACGGATCGCAGACAACTGGGCCCATAATGTCCATTATCTGTGGAAATGGGTGGGAAAGAGAGACGACTTTGTGTTGTTACATATAGGAAACTGGCACCGTACTTTACATTTACAAACATGTCGGAAAATTTACAATAGTTACAGAGTGACATGCTATCGCAACAAAGGCCCCATTTCCACAGGATTGAGACTGTTGGGCAACTTCATTTAGTCTGACTAAATCACACTTCTAACAGCCTGTCCACTACTAGTAGAAATCAAACTAGAACCTTGATGGCCAACACCTCAACTCCAAAGTTAGAAGAATGGGGAACAAAGTTTTTCCTAAGTGAACGCAGTTAATTTGAATGTGCATGATATTGCGCTAACTTAGAACAGTTATTGTCAAATTATAGTTTGAATACTGTAATATCATGACAAGATCTTTAACCCTACAAGTGTCAATACACTAATGCTCAAATGTCAGGTAATTTGCATGTTGCAACGATAAATGTGCAGTATGGTAATAAACCAGTTAAAACAGAAACAGTGACCTCCTTTGAAAGAATTTGTGCGATCATTTAGTCATAGTTATTTCACATACACTTTTTCATTTTAATGCCAGAATCATGATAAAAATTAACCTTGAGCTTTCTCCAGTTCTTAATGCAAAACTTGTGTATGACATTGAAAAAGGTATTGTTTGGAGAATTTCACACATACCAGTATGGTCTTTGGGCCCAACTTCTACCTTACTCTAATTCCTTTGGAACACTAAAATATGCTTTTTCTAAAATCAAATAAGATAAGATAAAATAAAATAAAACAAAATCTTTGATAAATCTTGAAGATCATAAATATAATTTTTGAGTGACAGGACCTAGTAATCATAGTGTTGATTCTAGGACCGTTTTAAACAACCCTAACGTTTGAGCAACAGGGATTGGGCCATTCTAAACGGCCTGTGACACCTGGAGGGTTGAACTATGAAGCTGTCAAGTCACAGCAACAGGATAGAAGAAATAGATGTCAAAATCTCCTACATTACAACTGGTTGTCTGAAAGTATGCAATTAAGTGTGGCAAATGAATAAAACCATCTTGGGCTGAAGATGTTTCTTCAGCACAACCAAGAGTTCAAACATTTACTTCTTTCTAGCAACATTTTAATAGATGAATGCTGATCTATAAAAAGGCAAAATTAGCTTTCTTGCTTTATGTTCAAAATAATGCTTAAAACTGATTCCTTGAAATTCAAGGGAGGAAATATAGACCAAAGATGAAAACAAAGAAATAGAAGGCCTACCTTGAAATAGAAGGAAGATGTATAAAAGAAAAATGAAATGAAAAGACTCAATTGGACAATTCCATATATGTACATTTATGTAAAATTGGTTATAAAAAGTGTAATTTATAACATTAAGGAATCCTGGAAATAGGAAATAAGAAAATTTCAACGAAGACAGAACCTCTAATGGCACATACACATTTTGAGTCTTCTAAGCCTTCCATATGATGACTCAAACAAGCCGACCCTGGTCAGAGCCATCTTTGCGGACATGAGTAAAGCGTTTGACCATGTGGACCACGCTCGGCTTCTACAGCGCGTCATCGACATCCACGTTAGCCCTTGCCTGCAGAGGTGGATCTACAGCTACCTTCAGAACCGCCAGCAGAGAGTCGTAGCCGACGGCGTGACCAGTTCCTGGCACACCCTAATGTTGGGGGTGCCACAGGGAGGGGTTCTCTCCCCCTACCTGTTTCTTCTCTTTATGAGCACGCGCACCACTGTACATGACGACACCATGAACGTTCCACTGTACATGACGACACCAAGAACTCTCTCTGCTGTGCCCTTAGTCGACTAGGACACAACTGTAGAGGAAGAGTCTTCTAACCTCAACTCCTGGGCACTAGACAACAAGATGATGCTGAACGGTGGAAAGAGCATGCTTCTTCAGATCTGTTTCAGCAGATCAGTTCCTATTCCACCCACGATCACTCTCGGAGGCCAACCAGTACCATCTGTGGTCTGTGCCAAGGGACTAGGTTTTGTCATAGATAAGAACCTTACTTTCAATGAACAGGTTACTTCAATGATCAGCAAAGCATCGCGTAGATTACACTACTTGCGTTTACTGACCAAAAAAGGCACCAGCGTACCGGACCTTATCCAAATCTACCTTGCACTTGTACGGCCAGTACTCAAGTACTGTCACGTGTTACTGGTTGGGTGCACAAAGGAGCAAGAACTGGCCATTGAGGGAGTCCAACGCCATGCTTTGCGCATCATTTCCTTGGGAGGAAGACGATCTGTGCCTGACCTGCCCACACTGCAGTCGAGGAGGGAAGAGGCAGCAGTGAACCTGTTTCAACGCATGCTCCGTGAGGACCATCCCCTACACGACTTGGTGCCACCCACGAGAACAGGAGCCACGGGACTCTCACTCAGAAACTGTAGCTCAATATATTATAAGCGTTCCGAAAGCCCGCACTAAGAGGCTGAGCAACTCCTTTCTGCACACTGCTATTTGGCTCTATAACATTTTTAGGCACTCAATCAGTAGTACCATCAGTACTGTTTTTATTGTATTATATTGTTCTCAATCTCTTCACGTTATGTAATACGTGATAATGTATCGACGTGGCTAACTTGATTTAAGAAAGTTTGGATTTTACTGTGCAAGTTTTTCGTAATGTAATAATATTGTGATTATTATCTCCATGAAAAATGGAGATATTGTTTTTGGTGTGTTTGTGTGTGTGTGTGTGTGTTTGTGTTTGTGTTTGTGTTTGTGTTTCCGGACTATTGTAGTCAGCATAACTCAAGACCCTCTGGATGGATCACAATGATATTTGATATGTGGGCAGGTATTATGAAGCCAAAATTCAAGGTTGATTTTGGGCCCCCTGGTATGTGACCTTGGTACTGCAGCAGAACTTCAATTTTTGTATCTTTTGATCTGGAAGTGCTGTGGTCTTGATTTTTGGGTGGCAGATAGCTTGTGATGTAATAAAGAAGTGGTGTAGGGTTGGGCCCCCTAGCTGCTTCCTCTGGAACTGCAGGGGCGTTTTTGTGAAAATCTTCTAAGGAGAATAACTGAACAAAGGAACAACGGATTTCCATGATATTTAGTATGCAGGTAGCTTAGATAGAGATATACACAATGAAGTGCAAATTATGATAATTTGGACTTAATTTGCATAACTAATGAGGAGAATCTATATTTGCAGTGTTTTCCATTATCAGACTCAAATACTTGTAACGTATGTAGTTTATGGAAAGTGGATCATCAACAGATACCAATTATGCTAATAAATTCCTAATTTGCATAATTAATGCAAAATACCACATCTCATGTAATTGGAAAATTATAGGACTGTCAATATGATACTTAGTATGCAGGTAGTATAGACAGAGATATACATAATGAAGGGGAAATTATGCTAATTGTGACTTAATTTGCATAGCTAATGAGGAAAATCTATATTTGCAGTGTTTTCCATTATCAGACTCAAATACATGTAACATATGTACTTTATGGAAAGTGGAGCATCAACAGATACCAATTATGCAAATAAATTCCTAATTTGCATAATTAATGCAAAACGCCATAATTCATCTAATTGGAACATTATAGGACTGTCAATATTGCAACATGTAAGTTAGATAAAGGCTAGGTGTTTATGACCAAGCATATATTATGTAAATGTGTAAGTCATTTGGATGAATAGAATTGTTCATGGAGATATGAGGTCGTGGAACTCTTGTTGGAATTGTAACAAGATTGTATGCTGAAACACTTTTGTACTAAGAACGGAATTCGGATTATGTTGTAACATAATCCGCGAGCTTCTTACTGAATAAAATCATCATCATAAATATCCAAAAATTAAAATAACGACAACAGTTTATTATACCTTCGCTTGATGTTGTTTGCCAGGATGAAAAAACAAACAAATTAACAAAATTCAAGGGAATTCTACTTTATATCTAATATCTGAGTACTTACTTATGCCATGAACGCCAAGGCGTTTTGAATCTGCCATCTCCAATTGTGGTACTGTGTTTTCAGTGAGAAAGACCGGACACACCAGGCCTGACCGCTGTACCAGGTACTTGACCATCTGCAGCGTGAAGCTGTCCATTGACGAGCCAATGATGAGACAGTTGCCCATGTTGGATGTCGTGTTGTGCAGATCGATGATGACATCGAACGCCTCGCCCTTTGCACCAAACTTTTTGTTCAGCTCGACGGCTCGATGGACCTCGTAGGGCGCAGTGCTTGGAGGGAAGTCCATGCTGTAGAACAAAATGTCAATCAATCAATGACAATCAGTCAATTTCCTTGGCCAAGAAAGTCATGTTTTGCTGATGAGCGTGTGCCTGTTTGTGTGCCTGTTTGTGTGCCTGTTTGTGTGTGTGTGTGTGTGTGTGTGTGTGTGTGTGTGTGTGTGTGTGTGTGTGTGTGTGTGTGTCTGTGTATGAACAAGATAACTCAAGAATGTCTGGGTGCATTGTCTTCATATTCGGTATGTCAGTAGGTAGGTCTTTATGAAATTTCGAAACAATTAGATTTTGGGCCTTCTAATTTGCATAATTAAATGAGCAAAGTATATAAATCTGCTATATTGCATAATAAGACTCTAACATGTGGCACCTAACACCCCAGGGGCCCTACAGTGGCTGGGTTTACACAATCATGCATTTCCAAGCACACTCAGAGTATGCTTCCAGTGTACTTGGAAACATGTGTGTAAACCAGGCCAGCTAGTGGTCAAAACACAAATGATCAACTGATATAAATCTATGCAAAAGATGACCTTATTTGCATGATAATGTACTATTGTACCTTCACCCTATAGCTTAAGCCCCGGTTACACATAGCCGAACATGGCCTCCCGACTCTGCCCCGACCATGGTTAGAGTGATTCGGGAGTGATTTGGGAGCTTGGTCAGCTGGCGTTTGACTGAGTCGGCTGGCGTTCGGTTGAGTCGGCTGGTGTTTGCGGCTGCGCCAGCGGAATGTTTTGAAAATTTCAAAACATTCGGCTCTGGACAGAGGGTCTGGAATGGGTTGGCTGGTGTCAGGCTGGTGTTCGGCACGGTCGACTAGTGTTTGGCTGGTATTCGGGAGTAAGTCAGCAGTAAAATTTAAATCTTAACCACGCTATAACCACTGCTGACTTACTCTCAACTAGTTTCCAACCTACCCATAACTCACCTCAAGGCCGAAGATAAATTTCTGCTATTCTCATTCCAAACCAAACTGACTACTACCAGAACGTGGACGAATCATCCCCGACCTTCACATGACACACAGGGAAGAAAGCTAATAGCCTTATCTAAGCTAACTGTGATCCAAATTCGAAGTCTTGGTGATGTTAACAACATAGAAGAATGGATCATTTTGATTAACAATGAAAATGACCCATCCTTTGAAAGTCACTGAATATGTCCATTTCAATTCGTGAGAGGGTTAGCAACCGGTCGGGAATAAGTCAGGAGAGAGATTCGGCGCATGTTCGGCGCCAAAGATAGGCGTGGCCTAATTCTGGTCAGACTGCTCCCGAACTACCACCGACCCGAGTCGGCTAGCGTTCGGGAGCCATGTTCGGCTATGTGTAACCCGGGCTTGAGAAAAATATCTAGGTGCACCCATAGTAAAGGTACAGAGCTCTAATTTTGGGTGCTCCAAGCTGCAATAGTCATGCACCCAGTATTTCCAGCCCTGAATTGTAATATCCAATCTATGTCAAGTCACTACAGTAACTATACAGTAAATTTTGAAATATTAGTGGTTATTTCATTTTTGCAGTGCCTCCCCAACGCAAAATCATGTCACTGCAAATATGCATTTTTTGTGGTAAATTGTTTCAATTGTGAACGGAAAATACAGTGGAAACTTCTTTTCCATTCCTAACATGAAATTAAATGCCTGCAAAAATAAATGAATTCACAGTACTAGTACTCTGGACATTAAACCTTCCAAATAAAAATTAGAGTAAACAGGACTGGTACTCTTTATAAAAATTGTCACCAAGAATGAGATCTCTCTTGTGTTATAGTTCAACTGACTGGATATAATGATAATGAAAGACCTTCATTGTGCATTCATGCCCCGAGGGGCTAGGTACAGGTCGTCTAACTTAACACATGGAACATACAAGGACATAAATACAACAATACAAGCTGTAACATATAGAGTAGACAAATGTGTTATTAAACTAAGCTAGTCCAGTAGTGTCGACTAACGCTTCTTTGTAGATGTACATGTGTAAATGTATGAACAGACAATATTTCTTATATAAGGATTATCCAGGCGTAATAAAAATATGAATTTGTCTGTTGCATTAAGATGTTCGAAATATGGGAATTTTTCTTTGATAAAGTTAAAAAGTACACTTCTTTCGCTATCGTAAAATTTACAATCTAGGACGAAATGATGCTCATCTTCTACTCGATTTAAATTACAATGTTGACAAAGTCTATGCGGTTGTGCCTTCCTGTTTCGACATGTAATCTGTGACAGCTAACCCGGAGTTTAGTAGTAGCCACTCTGTGTTTGATGTTGCTAATGGATAAATACTCTTCTTCTTTATACAATGACTTAAACAGACGGTAAGTTCGGAGTTTGCTGCTGTAAGATTTATCCCTGATATCGTTGTGGATTTCGGCTGAGAATGTTTGAGTATAGATGTCTTTTAATCGTTGACTAATGGAGTTAATGATAAGTGACAAATTTGTTCCTATTTACTTGTGGGCTCCAAACGAAGGCATAACCGCATTCTTCTAGCATGTTACGGACACCGGACGCCCAGCATTTTTTGCCATTGGCTTCGAATTGAAGTTGACATAACAGGGCGTCGGCTTGTAAACTGTCAGCTGGTACGTTGTGGCGCATCCTAAGAAAGCATTTAATGGCCTTTAGGGAGGCCTCTAGGTGAAGGGGGTACACCTCCCTAGTTCTGCCTGTACTGCAAGGTTGCAAGCTGTTCTTGGAAGATTGAGTGCGTGTACGGATTCAATAATTAGGACAAAACTTTGGGCTTTTGAAGGACCCCCATATCTCAGACCCATATAGTAGAACAGGTTTAACACATGTGTCGAACAGTTTGTTTTTAACTGTTAGTGAAGCATCAGCGTTGTCTAGTGATTGTCTGATATTGAACAAAGATTTTAGTCCCTTACTGGATAACTGTTTGTTATTGGCCGTGAACATACCAGCCGCGCTTACAACTATACCTGAGTAACAGTAAGACGTAACAATTTCTATGGCATTATCGTTGAACATACAAATGTAAAGAAACAATTTTTTGGTAATCGACCTCCTTAAGTGAAAACTACTACTTTCTATTGGTCTTTTTTAAATTCACCTTCAGATTCCAGTATAAACAATATTTTTCTAATCTAACCAGACACGATTGCAAGCCTTGTTGGGACTCTGAAAATAATACTAAATCATCCGCGTACAGAAGACATGGAACTTTCATGTTGTGAAGTACAGGAGAATTACAACAAGCATTATCAAATTCATCTGTTATGTCGCTGATAAATAGATTAAACAAGGTTGGAGACAGATTACAGCCTTGACGAACCCCGCAGTTAGTTAAAAACGTGTCAGTGAGACTGCGATCGGTTTTAATGCAATTTGCGGTTTTTGAATACATGTTTTTTATGGTCGTTTAGAACTTTCCTCCTATACCAAGGTTGTTGAGTTTGAACAGTAGACCAGCTCGCCAAACGGAGTCGAAAGCTTTGCTGAAATCTACAAAGCATGCATAAATTCGAGCATTTTTACTGAGGTATTTGCTGACTAAAGTGTTTAAAACAAATAAATTATCAGATGTCCTATATTTCTTTCTAAAACCGGCCTGTTGAGGTTTGAAAAGGCTGTTCTGTTCCGCATAATTCACAAGACGGTTGTTCAAAATTGAGGTGGATAATTTCCCCAAACAACTAATAATGGAAATTCCCCGGTAGTTGTCACGGAGTGATGTGTCGCCAGATTTATGTATGGGATCGGGAACGATATGACTGAGAGACCATTCGTCGGGGAAGTAACCGTTTTGTAAGCATGAGTTGAATAAGTGGAGTAATGGTTTCTGTAGGACTGGTTTACCGCATTTTAACATTTCGTTTGTCATCATGTCGCTGCTAACTGGATTTGTTATTTTTTAGGTTTGAAATGGCTGTGTTTAGTTCCTCACATATCGGAGAGTCTAGTGTCGAGTTTTCTGCAGGTGTAAGGGGGATTGCGGGGTGTGATTGGACGTGTGGAAGTACAGTTTCAGAATCGTTAATAGCGTCAGTTGAGGATTTGTCTACTGTACTAAAATGTCGCAACCATGCCTCACTCACTCACTCACTATCCGGTTTAACGTCTTCTTGTCCCCATCATCTGGGGGTTTGACGTGCTTGCATGCTGATGGGGGAGCTTGGTGGCAGCTTGCCAGGTGCCTCTGTCCTGTGGGTCTGCATCGTGTAGGTTGAGGTGGTGGAGGTCCTCCTTGATCTTGTCAATCCACTTCCTCCTTGGTCGTCCTCGTGGATTTCGGCCCTCCACAGTCATGCCGATGATTCTCTTGGGCCACCTCTCCCTGTCCATCCTTTCAAGGTGCCCATACCAACGTAGACGTTTGGATCTCATCACGTCCTGCACGCTGTGCACTCCTAATTTGGCTCTAAGTTGTTTTGCTGAGAGTGTTTCTGAGAGCTTCCTGGGACATATCCATCGGACCATGGCATTGTCGCTCCTGTCGAGCCTCTTGATGTCCTCTGATGCCACGGCCCATGTCTCCGAGGCATAGAGTAGGACACTTCTGATGCAGGAGTTGAACACATGTCCACGGTTTCTGAGAGGTATGTATCTGTTTGTGAGTATGGGTAGGAGCTCGTGGAAACTCTTCCAAGCAGACTTAATCCTTGCCGTCACCGCGTCGGAGCAGCCTCCTGCCTGGCTGATCATGTCCCCCAAGTAACAGAAAGTTGGCACCACCTTGAGGTTCTCTTCTCCCACTGTGACTTGTGTGAGTTGTTCTGGATCTGAGGGAAGGTCACCTGCCGAAGTGCAGCTCTTACAAATAAAGCTACTGTCTTGTTTCAGCCTGTTTTTGATGTTAGTACATCTTTTATGGATCCAGTGCATGCACTGTCCACAAAAGATGGAGTTAGTACCAACGCCCTTCTTGCATACACCACAGGGGAACTTCCCGGACTCCTTCACTGGCCTAGTGTCAGCAAGAGTGCTGTGCAGGACCATGGTCTTCCCCATGTTCACTCGCAGGCCCCGTGAACCCATGCTGTTCTTCCAGAGGATGAACATTTGCTTCAACTCCTCGACGGTCTCTGCAGCCAGCATCAGGTCATCTGCATACAGCATCTCCCAAGGGCATCCGGTTCTGAACTCCCGTGACAATGCCTCCATGACTATGATGAACAGTAAAGGGCTGAGCACAGAACCCTGGTGACCTCCGACCTTCACCTCAAACTTAGAACTGTAGCTGCCGTTCACCCGTACGCTTGATGAAGCATGTCTGTACATGGCTTGTACCACCCTCACTATCCACTCTTCTACTCCCAGCTTTCTCATTGCCCACCATAGCACTTGCCGTGGCACCCTCTCGAATGCCTTTTCCAGGTCGACAAACATGAAAAACAGTTCCTTCTTCTTCGACAGGTGTTTTTCTTGTAGCTGTCTCAGAGTGAAGATGGCATCTATGGTACCCCTCCCAGGCATAAAGCCAAACTGCATTGAGTCTATGTCCACTTGTTCCCTGATGAACGGTTCAAGAACACGTTCGGCCACCTTAAGCACCTGGTCTAACAGCTTTAGTCCTCTGTAGTTCCCTCTCTCTAGAGCATCACCCTTTCCTTTATAGCAGTTGATGATGTATGAGTGGTTCCAGTCGTCAGGGATCCTCTCCTCCCTAATGATGGTGTTCATCAGTAGCGCTATGTGGTCAGCAACAAAGTCCCCACCAGCTTAAGCTTGAAGCATTTCAGCAACTATACCAGAAGGACCTGCTGCTTTCCCTATTTTCATAGCCTTGATTGCCTTGCGAGCCATGCCCTGATCAATGTGTGGTGGAGGTCCCTGTGCTAGGAGAACTTCATCGGGGAGAACATTCAGGAGTTTATCGTAGTGGCTTCTCCATGCATCCAGCTTCTCCTCGTCTGTAAAAGCTATACTGCCATCGTCTTGTTTAATACACTTTTCTGCAATGACATCCTGGTCTTGTCTCTCCATGTTACGAGCTAGCTTGAAAATCTCGTTTTTCTTGTCGTTGGATAAGATGTTGCTAAACCTGGCTTCCTGTGCCCTCTTTTTGGCAAGGTGTATTGCAGCTTTTGCTACGCGTTTTGCAGCGTTGTAGGGTTCTTTGCTTCCTCCTTTTTGCCACTCTTTAAACAGCCTGCGTTTCTCTTTCACGGCGGCCTCAACGGAGTCATCCCACCACCAGGTTTCCTTGTGCCTACAGGGGCCTCCACTGGTGTAGCCACAGGTTTCCTCACATGCAGCCTGAAGCCCTGTTTTGATGGATGACCATATACTGTCAACACCCGCATGTGCTTCAGTCGATTGGGTATGTCTAGGGACTGCACGTTCAAAGGCATCCCGGGTTTCAGTTGAGTTGAGTTTCCAGGTGCGCAGTTTACGTCTTGTGGTTCTTGGCTTGTACCTAGTACTCCTGATCACAAGGTCACCTACCAGGAGTTTATGTTGGGTGATGCACTCCTCACTACCGATGACTTTTACATCACGGACAATCTTCATGTCAGGCCTCCTGACTAGGATGTAGTCCACCTGAGTGGCTGCAGATCCTGATTTGTATGTAATTAATCTGGATGGGGATTTCTGGAAGAAAGTGTTGGTAACAGCTAGATTTAGGGCCACACAGAGGTCTAACAGACTAGTGCCCTCGGTATTACGGGGACCATACCCATAGCGGCCATGTACGCCCACAAAACCATCTGACTTACTGCCGACGTGTCCATTAAAATCGCCACAGACCAGGAGAAGTTCATTGTCAGGTACAGCTGTTGCAAGACTAAGGAGCATGTCGTAAAATGTTTCTTTCTCTTCTTGGGGTCGCCCAGACTGAGGGGCATACACACTGAATATGTTGATGATGGATTTGTCATTTTTAAAAGATCCTCATTGACATCAGGCGGCTGTCAATACGTGAGACTGATAGCACCTTATCAATCCAGATTTCTGCAACTAGTATGGCAACTCCTCCCAATCCAGAGTCATTTCCTTTCCAAAAACATTTATACTTGCTGTCTTTCCCTGTGATTGTCCTTGCTTGTCCCCCTTTCCATCTTGTTTCTTGAGCGCAGCAAATGTCTATTCTCCGGCGAGTTAGAGTCTCAACAACTTCACCAGCTCTGCCACGCAGACTTCCAACGTTGAGTGAGGCAATCCGCAGACGATGTCCTCCGGTGGTCACAGATTCCGAAGGCTGCTGGTGTGCCTTTGGGCTCCTCATCCTATGCAAGTCTTTGTTTTGCAGCTAACTTTTACGGCTGAATGCCCTTTCTAACGCCAACTGAAATTTACAGCTTTCAGGGACTGGGTAAGGCCTTGGGGGATTGTAAAGCCTGCATGAAATTAACCAAGGAGGGGAAAAAGATGGAAGAAACTCAAAAATACTGGCTGGGGTGGGAGGGTAGCATGCACTGTGTAGGCTGTCAAAGTTTGCTGGCTATCTAACAAACAAACTCAAAAAAGAACTCAAAATGACTTTAAAACCCTATCTGCAGTTTACAGTGATCCATAAATGAGCCCTTCCAAGCCCTTCCCCACTGAGGATTCAGTTGGATGAAATCCTCAGAGCTGGAAGGACAGGAAAGTGGCCATCTTGGATCCAAGGCCCCACAGTTGTTTTTGATATTTTTGATCATTTGATATTTGACAACTATGTTCCGATTTGTCAGGTTTAAGTTTCTTAACTAATTTCCAAAAGGCACTGGGGTCTTTTTCCCTGAGAGAAGAAAGTTTGTCCATGATATGTTGATGGAATTTCCTCTTTTAAAAGTTTTCTGTACTCTTTCTTTCTTTTAAAGAATGCCCCTTGCACATTTGGATTCGACGGGTTTTTCTCAAGTAAAGAAGCTAAGTTTTTTAGTTCTCTTTTCATTTCTGTACAGGTTTTATCATACATTTCTTATTTCGAGCCTTTTGTTGGCGATTTTTGTTAATTCTTACACCTAGTGAATTAAACCCGACGTCCCTAAGTATTGAGCTAAAGTCAGAAACATAGTTTTCAATTTCATTATTTGTGTTTTCATTTTCTTTTACAGAGAGAGAGCGTAGTCTGTCCTTTGAGGTCGGCTGAGGGATTGTAGAAATTTCTGAGCTGAATTTTCATTCCAGTGAAATCGTTTTGGAAGCGACCTTGTGTTTTTATTTATTCCTTTGTTTTTTGGGATGAATGGTTTTGTACGAATCACTACCGATAACATGTTGTGATCGGAAAATATAGTTAATGGGTTAACGCGAAATAGAGAAATATGTTGAAAAAATGACTGACTAGCAATTACATAATCCACAGTACTACTACCATTCGGTTGATGACAAGTAAAATTGCCTTTTAAATCACCAACTAGTCTTCCGTTCAGAATCCTTATATTCGCTTGAATACACAAGTCAGCAAGAAATCTACAAAACCTGTTTGGGGGGGATTTGTCCATGCATATATGTACTGTCTATCCTGATTGAAATTTGGGGAGTTGTGTGGTTGGTTTTCATTGTCAGCACCCTCTTCGATAAAATCATACAAATTACCTAGTCGGGAGTTCAGGTCACCCCCGAGTAGTATATAACCCTCGGTGCTATGCCGAGAAATTTCTTCCTCTATAATTTCAATAATGTGGTTTTCAGCATGTTTATGTGTTGTAGATGAACTTGGACTGATGTAGACGGAGCAAATAAATAAATCTTTGTCTAAACCCAGTAGCTTGCGATCAACTCGCACCCAAAGTGCGTCTGCCAATTTTGATGGTAATTGTTTTACATAATGTTTGCATTGTTCTTTAAAGAAAAATACTATGCCTCCGGAGTAGCGTTTTGCTTTTTTGTTATCTCCATGAAAAAAAGGCTTTTTCATGAAGATACTGTTTTGCTTGCGTTTGGTGTTTGTGTGTATGTTTGTGTCACCGGATGCTTAAAGTCAGCATAACTGTAGAGCATGTACATGGATTGTAATGATATTTGGTATGTGGGTAGGTGTTAGGAGGAGGAAGGTCAAGGTTGATTTTTGGCCCCCTGGTATGTGTCACTGGAACTGCAATGGCGTATTTGTAAAAATCTTCTATTAAGTTCTAAGGAGAATAACTGAAGAAAGGATCGACAGATTGTCACGTTATTTGGTACACAGGTAGGTTGGACAGAGATGTACACACTTAAGTGCAAATTATGCAAATGAGACTGAATTTGCATAAGTAAGGAGTAAAATCGTTTGCATGTGTGTTGCTGGATGCTTAAAGTCAGCATAACTGTAGAACGTGTAGATGTTTAGTAATGACAGTTGGTATGTGGGTATGTTCTGGGAGGAGAAAGGTCAAGGTCGATTTTGGGCCCCCTGGTATGTGTCATTGGAACTGCAATGGCCTATTTGTAAAAATGTTCTAAAGGAGAATAACTGAAGAAAGGAACAACAGATTTTCATGTTATTTAGTATGCAGGTAGGTTGGACAGAGATGTACACACTGAAGTGCAAATCATGCAAAGTTAGTGTGTTTGCGTGTGTGTGCGCGTGTGTGTATGTTTGTGTTACCGTGTGTGTATGTTTGTGTCACCGGATGCGTAAAGTCAGAATAACTGTAGAACGTGTAGATGGATTGTAATGATATTTGGTATGTGGGTAGGTGTCGGGAGGAGAAAGGTCAAGGTCGATTTTGGGCCCCCTGGTATGTGTCACTGGAACTGCAATGGCGTATTTGTCAAAATCTTTTAAGGAGAATAACTGAAGAAAGGAGCGACAGATTTTCATGTTATTTACTATGCATGTAGCTTAGAGAGAGATGTATACAATGAACTGCAAGTTATACAAATTGGACTTAATTTGCCTAAGTAATGAGGAAAATCTATATATGCAGTGTTGTCCATTTCATATTGTGAAACAGCTGTTAGTAGCTTAATTTATAGCGAATGTGGGTCACTTCGCCTGGGCCCGACAGGTGGGGGTCATACCATAGAGCGATATAGAATGGGGGGAACTGGTTTAATAAAAACAAAGTTTCATGGAGATTTTGGGTCCTAAGACTCTTGTTCTTTTTGCGGTGTAAGTGAAAGTAGCTGTAGTTAGGGAAGTTGATTTCAGATTTGTCAGAGGTTGTCCAGGTTTCTAGAAGCGAGATAATGTCAAATTTGTTGATACGGGACAAGAAATCTAAATCATCTAATTTTGATTCCAACCTGTGGACATTTCAGAAACAAAACGTCTTGTTTCCTCCGGGAAACACTTTCATATCTAACAAAAGTAAAGTGTAAAGTGGATGATTGTACAAGTAAAGTGGATGATTGTACAAGTAAAATTGTGTCTCTACCTTTTAGCTTATTCCTCAATATAACATTTCAACTTCAAGGTGGCTAACAAAATCTAAATAGCAACATCTTAAACATTAGTTAAACTATTTGAAAGAAGAAACAAACTTGAAAATAGTGATAACAAATAGATAATATAAGATAATAAGGGAAAAAATCCCTTTTGATGCATTGCAGTTTGTGAAATGAATAAGTAAATAATCTACTAATACGATAACATGTACTCTCACCTCTCAAATAAACGTACCGGTACGTTTATTTTTTTTCGCCTAAACATCCGCCCGGTACTTTCTTATTTTAGACGGTACGTTTATTATTTTTTCAAAAGTTGGGATTTTGCTAACCAGAAATCCCTCTAAAATCGAAATTTTAGGTTTTTCTGCTCATATTTCCCTGGTATTTTTGCTAGTAATTCGCTATTTTTCGGCCTAGCGGCGTTGATTTCCCCACCGCTATCACCGGCGGCAGCCTTTGTGAAATCCTTGCGGCACTCGTAACATATCGGTCGATCTCGCTATGACGTTACAAAGTTAATGTTGTTATTGGGGGAAAATAAGACGCAACACTGACCTTTCAAAATACAATTTTCATGTAAATAACTTTGACAGTCTCTGTTTACATCGTAAACCAAACTTGCGGCACGCTGATCAAAAAACATGTCAAGTAGTAGACTTGCACAGGGAAGAATTCGATGACGGCTATCGGCAGCGGGGCGGAAGAATAATTCGTTCACAGAAGATACATTACACGTAAAAACAACAATTATAACTTAACTTCCCTTGTGAAATGTGTTTTGAGGCCGCAAAGTCTAAGAACGTCACAAAACGAGCGGTAAACAACAGCATGTTTTGCCATCGAAACATGGCGGCACCATCAGGCGTGGTGACAGTAAAACTAGCAGCATATTGCATAGTGCAGATTACGATCTTTCAAATGATACCGTAAACGCGTGGAAAATGTTATATTTTGCGGCAACGATAGAAACAGAATTCTATCTATATTTTAGGAGGGTTTGTATTTTAGAATAACCGTAAGATTTTCCAATTTTTGCGGTAAAGGGCCGTTTCTATTGTCAACATGTAATCGGTAATTTCTTCGTACGTGCGGCCTAAAACGCTGTGCTACTTTTACAGTCGAGCTCTGTTCAATATTGTGGGCTTAACCGCGGGAACTCGAAATCCGAGCGTCTCACAAAAACTTTGTTCTCGACGCTATGGAGCAAAAGTTTATGGACATTGCCCTTTTTTTGGTGTTCATATTTTTTTGGGGGGTGGGGGGTAAAGTCTTTAGAAAATATGATTAGGAACAATTTAGCTATCTGATGATTTTGATTATATGTCAGTGATAAAAGATAATGAAATTCATGTACAACAATTTTCCTTGATCACTTGCTGCAAGTTCCAAGTAGAAAATGCATAATATTATACACTGTATCATGTACATTTTCACTTGTTGAATTTGAAGCACCGTGGCCCCCGGTTAGGGGTCATAGCGGGGATTCTGCCGGGGAACCTATCATCCTATGCCCAAATTTTCAACATTACTATTTTATTTTATCGAAGTGGCAAGCAGATCATCATCATTTGAACAAGCTTACAGTTATTCTGTTCAATATCCATATACTTAATAGGTATGGTCCTCAGGCATAATTACCTTCGCCGGGAATGTATGCATTCGCGGTAAGGTTATGTTATCGGTTACGCCAGCTGTAAAGTGGGTCCGTATGTATGTCGAGATCATAAGTCGAGAGAACTTTGACGGATCTTGCTGATTTTTGGTAGGTAAGTGGCGGTTGTGGAAACGAAGGTCAAGTTCGAAAATGGTTAACCTGGCGTTTTCCTAAAGTGCTCCAGTGGACTTTTTTTGTTAGTGTGTTTGTATGTAGACAACATAACTCGACGTATTGATGATGGATCTGCATGATTTTTGGTGGGTACGTAGAGATTGTGAAAACGAAGCTCGAGTTCAAAAATGGGTCACCTGGCATTTTCCTGCGGTACTGCAGTGGGCTGTTTATGTATGCGTATTTGTTTGTTGACAGGATAACTCGAGAAGCTGTTGATGGTTGTGCATGATATTTAGTGAATAGGTAGATTTATTATAGGGGAAGGTCAAGTTCGATGATGGGCCTCCTAGCGGGTACTTTGGGTACTGCAGTGTAGCTTCAAAGTTTGAGGTCGAATTTTCTGCAAGTGCTACGGTCATGATATTTGTGTGGTAGATAGTCCATGCCACATGAAGTAAGTTGTGCACGTTTGGGCCCTCTAGCGGCTTGTTTGGAGCTGCAGCGGGTGTTTTTAATTTATTTGTTTTGACCTTTGGACCTGAATAACTAGACTTAACATGTTCTCAACTAAAAAGAGAAATTCTACCATTCAATGAATGTGCTTTCCATTCAATAAATGCATTTCACATTCAATAAATGCATTTCACATTCAATGAATGGATTTCCCATTCAATAAATGGATTTCCCATTCAATGAATGGATTTCCCATTCAATGAATGGATTTCCCATTCAATGAATGTATTCAACATTTCTTTAATATATGGTAGATACATGTAAGATATTCTAATGCAAATGTGTGTATATATATATATATATATATATACATATGCTTTAGATGTACAGTACAGACTTTGGGATGTGCATCACAGTCCAGCGAGATTCCGTGTACAGTATTCACAGGTTTATTGTGACTGACTTACTTGACTTATTGTACTAGGGAAATTCCCTTAGATCTTTTCGACAAACATAATGAACAGTGGACCCCTTTCCGATAGCACGCCTGTCGGGTGAGCGACATAGCCGGGACCGAACTTGCGACTTATATTTCCAGAGGCAAGACCACTATTAAGCCACTGAACTATGCTCAATAGGTGGACAAAAGTGCTCAGAGAGAAGAAAATTGTACTGTACTGATAGGTGCGATGGAGTTTGGACTCTGGTTCAGATTAACAGAGTTCAAGATCAGTCTCTCAACTGTCACAAGAAGAAGAGTATTAGACAAGGTATGGGATCTAAGGTTGATATCAAAATGCCGCCATGGTCGCTACTTTTCCTACCATTTCACAGAAAACAAGGGCTTTTGAATCAGCTATTAAATTAAATGTTCCTTAACACTTAACACCTCCAAAGCGTTCCAAAATTGTTCTTCAGCTCTGGGAAATCTTGGGTGACTTCGGCAGAATATTGTATGGTTCTTCGGAGTTGACATTGGATTTAAGCCAGTTTGTTTGCTAGTGTGCAATTCTCAGGAATGTTTCAGTGGGCTGAGTATGCAGTGTGTGTTATACCACATAATTATATTGTCCTTGGTATCACTCAGCAGACTAAGTTCATGTGATTACGGCAAAGTAATGCAGATCTCAACAAAAACTTGGCGGCCTATATCGCCTTTGACTTGACTGAATTCTAGCCTGTTGATTAGTCAAAAAGTCTAAATTTAAGTTAGTAATTTTTCTCCTATGTTGGTTCAAATTGGACATTCAATTCTTGTTTTGTATTCAATAATCAAATTGTTTTATGACATTTTAGCACTAAATTTCTTGCATAATATTAATTTGATTTACTGTAAATGCAGAAATGTTCAGGGTGGTTTTATGTTCGTGGTTTTTGCAGTGAACTTTCAGCGCCAACTTAAAACCTCTGCGAAACGTTAACTTTTTGCCACCATATGAGTATGACAGTAGCGTTACTATTGTTTTAACGCGAAAACACTCTAACGCTCAATTTTCTCCCAACCGCAAAATAAAAACCATGCGGACTTAAATGCATTTACAGTAAAACACAGCTGCATCATAAGAACAAGTTGTAATGTCACAATTTGCAGACTGCCATAAAGGGTTTTGACACACCTACCAAATTGTTTAACCCATCAGTCATTAAAACAAAATAATCAGTTACACTTTCTCTTAACCAAAAGGGAGTTGGCATTTAAGTGTCCTATTCATTTGATTTTTGTCCCCAGTGAATGACACTCAACCATCTGAGAACAAAGAAAACTGGTGACATACATAGATGGAACCCAGACATAGGTCTGTCATCTTCTCCTTCGATGTACTTTAACGGAGCAACTAACACAACAAAACGAGCGTTGGATAAAATTAAGGTTGTTGTTTAGTATCAGTGCCCATTTTTGTAAGGGTTCTCTTAATCTTGTCATCAACTTCCAAAATCAAAATAATGAGAAAAGTGTAACTTTTCATCCAGGGTATGATGTTTCTTCATTAACTACTCAGATTAAAATGGTGCCAAATATCATAAACCACCGTTGTAATTGATGGTTAAATATTTGCATCTGCAACAGGTCTTATTTGCAGTTCTCAGCTTGGCCTATTATCATTTGCAGTACTAATAGACAAAACAGAAGACCTTCATGTCTTCATTTCATTTTTATGTTAGTTTCATCATCCACACAGCCGTACAAATTGCAGGTTTTCATCACGCTAGATATCTATTCTTTAAAGCTGTGATATCCATCATGTAGCCAAATAACCACTTAATTAACTTTCTGGAGAAATTTAATGCAAAAGATAACAAGACTGAGTTTGTTCTAACTTTGGATTCTCTTTGTGTTGTACAAATATCACTTATCTTAATGACTGATATATATAAGGGAAAGAGAAAGGGTCAAAGTTATCCATCATCAAAATCTTCCTTTAAGTTTACAATTTCCACTTAACTTGTACTCCATCTTTAGTCTTTTCAAGTAATACCAGTAGCTTTTTCATCACCAGTAGCTGTTTTCATTCTGTAATTAGGCATGACGAATTGGTCACTTATCCCTGTCCCTGAGAAAACACATGTACTGGGCCAGACATCAACAGAAGGCCTGGGGCTTGAAATTGCAGTTACAGCATGTAATCACAGCTATTATTCCAGAAGCTGGTTATCTAATTTTTACCTTTTATTTTCTCCCTTCTTTATGTGCCTTGTTTTGTACCTCACAACAATGAAACAACCTAGCTGCTTTTGGTAAAGAACACATGGACAATTGTCAGTCTGCCCAAGAATGCAAACTCCAGATACATCTACTTAACGTTAGCTGAAAAATCCAATTAGCAGAAGTTGGAAGGAAGACTATATTGTAATGTTACTAACAGTCTTCGTGTATGTAGTTTATGTAGCCTGAGTGTCGTCCTGTAAGTTATAGGCTCTGTAAAGGCAGAGCCTGTAACTAAACAGGATGACACTAAGGCTAGTGCACAGAACTTCCCTGCCTGCCAGTATGTTATCTTTACCATCTGATTGGACACGCTTGAACTGTGCTTGCCACTGTCTCACCTCAGGGAGTGGCCGCTGGCCCTGTGAAGAGTGTCTGAGACATCTGCCCCCACAGACCCTGGTTAACTCCAAGCAGATGTAAGGGTTGTAATGCCAAATTGTTAGTACAGCTTTCTGCACTTTCTTGCCTACCCCAAGTTGATTGTACAAAATTTGCTGTACTTTTGTTGTGTCGAGACAACCCCTGTACATTTATGTTGACAGTTTTCACGGCGACCGTTTCACGTGAAGTTAAAACCACCAACATTTTTATTCAAGGCTGAAGCAGTATGTGACTTGGCGCTGCTGCAAACTTAACAGCACAGCAAACACTTCATTTTCCTCTTAACGCAAAATGAAAACCATGCAAACTCAAACGCATTTACAGTATGCTCCCAAGGCAATTTTAGATTTAGCCCACTTTTAAAATTAGGATGGTCCTGTAGCATTCCAGAGCCTGCCCCTGAAAGCTCTGGAAACTGTCTGTCATTCAGGCTAAGATCAGGCAGGCAAATCACTTTCACATGGCTTAGGCCCAACTTACACACAGCTTTTCTAGATATCTGGACTGTAGATATCTGCCAGGCGACAGCTTTTTTCTGTGTCTAAACAGGAAGTTTATGGTCTTAATGAGGGTTTTTCCAGATGTCTGGAAAATTTCTGCCGACCACTCTGAAGTGTTCGTCCGACAACTCAGCGGGAGTCCCCGACAGCTTCAGCCCAAGTATAAACAAAATGTGTCGGGTCCCAGATATCTGAAGGACAGGTTTCAGGCTAATTAGCAGACTTGTGGACATCAAGTGACCCATTTTGATGTTAGCTGTGGCAACTGTACCATCATCTATACTAGTAAGGGGATTTATAAAAACTTCCCATGGAGTATTAAGTAATTTTACAGTGCCTTACAGGCGAATACAGAGGAAACAATTTCTTACAGTAATAATCGGTAGAATCAGGCCATCAAACATATCTTTGGGATTCTAACAAGTTAACAGATGTCATTGAAAGCACTTTTGGAAGCAGACTTCTAGCTTGAAACACAAATTTATCACGATGTATCACTACTGCATTCCAACTCCACGGGTGTCCTGCAGTACTTCCTGTCGTGTGTATAAATGCATCCCGACATCATGTCGCCTGGCAGATATCTGCAGTCCAGATATCTAGAAAAGCTGTGTATAAATTGGGCCTTACTTGCTCAGGGCTGGCTTAGCTTGAATGTTACAAGAGGTCTCTGGGGGTTGATGACACATGTACAAGCAAGACCATCTTAAAATACATCTGTGGCCCACTGTGCCACACATACACTGTTGGTTGGACATGTTGGAGGGAGGCTCCGTTCATTGTCTGACATATGTAGTTAGGCTTGTCTAGTTCTTAGCAGTTTCTTTTCTAGTAAATGTTTTAGTAGGGCCATGACCTATCTGATCCTGATGGCTAACTTGTCCTCTGTCTGAAAAGGAAGACTGAATCTAAACATATGTTGACACAGTAGTAGAGGAAACACTTTCAAACCCTAGATTTGAAGTGCAACCAAGGTCAAGGTCATACAATGTATATGTACAAAAGTTTCTTTTATAGATCATAAACCTCCTAGCATAGATGTTGCTCTCTTAATTCTACAAAATTTGAAAAAAGTTGACTAACAGTAAACACAATATGATTATCCAGCTGCTAGATTCGGAGCTGCAAAAAGACAACTGTTTTTTTTTTCTGTATATACGTATTTTGTTATTGCCCTGGTTTTGCACATTTGGGCTTTTGTAGCTTGGATAAAAAAGGAAATCTTTCTTCTTTTATTATGTACACATATATATAAATTGCTCTGGTACTGTGGTAGTCTGACAACTAGAATCTTATTGTCGATAGCGGATAGATCAACTCTGCAGCCAGATTTTTACAAGCCTCAATACTAGTCTAGAATGTATGTCAGTTCCTCTCTGTCTCAGAGCTTTAATTTTTGTAACAGGCTTCAAAGGTTTAGTATGCCTTTACCCCTTACGAGAAATCCTTATCAACAGTTGATTTCCTTGTCCTGGGACAATCCATGTGGAACTAGAACCACATCTGGAAACAGCCTCCTAAAAACTCTGACAGTCTGAAGTACCACCAAGTTTGGTTCTATAATTAATAAGTTAACGCTTTCAAACCCTACTGAATGAACACCAACATAAGCTGTGTGACTTATAACTCACAAAATATGATGTCATTTGTCCAGAAAATGTACAGTGGATAATATATGGGAGGGATTATAACATGTTGAATATCTTTTTTATCTCACACTGACTTTGCATGGGTAGCATGGAAATTATGACAATATTTGTTTTCCCTTTCCTTTTCGCAAATAGATGAAGGAACATCAGAAAGTTTGTTGCTCTATCTCTTTCAAGAACACAAACAAAATGTAAATTTACATGAATCAAGAATTTTTTACACACTAAAAGCTTAGTTTCATGCAGAAACAGGGCATGGAGAGACACATGATACAAGAGACCAAGAAGGTTGAAATAAGAAACCTCCTTGACCAGACACATGCATGGTAACCTTCCTTTGACCTGGTTTGCCCACTGTGGGGGATTGCCTGAGAATCCCCAGGGCTGGTGGTTTGCCAATATGGGACACCAGGATGGATAACTGCACCTTGAATAGAATATACCTTTCATTCTTTACTTTGTTACAAAACTTGATGGTGTCAAAATGCATGTAAAAGTACATATTTTGTATTCTGGAGTCTCAACCTCAATTCCTCTTTTAAAGAATTTCCACAGATTCCTAAACAATAAAGGATATCCAGAACCCCAAACTTTTCTCTTACAATGGATTTTAAACACCCCATACCCCTTTCTCACGCGGCGGACATGATAGAATGAAGACGAGGCCAATGAGGCAAAGAAGCAAAAATATATGCAATATATGAGGGTCTGCATGGGGGGGGGGGGTCCTGGTAAATTGAGGCCAGCCGATAAATGCTTACGATAAATTCAGGCTGGCCGATAACGCTTAAGAGTAAATTCAGCATTTTTAGAACATGAGACACCCCTGAAGACGACGTTTTTTTGCCACTAGTCGTCCTGATCTTGTGGCAAGAGACTATAGGAACACACCTGTTACTGCCGATTGAGAATGGTGAAAATTTTAGGACTCAACGGAGGGGGACCTGGTAAAATTCTCCTGGGGGCATGTTCAGTCCTGAAGTTTTAGTCTGACTGTGTATGCCCTGGCAACAGTCACTTTCACATGGCTTGGCTAGAATGTCAGAGTAAAGACAGCCATACATGCACTATGTTGACTATAAGGATCTGTCTCAGTCTCAATCAATCAGTGTTTCTCACATTGAGACTGAGTCAGATCCTTACATCTGCTTGGAAATTTATCCCTGGGCCAGTCCCTGCATGTCTGGCCAAGCCATGCCTAATCTGATCCTGATGCCAACCTTCTTATCCCATGTCCTCAACACACAGGGAAGGAACACTGAATCTAAATATATGTTGTTTCGGTACTTACATGTATAGAAGAAACACTTTCAATACATAGATTTTTTTAAGCATAACTTAGGTCTTACTCTTAGGTAACTTAGATCATAAACCTCCTCGCATAGATGTTGCTCTCTCCTACAAAATCTGAAATGTGGTTGACAAACAGCAAACACACATGCACATATCCACGTTATTGATCAGCAGATAAGATACTTTCCAAGCATAGGAGTGGGCAAAAAAAAAGAAAAATCCAGCAAAAAAATCTCACTGTGAGATACAAATGCCTCAACTCCTCTCCATGTAGTGTGAGAGCCACTCGGGTTAGGACGTCTTTGAAATTACCTGGGCGATACTCGCAGGCCGCCGCGAGTCTCTCGTACAACATTGGAAGGAGGTTAAACCTCCTTGAACAGTGCCTCCCCCTGACTTATTTTGTGGTAGTACATAACTGTGTGATAACATGTATTACGTGTACATGTAGACAACAAGCTGGAACAATGCTGGTCTTCTGCGGCAACATCAGTCGGCAATTTCCGTAGCCTCTGAGGAGTTTTTTGTTGTTGAGAGTAGGTGAAAATCAATGCGCGCGGGACGTCATCCATAAGATTAAGTCGGTGTGCAGGGCGATATTACTAGTACATATGCTAGTCCTCTCTGTCTCAGGAGCAGGCCCCAAGGAAACTCTACCCAACACAATTGTCCACGGTCCACCCTACCCTCTAGGGGAAATCCTCAACAACAGTTGATTTCCTTGCCCTGACACAATCCATGTGAAACTAAAGCCACATCTGGAAACAGCCTCCCTCCTGAAAGCTCAGAAAGTCTGAAGTACCACTGAAAGTTTGGTCCTATCATTAAAATCTAAAAACCCTACTGAATGTACCAACATAAGCTGAACAATGTCATGTCATAGAAGTCATCTCTACATGTCACACTCACAAGACCCCTCACAAAAATGATGGCGTTTGACGTTTGAACCGGGATATCTACAGGGATAAATAATGCGCGCGGATAAATAATCTTTGCAGTAACATAAACTGATTATGTAAGTTGAATGTCTTTTTTGTCTCACATTGACTTTGCATGGGCTGAGGGTGGAAATTGTGACAATCTCTGATCTCAGTTTTGCACTTTCCATAAACATGTAGATAGATAAAGGAACATAAGAAAGTTTGTTGTCCTTAGAACAAAATGTAAACATACATGTATCACGAATTATTTTACACGCTAAGGTAATGATACAGGGATGGCATGGAGAGACTTCATGGTACACCAGATAAATGTATGGTTATCTTTGACCTGGTTTCACCACTGTGGTGGATCTGAGAATTCCCTGGTGGTTTGCAGATATGGGAACACCATGATAGCTTATTTCTCTGCCTTTACAGAAGAAACTGATATTCAATACCCACATCTAACTTCACCTTGAATAGAAGTAATACCTCTTATTCTCTACTTTGTCAAAAAAATTGATGGTGTTGAAAGACATGACAGACTCATGACATAGTAAATTTTCAAATTTTGGAGTCTCAAGCACAACTTCTCTTTTACAGAATTCCACACATTCTGAAAAAAAATAGGATAGCCAGAACCCAAAATTTGACTCTTTCAATCAAATCATGGATTCTAAACACCTCATAGAGGTGAACAAAATTAAGTTTTCCTTTGGAATAATGAAACTTTGCAACTCCAAGAATTTTCCAATTTCAGCTTCTATGCAGGCTTGGAGCAGAAAGACAGAAGCTAGAATTAGTCCCTAGGAAGATCTCGGTGTGGAAGATGGCAATGTTTTTTGACCAGCCAGGTTTTCTGACAGTCCTTCACCCCAAGTTTTGGAGTATTGGTTGTCAGAGAAACCACTGACAGAGAAAACATTATGACTCTTTGCCCAACATCTGCTTGGATATTAGCTACTAGAATCAGGACAAGGATACTTGATACACCCTGCACCATGAGTTTGAGCCCAGGGCCTGCTCAGCCTTGGCCAGTTGTCAGCATCTGCTTTCAATTCATTCTAAACAATGGGGGTATTATGGTATTGGTGTGTATTGATGTCTTGAAAACTGGTAGAAGGCAAAACAAACTTGAAGATATTAAGTTATTCCCACTGTAAATCATTGTTAATGACTGAGCTGGAAACCCTAGATAAAAATGACAGAAAATAGAATAAATAAAAATGAATAAAATTCTCAAAAGACATGAAGAAACTAATGCTACAGTGTGGGTTTTTGGAGGCAGTTGTGCTGGGAATACAATTCTACCTCTGATGACAGGGACATTTTCACAGGCTTTCACAACTTACTATACATGCCTAAGTTTTGAGATCCAGCCCCCAGAGAACATTGTTTACTTAAGAGAGTAGCCATTTCACGGCCAATTAATGATGACAGGACTAACAGGGCTTGATAATCCCTTTCCCCTCAGGAGGTAAGTGTGGACTGCCCAGAGTTGTTGTAGGCAGATATCAAGGAACTAGGGGTGGATACCGGTTTGGCTTAATAAGGTCCAAGTCCAAGTTTAGGTCCAGAGATTTAGGTTCAGGTCCTGGACCTGATCCTGTCCAGTTGATGTTTTGTTTTATTAGACCAATATTAGCAAAGAGAATTAATACTGACACGCACAACTAGAAAAAGTTTCTTGGTCAGAAGACTTTCAAGATAAACCAGTGTTTTATATTTGAATGTTTCACTTATAAGTATTATTTTAAATGCCTTCTTTGTAAGAGGGGAAACTCAAAACACTTTTTATCAAACAATTTAATAGAAAATATATTTGTACTTTGTTCAGTTTTTTTTTGGACTCAGGTTTTTGGCTTTCAGGTTTTTTGGACTCGGTTCTTGGATGTAATATAGGTCCGAATCAGGTCCAGCGAACCGGTATCCACCCCTACAAGGAACTGTTCCATCTTTAAGCATATTTTGCATGTCTACTGGCATGGATGTAGCAAAATATCTAACCTTCTTTTAGTGGATTTTAGAATAAGAGGCAAAATTAGGAAATGTAGGCTGCAATGTTGAATTAATGTTGTCACTATCATGCTGTATAAAACTACTGACTTTTTAAAAAGTAAAAGCCTTTCTTACTCTTGAATAAAGCTGTACGCTTAACATAACATCTGGTAAAGGTAACAGTTACAGGTACATGTACCAGAACACTGAATGAGGTTTGTTAGGGTACAGTCTAGACCTTTAACATTGAAAGAAATGTAAAAATAAGCAGTTTACAGAATGTTTATTTAGACTTCCAGTGTCTTATGCAGAGAACCCATGCTTCCGAGAGGATCTCAAATCAAGAATGCTGATTCCAATACAGATACAGTGTTTGCACTTCTTTTTCAGTGCTAAATGAACCTGTTTGGAAATGATATGTCTTATAAGTACAAAACGAGGTATATACTGCTTTTTTATTGTAAGGATATTCAGGTACAGTTTCGGTACATTGATATTCTGTCATTTTGGACCTGTACCTAAATGATTTTTTGCAGTAATGTTCCAGTACTGAGTACTGCTATTAAATAATAGTGATATGCAGCCCTTTTTATTACCTTTGCCTAGAAAGTTGGATTATTCATAGTAGGATTGGTCTGGACCAATCGTAGGGAATTACGCTGGAGGAAGCGACCTCTGACCTCCGCTCGTGCCGCCTCTATTCTGCGGCATCCGCCGTGCTGAACGGCGCGGCTGGGCTCGCCTCCCGCTCGATGTTCCGGTCGGAAACTTTTCCCCTCTCGAGCTTCCATTAAGCAAGTTACAACTTACCGTGCGACGTCCCCCAGCTATCGAGGCGCACGAATCTGCCAGGCCCGAAGTGGACTCAGACAGGGCCGCGGTGTGCTGAACTGCCGTAGCGTGCAAATGGACTCCCAGTAACGTTGCCCACACATGGATTCGCAGTCCTAATAAGTCAGAGCTCCACTCGACGACTGATTTCGGCTGTCTCTGCACTGTCATGTAATCCGTGGCGGCGTCCTGAAGCGAGTTTCTTCTTCACCTGAGCCGGGGACTGCACACCCATTCCTGCCTGATCCTGAGTTTCTGCTACAATAACGTCTACACAGAGAGTCTACAGCGATCGGAACGACAGCCCCCCTCCCACTTCACGCCATTCATGCGGGGTCTCGCGAGACAACCGCGGGACTTTGGCAGCCATCTTTCTTCTCGCGACGAGCCTCCACGAGCGGTCCTTCCTCATCGCACGCCTTTCCCTCAATTCACCCGTACCTACACGGACTACAAAAATGCGTTGGGCATCTACAGCAGCGTACTCAAGACTCCCAGGACCCCCATTCCACGTCGATGCGACTTAACGTTCCGGGCCGACCTGGAGTTCGCGGCAGTGCCCTGCAGCGAGATCGTCACCAGCCTGGGATCACGCTTCGCAATATCTGACTCACTTCAGTAGAGTAGAGTAGAGTAGATTAGAATAGCTTAGTTTTGCACAGAAAGATTGTCAGTGCAACAAAACCAGCTCCAGTTGCGTACCGAAGACTCCCAGCGCCCGCCCATGGCCTACTTCACAGTACTCAAGTTAGAGTTCTCCACGCCGACGCACCTTTTCCGGCCTGACTCTACGCTGTTCGACAGTGCCCGGTGACGTTCTGCGGTGCATCCTTCACCAGCCCTGGACTGTTTTTGCTTGAACTCGATTATCTAGCTACTCTTTAAATTAGTTTTACCATACCTCTACGACTTACTACATTTTCTGCTACGCGTTTTGGGGCCCTCATTACTTTCGGCTTGGCCGTTGATGTCTTTGTACAACCGACAAGCCTCTACTATGGAGCAGTTTCACACAGATTGAAGACATCACATGCCCCAAACCGCGTAGCTCTCTCCTTGTATTGTCTATGTGTACGTAAGTGTAATTATAGTAGGATTGGTCTGGACCAATCGTAGGGAATTACGCTGGAGGAAGCGACCTCTGACCTCCGCTCGTGCCGCCTCTATTCTGCGGCATCCGCTGTGCTGAACGGCGCGGCTGGGCTTGCCTCCCGCTCGATGTTACCACCATCCCGCCCTTGCTGCTATTTCACTTCTTTCAAGAATGTATAGAATTGTGTAACTTCACCAACACTGTACGTCTGTGGGTCTGTGGCCGGCATGCATGTGCATGCACATAGGTGGTCAGGAAGAAGAAGCTATCCCGCGATACATGCTGTGCTAACCCGTGCACACGTCCTGTGCTATCCCAAGATACATCCCGTGCTAACCCATGCATGATACGTCCCGCGCTATCCTGCGGTACGTCCCACGGAATCAGGCGGGACTGTGATGCATATCCCGAAGTCTGTGCTGTACATGTAAGGCATATATATATATACACATTTGCATTAGAATATCTTACATGTATCTACCATATATTCAATAAATGTTGAATACATTCATTGAATGGGAAATCCATTCATTGAATGGGAAATCCATTCATTAAATGGGAAATCCATTTATTGAATGTGAAATGCATTTATTGAATGGGAAATCCATTCATTGAATGTGAAATGCATTTATTGAATGTCAAATGCATTTATTGAATGGAAAGCACATTCATTGAATGGTAGAATTTCTCTTTTTAGTTGAGAACATGTTACTTATGGTCAACGGATCGTCTTGATTTATGGTATGTAGATAGCTCGATTAATGATTAACATAATTGAATATTCATTATGTAAATCAGGAGCTAATTTGCATAATTAGCAAGGAAAGTTTATAAATCTGCTGCCTTTCAAAATAGGACTCTCAAACATGACATATATAGCTGAAAAAGAGAGAGGTATCGATAGATACCAATAATGCTAATAGCTACTTATTTTGCATAATTAATGAGAAAATACTGATTGAAAATACTACAATAGTAAATGATTGGAATTTCATTCTTGTATCATTAGGAAGCTAAGTAAAGGTGAACAATATCAGACAAATCATGCATGACAAGGCCTCATTAACATAATTTATAAGGAAATGTCTACACTTCCCTTTCAATTTGCTATTTTTAAGTCTATATATTCAGGTTAAATTGCACTGACAGGTGACCTAGTTAACCAGCGCAGGCTCCCTGTGAGACGTCCCTGGAGGACACATGTGATACTTTACTTGCCTGGTGCAGGGCTCTGTTTTGGGGTCAGGGAGGTCACACGGGCATTTAAACACAGCAGCCTTACGATCTAACGTTCTCCCTGTTGGAAGGTATAGGTTTGATAAAAACTGATGATATGTCGACTATGAAAATAAGGGCATAATTGAAGCAAATACATTGCCAACAAATTGCCTTATTTTCTGTAGTAAAGAAAAAAGTTATGATACCAATTAAGCAAAAATATTCTTACAGTGATTATTTTTATAACTCTTGGGAGAACTCGTGTAGGTATAGGTATGGGTTTGTTTTAAACTTTGAAAGAGAATACTAGTAACTCAAGAAGGTGATGACGGATCGTCATGATTTGTTGGGATGTAATGGAGGGTGCTGCAACTTCGGACGTAAATCTATGAGTTCGACATCGTATTGCACCAGTGTCGGTTGTCTGAAAAGTGTTGCGTTTTTACGAATGATAAATTAGAGTGGTGGTGTTTGAGGATTTGCCGTTGTGGAGTTGATTTTTCGTCGTCCGTGCACGATTTACGCCATCGATCTCAGTCGGTAAATCCAGAAATATGTTGTTTTGATTAAAACGTTCCATATTGTTCCATTCTGATTAGGGTACCGTAACTTTGGCATAAAAATATCTTTGTATCTCTTTGATTCGTCGGTACTATTTCAAGTAAACAGAAGGAAGAATTTCGTGTCAACTCACTTCAACTTTCCTCTGGTAAATAATTTTTGACCGTGCGTAAGGCTTCACCGATGCCGGGCGCGCTGTGGCTAAGCGACTGTTTACGCCGCTTGTTGCGTTCCAAGCCATGACAACGTTGACGATCCGTTCTTTGGTATGGCAATGAGAGTAGAAACTTCATATCATACAAATTGTCCCATAGTATGAACGCACAAATGCCACAAATGTGCCACAAGTACGTCCAAAACTGCCGAGCAAGCATTGTAACGCCGCAAACTGAAATCGTGACATTTGCACTCGGCACAGCACCGCATGTGACCAGAAAGTACGCGGCAAATCTTCCTTGTTTTTCCGGTCAATTCAGTGCAAAGTTATGACATATTCTAAACACGATCATCAATTGTTTCTAGAGCTCGCTACTCAAGAATTTCTGGATTTTGTTTTAGCAAGCAATGAGAAATTGCCATTCACATCAATGAACTTCGTGTTTATGCGTTCAGAGATCTCCGACCTGTGCCGCCCACATCAAAGCAAAGCGGCCTGTCAATTTCAATTAACATGCGGGGTTAGGTTACACGTTTGCAACATCAATGAGTTTGCTTGTGTGGAACCACGTAGTGCAAACCTGCCACCGGGAACTTATCAAATGCAAGTTTATCCGACGTATACTAGTCAAGCTAGATTGATAAGGTTCGCCGTTTTGGAGCCGACTTGACTTATGTACAGCGGGAGCAGAGATGCCTTGCCGAGGTATCACATTCGAATCGTGGTCAACGGAATGGCCGTGACGTAAAAGGGGGAGGGCGTTCGAAGCCGCGGTTGATTTCGTTATTTCAGACAAGCTAAATCGCGACATAAACTAACCAAGACCCATGTTTTTTTGGTGTTTGTTTTGCTTTATGCCTCATGTGTACAGCATGTAAGTTTGCATGACGACGGTTGAATATGTTTTATGTAAGAGTTGCCACTTCACAATGTCCTTGCATCGAACGTAGACATTTTTATTGCCACATTTTCTTCGTGGCACAAAATCAGTTAATTGTACACAAATCCCTGTTTTATTCAGACGACAGCTCTACGTATGAAGTTGGGTTCTTAACGATTTTATTCAGCACCGTGGCTGAAAAAAAAGATGGCTCACTTCTGCAGAACGAGACAATTAAAAATCCTGCCGAAGTTGGGAGTATGCCGAAGTTGCAGCACCCTCCGTTACATAGTTTGAGTGATGATTTACATAATCGTTTAAGAATCATGCAAATCAGGATCTGTGATGTGAAAAAGTATACAAACCCTTGCATTCCATTGTAGTCAAACACGTGACATGTAACTGATAGATATCAATTATGTAAACGAATACCGAATTTGCATAATTTATGACAAAATACTATAATTCCAGAGTGGTAAATGATGGGATTTCATTCTTGTGGCGTTTGGGAGATAATCAAATGTGGACGTTATCAGACATAAATCATGATGGCCTCATTTACATAATATATGAGGAAATGCTACAATGGCCCTCTTTTCTAAGATTTTACTTTAATGCTGTGTTTTGTGTAGAGAAAAGGATCACTTGAAATTCATGCAATCGAGGACCTTATTTACATACTGAGTGATAAACATTCACTCGAAAAGGCTAACATCAGTCGGCGAAGGTATGAGGTCGTGGAACTCTAGTTGAATACATGCAACCTACCTGCTATTATCTTATTTCGTGTGGACACAGTTTAACTCGATCGTCAATTTTGAAATTTTCCGGGGGGTACTTTCATTTCAGGGGGTACTTATATTAGATTTTGAAGATTTTTCCGGGGGGTACTTATATTCCAGGGGGTACTTCTATTTGAGAGGTGAGAGTAGGTAAGTTTCAGACTAGGTAGGTAGGTACTAGGTAAATCAATTAAACATTTAGCAGATAACCTTGTTTTTCTTCTCTATATATAAGACCAGTATAAGACTAAGTATAAGACTAGTACTCAGGATATTCCAAGAGGAGGGCTAGGACTCGACTACAATAGAACTGAACAAAAATCCATGTAGACTCGAGTGGCTCAACACTCTCTCAGGATATGCCCCGGTGTGTCAGGGTGGATCAAATGTATCTGAGCCCTGTCTTATGCAGCTTGTTCTTCATTGTGCAAAACTGGCCATATGCATGGTGTACATGTATGTGTTACACTCTGTTGGAGACAGTTTACCAAAGTATTAGATAGAAATAAATCCACCTACCTGAAGTGTTCCTGTGTGAACTGTCTGTTGAGGTCCACGTCGATGTATCGCCTGCAGCGCTCGACAGCGTGAGGGTTGGCGATACAGGGGACCGTGAGAAAACTGGACCTGGTGATGGCCTCCTGGTTCTGTAGCCATCTCTTCACCAGGTACACGCCCGACATCTCGTTACCATGGGTACCGCCAAACACAGCGACCCTTCGCACCACGTGCGCCGTCGACATGAGGTCAGGGGTTAATGGTGGTCCTTACTTCAGCATGTGTGGGGGGGAGGGGGGCTGTGAGGTTTCTGCAGTTTTAACAGAAGGATATCTGGAAAACAGAGAAAAGACACTCATTTATTCATGAAGTTATTCTTAAGCCTAGGAAAAAAAATGTTGTATTTCTGGTTATAACGTTAGCCCTGAAAAAAGGGTCCACAAGTATGGATTCTTTTCATTTTTGTCCTTTGCTTCCAAAATAAGTAGTAAACCCAAATAAATACGAAGGTCAGCAGATATTAGCTATGGTGTTGAGTGGGTGACCAGAAGCACAATTATCTTTTTCCCTGGCCTTACACTAGAGTTACCTTCGCCGAGACGGTTATGTTTTCGTCAGCGTTCGTGTGTCTGTGTGTCCGTCTGTCTGTAAACAGTATAACTTGATCGAAGGATGCCTGGATGGACTGTCTTCATACGTATTATGTAGATAGGTCTTCTTGAGACCTCGAAATGATTAGATTTTGGGCCCCTAGTGGCTTGCTATGGTACTGCAACGGAACTTCCGGGTTTGATATCTTGTGTTCTAGACATGCTATTGTCATGATTCTTATGTGTCAGATAGCTCTTGGGAGGATTGTTAGTTGTGTAGGTTTTGGCCCCCTATAGCAGCTTTTTGGGAACTGGAGGAGCCGATTCCGTTTCAAACTTTGAAAGGGAATAACTCAAGAAGGGGTTGACGGATCGTCATATTTGGTATCCATATAGCTTGAGTGATGATTGACAAGATTGTATGCTTATCATGTAAATTACGAACCCATTTACAGGATATATACATGCAAAAATGGAATACTTCCAAACAATTCAAAACTTCACGTTTATTTCTGTGTTAAATAAAAGGCACAGACAAGAAAAATACATATCGGATATACATAATTTTGAAGTTCATAGAGCAATCACTAAGATAAGAATATGTAGTCATAGATTAAATGTGCAAATCGGAAGATACGACCCTGTGACCAGAGGTTTTGTCCATTCTGTCCAAATGAAATTGAAGATGAACAACACTTTATCCTAGATTGTCCACAATATCATGATAAACGCTCAAAGCTGTTCAACCTTCTTTCCGCTTGCTCAACAGAATTTAATACATTCCAGTCTATAGATAAATTCAAATACGTTCTATAAGGAGACAACCCTTACTGTGTACAAATAGGTAAATATATCAAAGAATGTTTAGATCTTAGAACTAGTAGACAGTGTAAGTGAAGTCGTTAAACTCAACATGTTGAAGTATTCATTTACTTGTACTTAGGTTACGGTAATCATTTTGTATACCATTGTTTGTTGTTTGCATGTATAGTTGTAGAAGACCTTAGTAACGAAAGTCGCTGTACTTTTGTCGTGTCAATTAAGATTTCTACTGTAAATCAGGAGCTAATTTGCATAATTAATGAGGGAAGTTCATAGATTCACTGCACTCCATTATATATTATAGGACTCTCAAACACGTGACATATGTAACTGAGAAAGAGAAGAATATCGATAGATGCGGTCAGAGGTCAGAAAGAGGGCAGCCATCATTGTTTTTAGCAGGGGAGCTGGAAGGATTCGAAATCGGTAAATATCTCTTTTAGCTAGAAATGTTTTTTTACACAGGAAACATCCCACTTTGTTTTCATCTCGGTAAGTGGGGAGGGGGGTGCCACTCCTTCCGACCTCTGACATCTGCTTAGATTTAGAGATGCTTTATAGACCTGATAGCTAGTGTTTAGGTTATGGTTGAATGTCACAAGATGAATTGTAATTTTTTAGCGCCGGGTCAGCGGCAGCTGCAAGGAATTGTTTACTTTGTAATGCCATATACTAAGTGTTGATAGAAAGATTTTATTAGGTTGCTTCTTGTATCATACATTACTAGTAATAGTATATGGGCAGAATAACAATTGTTAAAGAACGTCTTTAATAAATGATACAGACCGATTTTTGAACCATCTTTTCTTATAATGTACCTCTTACAGTCTTGAAGCAGTGACACTGCAGTATGTGTTATTGGCTTGTCCAAGACCAGCAGTGAGCTTCAGTCATGCCACTGGTAGTTACAGGGGAAGAAGAAGTGGGGAAAGCAGGAGAGACAAGCTCTGTAGGATCAAACCTAGAGTTAGCCAGCCAGGAATGGGGAAAGACCAATGTACAAGAGAGACAGGGTATTGCAAAATGTATCTCTGTACTGTAACTCTCAAAGCAGTATTACTAGAAATTCTGGAAAGGGCAGAGTGAGTACATGTCCCCTCACTGATATTGACAAATGTGAGATCAATCAAGAACAAAAAACATGAGCTGGAAGCTACAATTGAGAACTACTCAGTACAAATTGTTTGTGTAACAGAAACCTGGACCACTCGAGATATTCCTGATCAGGTTTTGTCAATGCCTGGTCTCAAATTGTTTAGACGGGACAGACTGCACCAGAAAGGGGGAGGGATTGCAGTGTATATCCCTGTGGCCATCCAAGCTCGCAGATTGCATGACCTGGAAGACAGAGACCTAGAAGTGATCTGGGTTCAAGTCCGTCCGCGATGGCTACCCAGGTCTATCCCGGTTATGGTACTTGGTGTGATCTATCATCCCCCATCCAGAAAAAACAAACAAGGGAGAGACGAGATGTTATTACTCACCTGGTAACCCGAGTTGATAGCATACACAGTCACCAGCCTCAAGCTGGGATTTTGCTATGTGGGGACTTGAATGGACTTCCACTTAAACGTCTACAAGCAGCTCACCCATTCTTAAGACAAATTGTTAAACAACCTACAAGAGGAACAGCGATCCTGGATGTTGTGATCTCGAGGGTAAGGGGAAAACCCTGTATAAGTACCCGTACCCGTATAGGTACCCTTATAGGTATTTTGGGGCCCCAACAAGCCAGGAAACACGCTATAGCTATGACAACTGCCATATGGGGCACCCAGAACGGCTGTTTTTTACGATCTCCACATTGATATAAGACACAAACAATTGACTATACTCGGTCAGAAAATAGCTGAACCATCATATTTTACGATCTTTTGATTTCTATGAAGGACGGAGTTTTGGAACATACGGAATTTGCGAAGTTCGTACGGAGCGCCTGTCAGAACGTGCGAGCACCGATCTCGGAGACCTTTCAACTAAACCCGTTCTAAAAAGAAATAGAAAAAACACTCAAACTATCAACCTTAGATTATTTCCATGTAAACGGGGTTAGCCTTCTTTGATTTGTCGCCATGTTTGTTTTGTTTAGCGGGGTCCGGGTAATTAGCAGGCACCACCAGTCCAAAGTTGATATGGTTTAATCTTCGACTTAAGTAAGTCGTGATTGACTGATTTCTTAGTTAGACAAACTCTAAAAAAGTGTTTACTTATGCAGCAAAATAACTCGCAACAAAGTTTCTATCTTTCCACAATCGCTAATCAAAGGACAAAGGAAATAAACAAGGAATAGTATAGTATAGTATAGTATAGTATAAGTGTCTCTTAACTCAAAATTGAAGAAATATACCTGTAAGAGCTCGGCCGTCACAGCCTGCAGCACCGTACGTATTGACGTGCTGACTGACACGTGGCAACGGCATGTGGAAAGTTCGGCGTGCATATATTTATTGATAAATATGTCATCGAGCATTTCAATTTGAGATTGTGCCCGAAAATCTCAGTAGTAACAGACAGTAGTAGTCAGACAAAACTTCCGTCACAGCGTGCACCTCAGCGCATCTTGACGTGCTGACTGGCAGGTGGCAACGGCATGTGGAAAGTGGAAAGTTCGGCGTGCGAAAATACGCCATCTAGAAACATGCTGCTGAGCGTATAGATATATGCCTTCAAGCTTGTGTCCGAAAATCTCTGTGATAACGGCCTCACGCTAAAGACAGAGACCGAGCACGGCATATTCAGACAAATCACGCCGAATGGCCTAATGTTTGTGTCTCAATAAGTGGCTACTTTGCGTCTAAGCGGCTAGTTCACATGTGTAATGGCGGATCTTCCGTGCATCGAGAACGGTGTTTTGATACTGTAGGTTTTATGCAGGTTTACTGGCAGCTCCAGCCAAACAGATCATGAGTATTGCATCCGAAGATAATGAAAAGCGGAAAGGTTGATAGTTTGAGTGTTTTTTCTATTTCTTTTCAGAACAGGTTTAGTTGAAAGGTCTCTGAGATCGGTGCTCGCAAATTCCATATGTTCCAAAACTCCGTCCATAGAAATCAAAAGATCGTAAACTATGATTGTTCAGCTATTTTCTGACCGAGTATAGTCAACTGTTTGTGTCTTATATCAATGTGGAGACCATAAAAAAACAGCCGTTCTGGGTACCCCATATGGCGGCCGTCATAGCGTGTTTCCTGGCTTGTTGGGGCCCCAAATGGGGTATACAATGTACCGGTATACCTATACAGGTACCTATACGGGTACGGGTACCTATACAGGGTTTTCCCCTTACCCTGATCTCGAACATGGCTCAGCAATACAACAATCCATGGATAATCCCACCTGTAGGGAGCAGTGATCATGCATGTGTCATGCTCCAGTCTGGAACAGCTGCTGTGAAACAACCAAATGTCAGAGTTCCGCGTAGAGTGGTGACTACCAACAGTAGAAGGGAGCTGGTGGTTGCTCTTGCGTTGCAAGACTGGGCTGCAGTATTTGAAGCTTCAACAGCCCACGAAAAGGTAACCAACTTCTACGCAATTCTTACTACCCTTCTCGACACCTACTGTCCTGTGAAGTTGAAATCTGTCAGAACCAACGATAAGGGATGGGTTACAGAAGGAGTGAGGAGAGCCATTGAAAAGAGACAAGCAGAATTCAAGCGACATGGAAAGTCGCAGAAGTGGAGAAGCCTCAGGAACAAAGTCCGTAAACACTACAGTACGCCAAGCTAAAAATTGGCATTACCGGAATTGCATACAGCAACTCAGAGGCAAAGCCCTTCATAAAATGATGGGAGTGTATCAACAAGGAGTTGGGAAGATCATGTGACAGTCGGGTGGCTTAAGCATTACAGGCGAGCTTTCAGCAGAAAGTATCAGCAATTTGACGAAGCATGGTGTCAGAGTGAGACAGTGTCTCCACGTCTTCCCACTCCCATTCACAGATACCTGTCCTGACCTGTGCTCGATTGGGGAGATACAAGTTATTCTAAAGTCAACTAATCCAAGGAAAGCATGTGGACCGGACAATGTACCAAACTGGGTGTTTAAAGAGTGCGCTGAGGATTTAGAACCTATCGTTTGCCATCTTTTCAATGCTTTTTATGCAGAGGGCACTGTGCCCACAATTTGGAAGTCGGCTAATGTAGTACCAGTATCAAAAGCTGCTGGAGCATCACAAGTGGAAGACTTCCGACCAGTCTAGTGTCCCTTTTAGCCAGCTTAAGCAAAATTGCTAGAAAGAAGCATTCTCAAAAGACTACTCCTCTCTCTGACTGAGGTTAATGGGGACCAGTATGCCTACATGAAAGGCTTGTTGACTACGATAGCACTGGTACGCATGGTGCAAACCTGGTTGTCTGCACTTGACTCCAAGAAGCCAACTCTAGTTTATAGAGCTCTCTTCGCGGATATGAACAAGGCTTTTGATCGGGTGGACCATGCTCTACTCCTGACCTATGTTATCAACCTGCAAGTGAGCTCGCACATGGTGTCGTGGATACATGACTTCCTTCAACAGAGACAGCAAAGAGGGCCTGCATGCCCTTTTACGTAGAGCGTAATGAGCTGTTTTAGTTTTACGTAGAGCGTTGCCGACCACTCCAATTCAACGTAGAGCGTAATCTGTGTATTTTGCGTTGAGCGATATTGACAACTTTAATTCTACGTAATGCAGAGTAGCTACCAGGAATTTAACATAACATGTATTGATGAATTGAGCGTAAAGCGTTGTGAAACTTGTCCAGCCTTGCTCTAGTCTCTAAGTCACAAAGGAGTGCGCAGTCTGTTTTGTTTTGCTATCCTCCCCTTCTACACAATGGAACAATCCACCGAACTCGTTCCCAATATCTTGTGCAATAGCAAGGCACATACAAGGGAATGATCCCACAGTGCACTGGACACGAGATTGTCTTTAATTTCCAAGCAGGTGTAGCAGTCGGACTTGTTTAGAGCAAAGTAGGTGATGTTTTCAAGGTACATTGTGTGCACTTTTACAAATTATGACCGGTACCCGACTGCTGCACTTCCTGGTTAGATTGTCTTACCATTGATAAAGTTAAGTATGATTGCTGTCCGTCTTGGAACATCTTGCGCATATGGCCATAGATTGAGATTTTAAACCTCATGAACTGCAAGGCACTATCGGGCCTTACAAGGCTTTACTTGGCGGGAACATAATTCCACTGTTCCCAGCAAGACTGGTCCACCGTCCTGCTCTCCACTAAATGCGTTTTCTGCACTGCCACATACGAGAACGACTATAAACTTTGCGCCATATGGTATATGGCCTTTTTCTATTCTATTCTTGGCTACGAGCATGGATAGAGCAAACAAGTTCAGCTTTGCAACATCACAGTCTCCTGAGTGATCACTCTTCAATGGCATATTATTAACTATGTCAACCTGCGTCTGACCCTCTTGAAACCAAATGAATGGCAAAGATCAGAATATGAACTCAATTTGTTTGTTTGATGATACAGTTGATTTAAGAAGTTTGTCACTTTTGCTAGTGCGTGGGACAGCCTTTAGCTAAAGATGGAGGCAGGCCGGCCTGTACTAGTACTTAAAAAGTATTCTTCTTTATGCTATGTTCAAGACTATGTTATTGTCACCTCCAAACCTCATACATTACCAACTTTGACGCCTTAGTTCAGCCGCTAGGTCTTTAAGTCCAGCATAATGCATTGGGAAGCTTCAGAATTTAGCATAGAGCGAAGAGAGGCTTCCTGAATTTAGCGTAATACGTAGCCGGCCCTCCAAATTTAGCGTAGAGCGTTGTCGGGACCCCCCTATGCACTCCCTCAGCAAAGAGTAGTGACCCACGGCAAGTTTAGCACCTGGTGTACACTGACATCTGGAGTTCTGCAGGGGGGTGTTCTCTTGCCCTATCTGTTCTTGCTTTTTATAAGCACAAGGTCACCGGTGTATAGTACTAGTACTCTGAATGTAGGCTACGCTGATGACGTCAGCTTGTCACGTACCCTCCAAGTGGCTGTGGTTGACAGTGACAAGACAGTGAAGGAGGAAGCGTCCCAGCTTGACGAGTGGGCTTGTGACAACAAGATGACTTTAAATGGCAAGGAAAGTCAGCTGCTGCAAATTTGCTGTAACAGATCAGTGCTGTAACTGTGTCTCGGGGGACAACAAGTGCCATGTGTTGGGCTAGCCAAGGGCCTGGGTTTTACTGGACAAGAATTTGACTTTTAATGAACTCGATGGTCACGAAGGTTTCTCGCAGGCTCCACTACTAAAGGATCCTTACAAAACAGGGCACTAGCATTGCTGTCTTCGTGCAAAGGTACATTACATGAATCGGACCAGTACTTGAGTATGGCCACGTGCTGCTTGTAGGCTGTAACAAAGAACAGGAACAAAACATGGAGAGGGTACAAATAATCTCTATGGGAGGAAGAAGGGAGGTGCCCACATTGTCAACTTTGAAGGAACGCCGTGAGTCTGCAGCAGTGAAACTACTAAGGACCATGCTGGAAGAAAATCAACCCCTCCACGACATGGTAAATCTCTGGAACTTTGAGAAATGGCTGCACGGCCATCACAGTGCCGTAACACAGAGACTCAAAAACTTGTTCCTCCACCAGAATATTCCGCCTGTACAACAAGGCAACTCAGTAACACTAGTACTCATACTGTTATTTAGTTTACCAATGAAGACATTTCTAGACGAGTGACTTTTGCTCTTAGCTCTGTATGGATATTGGATATTGTCGTCGCTGTTACATGTTATGTTACATGCGTATTGTTTTTGATTAATTGTGGATGCTGCTTGTCTATAGAAAAATCAACACAATTCAGCTTTTATGTAATGCTGCAAGGTTGATTTTAATAAACTGAATTGAATTGAAGATATCAATTATGCAAATGAATACCTAATTTGCATAATTACTGGTAATGGTACATGGGCAGGGGTTTTTCTAGAAAAATTGAATAAGAGGGAGTACACACAGGCAAGGGAGTGAATTCTATGTATTTATGGAAGAATCCATTGCTGAGTGAAGGCTGTATGCTGAATATTAAGCTAAAATCTGAATTCCACAAGGGGGTGCTGGGCTGAAACAAGAGGGTGCAGCGCCCCTCTTTCCTGATTTAGATGAACCCCTGATGGGGATTTCATTCTTGCAGCATTTGGAAGTTAAGGTTCCGGGTCGGAGTTCAAATCTGACCAGGGATAGGGTCATGACAGGGTAATCTGCCGGAAGTATGTGGTCGTCACTCTGATTTCTGCCCCCTATTGCTTGGTGATCGTTTTAGCTGTGCATAGATTTTTTGTATACACACACATACACCGTGACACTAACATACCACACACACGACACATACACACACTTTGACACACACACACACACAATAAAAAAAAATTATGGGAGAGAAAGAGATAGGGAAGCCGGAAACAGCACTTAAATATAACAAGTCATTTTGGGGTTCGAGGTGTAACGTTGCATTAATGTGACATATAACGTTAATGACCAAAGTCCACGTACATTAAATTAAGACCTTGCTGGGGTGGGGGAGGGGGGCGTCGTAGACAGGCAGTTCGTAGGAGAGAGAGAAAAAAAATAACAATTGCAGGCGAAATTAAAATTTTTCTGGATATCTCGTATTCAATCTTCTGCTGTCACATCTCACAATTTATCTATGACGTTATGCGAAAGCTGAATTTGCCGGTACTCGGTTGTAAAGGGGGAGGGGGAGGGTTGGGTATCTCAGCCAGTAAGTAACGTTGGTTTAGATTTCTGAGTCAACATTACGAGAGTTCATACTACATAGACGATTTTCTAAGACCTACCTTTTCCATAAATACAGGGGTTTATGTTGACACCGACTAGTCGACGTTATACATGTTTGTAGGCGGCCTTCAGCTTGACCAGGCCGGCCAGGTAATTACAGGTTTGCGATAGCAAAACCTATTTACAGGTTTGCGATAGCAAAACCTGTTCTGTTTTTGCATCCAAGGATGGGGGCGGCCATGTTGGATGTGACCATTTTATTGGGAGGGGTGTTTCTTTTCGCTAATGTTGGGTGTGACTATTTTGACGGAGGGGTGTTTTTCTTGCTAGTTTTCTTTTTTTTGTTTTCTTGCTAATTTTTTCTTGCTTTGGGTTGGGTGTGACCATTTTTACTGGAGGGATGTTGTTTTCACTAATGTGTGGGTGTGATAGATGGAAGTTATTAGTGTGGCGGTGTTGTGACCTTGCCGTTGGCACAAATGGACACAAGGCCCACTGTACTAAAGGACGAGCAAGGTCCACTGAGCATCATGTTGTTGAGGTCTTGTCGAAAAGTAGGGGACGACAAGATCCCCAACGATAGAGGGTTAATAAAGATTTGTTATTTAATGTGATGTTGGATTAGAAAGTGTTGAAATCGATAATATTGGGGGTGGTTTTTGTCGCTAATGTTGGTTCCCTATATTTTTCCTAGTTTTGAGTTGGGTGTGACCATTTTGACCGGAGGGGTGGTTCTTGCCACTTATGTTAGGTGTAAGAGATGAATGTTATTAGTGTGGTGGTGTTGTGACCTTGCCGTTGGCACAAATGGACACAAGGCCCACTGTACTAAAGGACGAGCAAGGTCCACTGAGCATCATGTTGTTGTGGTCTTGTCGAAAAGTAGGGGACGACAAGATCCCCAACGATAGAGGGTTGATATAGATTTGTTATTTAATGTGATGTTGGATTAGAAAGTGTTGTAATCAATAATATTGGGGGTGTTTTTTGTCGCTAATGTTGGTTCCCTATATTTTTCTTAGTTTTGGGTTGGGTGTGACCATTTTGACCGGAGGGGTAGTTTTTGCCACTAATGTTAGGTGTAAGAGATGAATGTTATTAGTATGGTGGTGTTGTGACCTTGCCGTTGGCACAAATGGACACAAGGCCCACTGTACTAAAGGACGAGCAAGGTCCACTGAGTATCATGTTCTTGTGGTCTTGTCGAAAAGTAAGGGACGACAAGATCCCCAACGATAGAGGGTTAATAAAGATTTGTTATTTAATGTGATGTTGGATTAGAAAGTGTTGTAATCAATAATATTGGGTTTTTTTTGTCGCTAATGTTGGTTCCCTATATTTTGCTTTGTTTTGGGTTGGATGTGACCATTTTGACAGGGGTGATTTTTGCCACTAATGTTAGGTGTAAGAGATGAATGTTATTAGTGTGGTGGTGTTGTGACCTTGCCGTTGGCACAAATGGACACAAGGCCCACTGTACTAAAGGACGAGCAAGGTCCACTGAGCATCATGCTGTTCTGGTCTCGTCGAAAAGTAAGGGACGACAAGATCCCAAACGATAGAGGGTTAATATAGATTTGTTATTTAATGTGATGTTGGATTAGAAAGTGTTGTAATCAATAATATTAGGGTTGGTTTTTGTCGCTAATGTTGGTTTCCTATATTTTTCCTAGTTTTGGGTTGGGTGTGACCATTTTGACCGGAGGGGTGATTTTTGCCACTTATGTTAGGTATAAGAGATGAAAGTTATTAGTGTGGTAATGTTGTGACCTTGCCGTTGGCACAAATGGACACAAGGCCCACTGTACTAAAGGACGAGCAAGGTCCACTGAGTATCATGTTCTTGTGGTCTTGTCGAAAAGTAAGGGACGACAAGATCCCCAACGATAGAGGGTTAATAAAGATTTGTTATTTAATGTGATGTTGGATTAGAAAGTGTTGTAATCAATAATATTGGTTTTTTTTGTCGCTACTGTTGGTTCCCTATATTTTGCTTTGTTTTGGGTTGGATGTGACCATTTTGACAGGGGTGATTTTTGCCACTAATGTTAGGTGTAAGAGATGAATCTTATTAGTGTGGTGGTGTTGTGACCTTGCCGTTGGCACAAATGGACACAAGGCCCACTGTACTAAAGGACGAGCAAGGTCCACTGAGCATCATGTTGTTGTGGTCTCGTCGAAAAGTAAGGGACGACAAGATCCCAAACGATAGAGGGTTAATATAGATTTGTTATTTAATGTGATGTTGGATTAGAAAGTGTTGTAATCAATAATATTAGGGTTGGTTTTTGTCGCTAATGTTGGTTTCCCATATTTTTCCTAGTTTTGGGTTGGGTGTGACCATTTTGACCGGAGGGGTGATTTTTGCCACTTATGTTAGGTATAAGGGATGAAAGTTATTAGTGTGGTGATGTTGTGACCTTGCCGTTGGCACAAATGGACACAAGGCCCACTGTACTAAAGGACGAGCAAGATCCACTGAGCATCATGTTGTTGTGATCTTGTCGAAAAGTAAGGGACGACAAGATCCCCAACGATAGAGGGTTAATATAGATTTGTTATTTAATGTGATGTTAAATTAGAAAGTGTAGGAGACGTGATCTTAAAGAACATGGCAGTTGTGGTCTTGTCAGAGATGTAGGGACGACAGCCACATAAACAATGAACGATTAGTTTGTTTAATGGTGAGATGGCCAATTAGCTTTTGGAATAAAATTAAGTCAATTTTGAAATGGTGAATACTTAAGACCCTTTCCTTCTTACAATAAAGAATGGCCGATGTATAAATACGGTTTCTTTTAGATGCCGATTTGAAGACGACCACATCAAGGATAAAGAAATGACACAGAGACAAGGATTCCCGCATACTTACCAAGGGAGACGTAAACGTTATAACACTGACTGATTATGACCTCATAATGTTGGCTTACTACGATCCTTATTAATTACTGAATGTCTCTATTGCTCTCTTGACCTTAATTTCCTAGTTTTACAAATCTCTCGTCTCCTGTCTTACTCTGCTCACACAACATTGATTACTTTATCTCTTCGCTGCAGTTCACTTAAACAAATGAATAACCGTCAAAGAATTATAGCACAACAATTAGCAGACTAATTCTAAAGTAACCGTTCCAAGTTTGGTAAGGTCAGTTGCACTGTAACTTCTTGGACGTAAGTGACGGAGTGAAATGTTACTGCAGCTTGCAGTTGCATACACATTTGTATTGGGTTTCTACCATTCGTACATCCGGTTTGATTTTAACGAGGTTAATCACCTGTATTTTCTTTCATAACGTTATACATGCAAAATCAGCTTCTAAAAGTTGCACACTAAAATAAACAACAAAATAGACAATACGTATTCGTTTGAATCAAATAAAGTGGACAACATGTGCACGCCAGTGTGTGGATTCTCTAAATCGTGTCAGGTAATGTCTGGTTGTAACAGCACAATCATTGTAACACGGCTTTGATGCTGGTCCGGCAGTGGAAGGTCTCCGGCGACCTCCCCTGCTGCGGTTAGAGTCTGTGTGGGAAACGGCCAGATTGTTCCAGGCCTGGATTGTTCCTCCCTAGTGCACGTGGATACCGGGTGCCCCGGATGACCTTGTAGTCCGGTATAGGTGACCTGTGCAGGGATCGAGAAAAAAACATACAGAAACATATCAACCTGAATGCTCTCTTCTTTGGTTCTTGTCGTCTCTGAAGACGGTAGACAGCTTCGGTCGATTTAACCTCTTGAATTATTGACTTGAATTAGACTATTCCAAAATCATGATTGGCTTTTCTTTTTCAAAGTAGTTGGCGGTGGCGTGTTAGTCATGTAGTTGCTAGGTCCTACAGCCACAGGGAAACAAAATTTAGAATGTATGTGACACTGATAAGCTGTTTGACATATTTCTTAGTACCTACGAATATGGCGTGTTATACTTACTTCAAGGTTTTGGAGTTCGATTAAACAAATAGGGCTCGAAATTCGCATTTTAGTACAGGTAAAATTGTACTAATTTTATCTTTAGCTAGGAAAACAACATTTGGAGTTAAATATGCGTGAAACTGATAAGCAATTTCACAATTTTGGGTCGGCACTCTCACGGCGATCTGGTCAATTTTACGTTTTTTTAATGGTATTTATTATATCTTCGAATTATTGTTTTATTAATTACAAATCTTTATAAGTATTCATAAATGTTTCTAACAAAAGAAAATACGAGAATACTATGTTTCAGAAGTTGTTCTGATCATTTGCAAACATTTCGAAAGTGACTATCAAAAGAGATAATTTTTTTTAATAGATTTGAAATATAGATAGCCAGATAGGTTTATTTCATATTTCGAAATATTTCGAACTAATTATATAAAGATATGGGTCATTTGCCCCCCGTAACCGTGTTGTGACTTGGAATGGGGTCCTTATGTCGCCGTGAGAGCGCGGCGAAAGCGCCGTCCAAGTGGAATGGGGGTATAACTGATACTTTAAGAATTGGACGAATGCGCCGTATCCTTTTTTTTCTACATTTGTAATTATGTTGAGCCCAACATACTGTTGGGCGCAATATATTGTGTTCGTATGGTTTCTTTCTCCTGTCAAATCTTGTTATCGACTCAGCTCGGTCGTCCCTGCACCAACTGAGCTGAAATTTGGTATACATGTAGAGTGGGTAAATACCCTGGGAGCATTATTTTTATTTTTTTCGATATTGACCTTGAACGTGAAATTATTGAGGTTTTTCTGACCAAAAACGTACATTTTGGCCTCCTGTGCTCTGGAAATACATCCAAATGACCTGAAATTTGCTATGGTGGTACATTGAACAAATATTTAAAGAATCCCATCGCACTTTTGGCATACAATACTTCGAAATGCGATTTTAGAGGGTGTTTTGGGAAGAAGATCGGCTATTTTCCTCATATGGGGTCACTGACCTAAAGGTCACATCTATATTCATCTGGCCGGGTTGACTAATTTGGTCGGCCAATGAGAGAGCGCAGATTTATCAAGCTCAACCTGATTGGTTGAAATAGTCAATTTAATTAGGGGCACTACTAGTACACTGACAGGTACAGACACAACTTCACTACTCCCTGGCTCACATCCTTGTGTTGTAAGTTATTGTTGTGTCCTACTGAAGTTATGTAAGTGCAATTGAGAAGGTTCAAAGCTTTTCTGGTGGTATTTTTCGACACACACGGTGTTTTTCTTATTTTAACACTGCATGGAAACAAAGATTTCTACAAGTTCGCAAGCTTGGACACTATGGTAAAACCTGACATTTCCTCGCTATGTACACGAATTTTCTACCCCTCTGTCACCAAGATTGGACACTAGTGCGCACAATAGTGCACACAAAGTACCCAACGTTTCCCACCTTACGAAACATCCCGTGTCGGGACGTTGACAATAACATTAACATTAACAATAGAGAGTTGTGAAGTGCGTGAAAATTTACGTTGAGCTTGCTTTGAGTAGTTGTTTAAAGTTTTTGGCTAAAAATGACGTAAATCAGTAAGAATTTTCAACCTCCTTACGTAAACCCCTGTTACATGTCTACACTATCGGGCCGCGGGGAAGTCTTGAATATCGGCGCTGATCGATAGCGCATTAAACAAAATGTGTGGCGTAGCGTTGTACTAAAAAAATAATAGCATATGAATATGGGTGCCTGGAAGAGCCCATCCATGCATAGGGTTTCAAATTGGGAGAGATCCATTTCTGACTGGTCTTCAATTCAATTATTCATTCAAATACCAACATTGCAGACATACAACAAACGTTAGCCTCTATGCCACAGTCGATTTTTGCGTGGGGAGGGAAATGGGCGAAACAAGTTGCATTTGCTCCCGCAAATGTTGCCTTTCTAGTTTTTTATGTTTTTTACACGTGAACAAATGCGACGTATCATTTTTCTACATTTTTAATTTATCTTCAGCTAATTCTACAATTGTCGGGGGTTGAGGTTTTCAAACGTGGACAAATGAGATGTACTGGAATTAGTTTTGGAATTTTTACGTTTGTCAGGCGTAAAATTTTAATACGTGGATGATACATGCGACGTATAATTTTTTCTAACTACACAACTAATTCTAAATTAATTTGTCGGGGGGGGGGGGCTTTGCACATTTTCATACTTGACAAAAAGATGTACTAGAATTGCATTTCTACGTTTTTCGGGCATATGATTTATGGTTTTCATACGTGGACGATGGGACGTACTGTTTTTTTGTACATTTGTACTTTGTCTTCAGTTAATGCTACATTTGTCAGGGGTGAGATGTACTGGAATTAGTTTTGGAATTTCTACATCTGTCAGGCGTATGATTTTCATACGTGGACGAGTGCGACGTATTATTCTTTTCTACATTTGTAGTTTTTCTACTTTAACAGTCTACATTTGTCGGGGATGTAGATTTTTAAATGTGTACAAATAAGTTGTATTGGAATTAGTTCTTATACGTGGACATGCGACATACTAGAATTAGTTCTGGAATTTCAACGTTTGTATGGCACATGATTTTGAAACGTGGATGAATGCGACGTATTTCTAAATTCTAGGCTGCTAAGTTATTGCTCATATTTCATTAAACCTAAAAAGTTTCAATAACACTTTTAACAGCAATTCTGAATATCAAACATACGTCGAGATGGTTTCGAAAATGGCTACTTGCCGAAATCTCTACCTTGCCATGAAAGGTATCTGAAATGACCACAAAAGCGTAACGTTAACATAAAAACTGAAAAGACCTACCTGCACAAAAACAGAAACAGACGCCTCTTACCTCGGTTCTGTACAGATCGGCTCTGGTGTTATTTGTCCTTCCAGTCTCAGAATCTAAATTTCCATAGTCGAGTCCTGTCTGCGGAACGTGCAACAACTTTTCCTGCCTTGGAGATTAATGAACAAACGTCTGGTGTTGCTATTTTCAAACAGTCCATATTCTTCCAGTCTCTTCTGGCCGTGCTTCCCCGTTGTTGTTTCCACTGCTGACATGGAGGTGATACATCCCTTCTTGCTCACCATGTTGTCACAACTTTCGATTAGAGTTTAGAAATCTCCATATTATCGCTAGAAATGAGTTGTTTTCTAACACAAGAAACGCCCTTTGTTCTCATACGTCTAGACACTGTGGCCACGGTACTAGACTGTGTGACTGCAGCTGTGTCCTTATGTCCGCCCACCAGACCAGTACCCTGTAACTGATACTCCCATGGGTGCATCCATGTTGCTGTGCCTGGAGAAGTCATTAACTCGGAAACAGGGCTTAAAATTGATACCCAGTCAAATTTTCCATCACAATGGCACCATCCCAACTTTGCTAACATGTCATACCATTTGTGGTCTATATCTGTTATATACTATATTGCCTAAAAGACCTAAAATTTGGTCATAACAAGATGTAACATTGACGATGGATTAAGGGCAAGAGTAACGGATTATGGTTAGGGTTATGGATTAATTACGGTTATGGTGAGGGATTAAGGGTAAGGATGACAGATTAAGGGAAAAGGTGACGGATTAGGTTATCGGGTGACAGATTAACGGCTATGGTGACGGATTAAGGGTTATGGCGACGTGACTGATTGAGGGCAACCACTGTGAGGGATCAAGGCTTTCGTGACAAATTAAGGGTTATGGAGACGGATTAAGAGCAAGGATGGATGATGAAGGTCAAGGGCAACGGATTAAGGGCCAGGGTGACGGATTAAGGGAAAGGATGGCGGATTAAGGGAAATGATTACAGATTGAGGGTAAGGATGGCGGATAAGGGGAAATGATTACAGCTTAAGGGAAAGGTAACGGATTAAGGACTAAGTTGACGGATTAAGGGTAAAGATGACGGATTAAGGGAAATGATTACAGATTAAGCGAAAGGGTGACGGATTAAGGATTGTGGTGACGGATTAAGGGCAAAGGTCGCGGATTAAGGGCTATAATGATGGTTTAAGGGTGATGGTGACGGATTAAGAGCAAAGATGGCTGATGAAGGTCAAGGGCAACGGATTAAGGGCTAGGGTAACGGATTAAGGAATAAAGTGACAGATTAAGGGTAAGAATGGCGGATTAAAGGAAATAAGTACAGATTATGGGAAAGGGTAACAGATTAAGGGCTAGGTTGATGAATTAAGGGTAAGGATGGCGGATTAAGGGAAATGATTACAGATCAAGGCGAAGGGTAACGGATTAAGGACTAAGGCGACGGATTAAGGGTAATGATGGCGGATTAGGGGAAATGAGTACAGATTAAGGGAAAGGGTGACGGATTAAGGACTAAGGTGACGGATTAAGGGTAAGGATGGCGGATTAAGGGAAATGATTACAGATTAAGGGCAAGGATGACGGATTAAGAGGAACGATCACAGATTAAGTAAAAGGGCGACGGATTAAGGATTGTGGTGACGGATTAAGGGCAAAGGTCGCGGATTAAGGGCTATGGTGACGGTTTAAGGATGATGGTGAGAGATTAAGAGCTATGATGACGGGATAAGGACAACGCTGAGGGATTAAAGGCTTTCGTGACAGATAAGGGGCAAGGGTGACAGACTTGGGTCTCTGCTGACATATTAATGTTTATGATAACGGTTTAAGGGCAATAGTGACGGATTCACTTCACAAATTACCATGCAGCGCAGATGACAGCTTCTTCAAATAATGTACATCTTTGTCTAAGCTTCCTGCACACCATAGTGCATGGTAATATATCGTTACTGTATTCTGCAATCCTGTTTGAAAGATTTCTTTACAAAAACACCCCTGCAGTTCCGTGGCAAGCTGCTAAGGGACCGAAACTTACCCCACTTCTTTCTTACGTGAAATTCAAAAGTGGGGTAATTATGCAAAAGGTTTTAGTGAAAATGTTCTTTTCAACTGAAGGTACCACCGGAAAAGTACATTCTCCCAAGGGGGTGGGTTTTACAAAAATATTCCATTTCAGAACAGTCAGTTTTTAAGATTTTGCAGGGGATAGAGATGAAGTGAAATATGACGTGTTTTAACTATTTACTTTACAACTGTTACCTTTCTAGTTATGTTCATTTCCCCCCACATTAGTTACACTGAAACGCAAACCTGTTCATATTTGCTGAACAAGCTAATATTTATCTCTAGTCTATTTTTGCATCCAAGGATGGGGACCGCCATGTTGGATGTGACCATTTCATTGGGAGGGGTGTTTTCCGTCGCTAAAGTTGGGTGTGACTATTTTGACGGAGGGGTTTTTTTCTTCTTTTTTTTATGTTAAGCCATACCTAGTATGGCTAAACATATTGTTTTTACTCATGTTTATGTTTAGCCATACCTAGTATGGCTAAACATATTGTTTTTATATTTCACTTCCCATACCTAGAGGTATGGGTAGAGTGAAATATATTGTATTTGTCTGGTTCTTCTTCTTCTCCTCCTCCTGACAAATCTTCAAATGGCTTCTACTCCGCCATTTCTTACCCAACCGACCTGAAATTTGGCATGGAGGTAAAGAGGGCAAATACCCCCAGGCCCTTTTTAAATCGTTTTGAAACAGGCCTTAAAATCATTTTTATGGAGGTTTTTTGGGGCATTTTTAGGCAATTTCTATATTTTTGGCTCCTGTGCCCTGGTACTAGTATTACAAGCAAATGACCTGGAATTCGGCACAAGGGTGCCTTGAACATGTCCCTACAGGACTTCAATCACATTTCGGGTGTACATCACTTCAAAATGCTTGGTTTTGGGGACTTTTGGACCCATTTTCAGACCAAAAACGGGTCAAAAGTGCTGTCCCCGTTCCATGTTCTATCTAAGAATCCATGTTCTATCTAAGGTTCCGGGCGTTCCATTTGCTGCTGGCCAAAGAACATGTGTTCTTTTCAGGTAACCTGAGGTCATGTTGCAGGTAAATACGCAAGCCTTTGCACTAAGAAGCTCTTGGTGTCTCGCAGAACTTGAATAGAGAATTTGTTTGCACGGGTGATTTTGAAACAGTCAATTTATGCATTGAGAGGGACTCCGAGGGAGATTGGCAAAGTATGATGCTCTCGCAAATGTTGCCAAATAAACATGGTTTTTGGGGCATGGTCAAATTTAATTATGGCGGCTTCAACCACTAATAAATCACGACTTGACGACGAGAAAAATGCAATCCGTCTCTGAATTGGTTGTGTCGCACTTATATACAACTTATAATCAAACCCATACCAACGATGATGATATACCACTAGGCCGAGGTAGGCCGATCTGATCGATTGCGAGCAGGTTTGCATGCAGTTTCACTTTCTGCACCAACAACCTTTGACCCAGGAAGCACTAGTAATACTTCACAAGCGCCTCTCAAAGCACGATTGTCTACACATGATGTGAATGAATATCAGCAAACTTTTGAATTGTTGAAATAATTTTACTGTAAAAAAGACAGGCATTGTTGGCTTTTTATGCGGTAGTTATCTAGCACGTTTTTAATAGGTCATTTTGCGTTGTAGGGGTTCAACACAACTTAAATTGTTAATACTTTTTGAATAGCAAGGTTAAGAATAGACAAGAAATTTCATACGCTATTTATCTCATAATTGTTTACATATGAAATTGTTTTATATAAAATAAACCAATGTCGGGTCGGCCTTTGTATGTGCCACGAAGCCCTTCCCCCTCCTAATAGTAATAACGTTGGGTAACATAAATTCGCCATTTTTCCGATAATGGTTGACTAAAATCAATCCAGCAGAACCATCCTTTGTTTCTATTATTCTGTCAGTATCTTGTACTATCTTAAAGTTTGCACTAATCATATATATGGTAGATTTTGTCTCTAGTCGTGCTGACACCATAATATTTCAACTTGAAACTACCGTCCGCCGCACGCACAATGACGGTGTTGTCGGACAGGTGTGAACATTAATTCGGGAGAGAAGATTCGTCTTGAATATCTTACCGCTAATTACATTTTATACAGCAGCTATTCGTTCCATCCGTGGCTTGAGGAGAGTGCTATGGATATAGATGTGTCTGAGTAAAAAAAATACACGAAAAAACGGCCGTACCGCACGCATCAGGCCTACGGGAACAACCCGTGTGTTGAGTCGGTAGAACGTCAAAGTCGACATCCACCGTCATGGCAACGAGTACATTATTCATGGCAAGTTAGCCGGATGCCGTAGCATTGATAATACTACTATGTCCATGTATTCCTTGTTGTGTTAGAAGCAAACTTTGAGGAAAATATCGTCCTCAGTCCACAATCACACGCAACATTTAGACAAAAAAGTGTTCCTCACAAACCTTTGTCGTCTGCTTGACAACAGGATTCTGGGTAATGATATGGCGGCGGGAAAATACACGTGCCGTAGGTTGTAGCAACAAAGATCACACTTAGAGTCCAATTGCAGGTCAGCAATTTTAAGAAAATAAGTTGTCTTGTAAATGATTGTGTTTAGCAGGAAGCGGATGTGACATTTGTCTTATAAACCAGCCGACAACGATGCAGTGTGATTCTCCCACGATGCCCTCAGACTGTTCCAATAAGGGACGGAGAGTTTTTGTCCTCGTCGCCTTCTAATGCATGGTTATCGAAGCTTTTCAGCCAGTGTTCTGAATACGTTAGTCTGTCAAGTTTGCATTTCTAGCGGTATTACTGATGTTGCATCTAGCACATATCCCTAAATACCCCGTTTTCGAAAAATCGTGAATTTAAGTACCCCGCGAATTTATGTAACCCAATGTTATAGTTTTGTATATTTGCATAGTGCATGTTTGCGCATTTTTCCAGGGTGATGTATAGTATTGTACTTTTATATATAGTGTATAGTATTGTTGTGTATCTTTGCATATGTTCAAGCATGTTAATGAATGTAGATGAAGAATAAATAGATCTTGGGACAAGTCTTCTTGTGTTTAGATGGAATTTTTGGATGGTCCATTTCGTCAAAAGATCAATTATTGCATGGGGGGGCGAAGTGAAATATGCTGAATTTGCTCTTAAAGCAAATGACGGCCAGTCTAGTTACTCATGTTTCTTCTTCTCCTGTCAAATCTTCAAATCGATTCATCTCTGTCATTTTTTGACCAAATGACCTGAAATTTGGTACAGAGGTAATGTAGGCAAAAACCAATGTGCGCTCTTTTCCTTTTTTTGATATTGACCTTGAAAGTGATTTTATTGAGGTTTTTAGGCTATTTTTAGCATATCTTGGCCTCCTGCGCACTGGTATTTCAACCGAATGACCTGGAATTTGCTGTATATGTGGCTTGAACAAATATTTAAAGGACTACATTCCCATTTTTTGCATACATATATTCAAAACGATTTATTTTGGGCTTTCTTGACAATATTTGCCACTTCTGTCACTTTCAATACTACATATGACCTAAAGGTCATTGACCCCAAGTGCCCTGCATCTGGCCTTGCATGCCTGTGAGCCTTGCGACCACCTGATTGGTCTAATTAATTACATGGCGCAGGTGTAGGCTAGTATTCATGCCAAATATGGTATGGGAATTCCTAGGACATGTGATTGGCTTTGTTCACTCTTTTTTTTTAAAGATACACATCTCCAGTTCCTATATGTATTAAACCAAAATAATGTGAAATTTGGCATGTACACAGGCCCTTATTCAAATGTTTGCCATACAGCCTTTCAAAACGATTTTTTAAACAAAGAATTTTTTGGTTTCGTTATTTTCAACCCAAAGTGTATACTATTGAATCATGCATTCAAACAAAGGGGTGTCACATTTTTATATTTCACACATTTTTGGTCATTTCCTTCTTCTCCTGTCAAATCTTCATATATATCATTATGTATACTATGGAAAACTTCATTCTTCCCTGGGGTTGATCTTTTTTAATTCAATTTTGAACTGGGTTGTTTATGCGCAAGAGTGTAATTTTCAGCGGATATGTTTCCACTGGTCTAGTTTACATGGAGATGGCACGGAATATCCCATTCTTGCAAGGGGAGGATTCTGTAATTATTTATTTCAATTTTGAGCTGGAATGATTATGAAAAAGTCCATTTGTCAGCAGAAGTGTATTTGTTAATTAATAAGTGGATATGGTTTTGGACTGGTCCATATTGTGTTGAGGTGCTACTGGAAGACTCCACTCCTGTATGGAGAGACTGATAATTGTTTTTAAACTCAAGTTTGATCCATTTTTTTAGTGGAAGTATTTTAGAATGGTCCATTGTTATTTTGGGAGTCCATTTTTTGCATGGCGAGGAGCATGGCTAAACATGCTGTATTTAGCTCAAGCTATTTATCCCATTTTTTTATCCCAAAAAATTATTTCAATCGTAAACCGTGATAACTATTTTTACACGTGATAACGTCTGTCACAAATATATCCCATTATTCCACTAGAAAGACAATTTTTGAAGCCTTTACTAGTAAATTCATGGGATAGCACCCCCTTATCCCATCGATTCACTATAAGAGAAATCTAAATAACTCTTACTAGTGTATTGTTGGGATAGCACCCCCTTATCCCATCGATTCACTATAAGAGAAATCTCTTACTAGTGTATTGTTGGGATAGCACCCCCTTATCCGATCGATTCACTATAAGAGACATCTAAATAACTCTTACTAGTGTATTGTTTGGATAGCACCCCCTTATCCCATCGATTTACTATAACTGACATCTAAATAACTCTTACTAGTGTATTGTTGGGATAGCACCCCCTTATCCCATCGATTCACTATAAGAGATATCTAAATAACTCTTACTAGTGTATTGTTGGGATAGCACCCCCTTATCCCATCGATTCACTTAAGAGACATCTAAACAACTCTTACTAGTGTATTGTTGGGATAGCACCCCCTTATCCCATCGATTCACTATAAGAGACATCTAAATAACTCTTACTAGTGTAGTTGGGATAGCACCCCCTTATCCCATCGATTCACTATAAGAGACATCTTAATAACTCTTACTAGTGTATTGTTGGGATAGCACCCCCTTATCCCATCGATTCACTATAAGAGAAATCTCTTACTAGTGTATTGTTGGGATAGCACCCCCTTATCCCATCGATTCACTATAAGAGACATCTAAATAACTCTTACTAGTGTATTGTTGGGATAGCACCCCCTTATCCCATCGATTCACTATAAGAGAAATCTCTTACTAGTGTATTGTTGGGATAGCACCCCCTTATCCCATCGATTCACTATAAGAGACATCTAAATAACTCTTACTAGTGTATTGTTGGGATAGCACCCCCTTATCCCATCGATTCACTATAAGAGATATCTAAATAACTCTTACTAGTGTATTGTTGGGATAGCACCCCCTTATCCCATCGATTCACTTAAGAGACATCTAAACAACTCTTACTAGTGTATTGTTGGGATAGCACCCCCTTATCCCATCGATTCACTATAAGAGACATCTAAATAACTCTTACTAGTGTATTGTTGGGATAGCACCCCCTTATCCCATCGATTCACTATAAGAGACATCTAGATAACTCTTACTAGTGTATTGTTGGGATAGCACCCCCTTATTCCATCGATTCACTATAAGAGACATCTAAATAACTCTTACTAGTGTATTGTTGGGATAGCACCCCCTTATCCCATCGATTCACTATAAGAGAAATCTCTTACTAGTGTATTGTTGGGATAGCACCCCCTTATCCCATCGATTCACTATAAGAGACATCTTAATAACTCTTACTAGTGTATTGTTGGGATAGTACCCCCTTATCCCATCGATTCACTATAAGAGAAATCTCTTACTAGTGTATTGTTGGGATAGCACCCCCTTATCCCATCGATTCACTATAAGAGACATCTAAATAACTCTTACTAGTGTATTGTTGGGATAGCACCCCCTTATCCCATCGATTCACTATAAGAGAAATCTCTTACTAGTGTATTGTTGGGATAGCACCCCCTTATCCCATCGATTCACTATAAGAGACATCTAAATAACTCTTACTAGTGTATTGTTGGGATAGCACCCCCTTATCCCATCGATTCACTATAAGAGATATCTAAATAACTCTTACTAGTGTATTGTTGGGATAGCACCCCCTTATCCCATCGATTCACTTAAGAGACATCTAAACAACTCTTACTAGTGTATTGTTGGGATAGCACCCCCTTATCCCATCGATTCACTATAAGAGACATCTAAATAACTCTTACTAGTGTATTGTTGGGATAGCACCCCCTTATCCCATCGATTCACTATAAGAGACATCTTAATAACTCTTACTAGTGTATTGTTGGGATAGCACCCCCTTATCCCATCGATTCACTATAAGAGAAATCTCTTACTAGTGTATTGTTGGGATAGCACCCCCTTATCCCATCGATTCACTATAAGAGACATCTAAATAACTCTTACTAGTGTAGTTGGGATAGCACCCCCTTATCCCATCGATTCACTATAAGAGACATCTTAATAACTCTTACTAGTGTATTGTTGGGATAGCACCCCCTTATCCCATCGATTCACTATAAGAGAAATCTCTTACTAGTGTATTGTTGGGATAGCACCCCCTTATCCCATCGATTCACTATAAGAGACATCTAAATAACTCTTACTAGTGTATTGTTGGGATAGCACCCCCTTATCCCATCGATTCACTATAAGAGAAATCTCTTACTAGTGTATTGTTGGGATAGCACCCCCTTATCCCATCGATTCACTATAAGAGACATCTAAATAACTCTTACTAGTGTATTGTTGGGATAGCACCCCCTTATCCCATCGATTCACTATAAGAGATATCTAAATAACTCTTACTAGTGTATTGTTGGGATAGCACCCCCTTATCCCATCGATTCACTTAAGAGACATCTAAACAACTCTTACTAGTGTATTGTTGGGATAGCACCCCCTTATCCCATCGATTCACTATAAGAGACATCTAAATAACTCTTACTAGTGTATTGTTGGGATAGCACCCCCTTATCCCATCGATTCACTATAAGAGACATCTAGATAACTCTTACTAGTGTATTGTTGGGATAGCACCCCCTTATTCCATCGATTCACTATAAGAGACATCTAAATAACTCTTACTAGTGTATTGTTGGGATAGCACCCCCTTATCCCATCGATTCACTATAAGAGAAATCTCTTACTAGTGTATTGTTGGGATAGCACCCCCTTATCCCATCGATTCACTATAAGAGACATCTTAATAACTCTTACTAGTGTATTGTTGGGATAGTACCCCCTTATCCCATCGATTCACTATAAGAGAAATCTCTTACTAGTGTATTGTTGGGATAGCACCCCCTTATCCCATCGATTCACTATAAGAGACATCTAAATAACTCTTACTAGTGTATTGTTGGGATAGCACCCCCTTATCCCATCGATTCACTATAAGAGAAATCTCTTACTAGTGTATTGTTGGGATAGCACCCCCTTATCCCATCGATTCACTATAAGAGACATCTAAATAACTCTTACTAGTGTATTGTTGGGATAGCACCCCCTTATCCCATCGATTCACTATAAGAGATATCTAAATAACTCTTACTAGTGTATTGTTGGGATAGCACCCCCTTATCCCATCGATTCACTTAAGAGACATCTAAACAACTCTTACTAGTGTATTGTTGGGATAGCACCCCCTTATCCCATCGATTCACTATAAGAGACATCTAAATAACTCTTACTAGTGTATTGTTGGGATAGCACCCCCTTATCCCATCGATTCACTATAAGAGACATCTTAATAACTCTTACTAGTGTATTGTTGGGATAGCACCCCCTTATCCCATCGATTCACTATAAGAGAAATCTCTTACTAGTGTATTGTTGGGATAGCACCCCCTTATCCCATCGATTCACTATAAGAGACATCTAAATAACTCTTACTAGTGTATTGTTGGGATAGCACCCCCTTATCCCATCGATTCACTATAAGAGAAATCTCTTACTAGTGTATTGTTGGGATAGCACCCCCTTATCCCATCGATTCACTATAAGAGACATCTAAATAACTCTTACTAGTGTATTGTTGGGATAGCACCCCCTTATCCCATCGATTCACTATAAGAGATATCTAAATAACTCTTACTAGTGTATTGTTGGGATAGCACCCCCTTATCCCATCGATTCACTTAAGAGACATCTAAACAACTCTTACTAGTGTATTGTTGGGATAGCACCCCCTTATCCCATCGATTCACTATAAGAGACATCTAAATAACTCTTACTAGTGTATTGTTGGGATAGCACCCCCTTATCCCATCGATTCACTATAAGAGACATCTAGATAACTCTTACTAGTGTATTGTTGGGATAGCACCCCCTTATCCCATCGATTCACTATAAGAGACATCTAAATAACTCTTACTAGTGTATTGTTGGGATAGCACCCCCTTATCCCATCGATTCACTATAAGAGAAATCTCTTACTAGTGTATTGTTGGGATAGCACCCCCTTATCCCATCGATTCACTATAAGAGACATCTTAATAACTCTTACTAGTGTATTGTTGGGATAGTACCCCCTTATCCCATCGATTCACTATAAGAGAAATCTCTTACTAGTGTATTGTTGGGATAGCACCCCCTTATCCCATCGATTCACTATAAGAGACATCTAAATAACTCTTACTAGTGTATTGTTGGGATAGCACCCCCTTATCCCATCGATTCACTATAAGAGAAATCTCTTACTAGTGTATTGTTGGGATAGCACCCCCTTATCCCATCGATTCACTATAAGAGACATCTAAATAACTCTTACTAGTGTATTGTTGGGATAGCACCCCCTTATCCCATCGATTCACTATAAGAGATATCTAAATAACTCTTACTAGTGTATTGTTGGGATAGCACCCCCTTATCCCATCGATTCACTTAAGAGACATCTAAACAACTCTTACTAGTGTATTGTTGGGATAGCACCCCCTTATCCCATCGATTCACTATAAGAGACATCTAAATAACTCTTACTAGTGTATTGTTGGGATAGCACCCCCTTATCCCATCGATTCACTATAAGAGACATCTTAATAACTCTTACTAGTGTATTGTTGGGATAGCACCCCCTTATCCCATCGATTCACTATAAGAGAAATCTCTTACTAGTGTATTGTTGGGATAGCACCCCCTTATCCCATCGATTCACTATAAGAGACATCTAAATAACTCTTACTAGTGTATTGTTGGGATAGCACCCCCTTATCCCATCGATTCACTATAAGAGAAATCTCTTACTAGTGTATTGTTGGGATAGCACCCCCTTATCCCATCGATTCACTATAAGAGACATCTAAATAACTCTTACTAGTGTATTGTTGGGATAGCACCCCCTTATCCCATCGATTCACTATAAGAGATATCTAAATAACTCTTACTAGTGTATTGTTGGGATAGCACCCCCTTATCCCATCGATTCACTTAAGAGACATCTAAACAACTCTTACTAGTGTATTGTTGGGATAGCACCCCCTTATCCCATCGATTCACTATAAGAGACATCTAAATAACTCTTACTAGTGTATTGTTGGGATAGCACCCCCTTATCCCATCGATTCACTATAAGAGAAATCTCTTACTAGTGTATTGTTGGGATAGCACCCCCTTATCCCATCGATTCACTATAAGAGACATCTAAATAACTCTTACTAGTGTATTGTTGGGATAGCACCCCCTTATCCCATCGATTCACTATAAGAGAAATCTCTTACTAGTGTATTGTTGGGATAGCACCCCCTTATCCCATCGATTCACTATAAGAGACATCTAAATAACTCTTACTAGTGTATTGTTGGGATAGCACCCCCTTATCCCATCGATTCACTATAAGAGATATCTAAATAACTCTTACTAGTGTATTGTTGGGATAGCACCCCCTTATCCCATCGATTCACTTAAGAGACATCTAAACAACTCTTACTAGTGTATTGTTGGGATAGCACCCCCTTATCCCATCGATTCACTATAAGAGACATCTAAATAACTCTTACTAGTGTATTGTTGGGATAGCACCCCCTTATCCCATCGATTCACTATAAGAGACATCTAGATAACTCTTACTAGTGTATTGTTGGGATAGCACCCCCTTATCCCATCGATTCACTATAAGAGACATCTAAATAACTCTTACTAGTGTATTGTTGGGATAGCACCCCCTTATCCCATCGATTCACTATAAGAGAAATCTCTTACTAGTGTATTGTTGGGATAGCACCCCCTTATCCCATCGATTCACTATAAGAGACATCTTAATAACTCTTACTAGTGTATTGTTGGGATAGTACCCCCTTATCCCATCGATTCACTATAAGAGAAATCTCTTACTAGTGTATTGTTGGGATAGCACCCCCTTATCCCATCGATTCACTATAAGAGACATCTAAATAACTCTTACTAGTGTATTGTTGGGATAGCACCCCCTTATCCCATCGATTCACTATAAGAGAAATCTCTTACTAGTGTATTGTTGGGATAGCACCCCCTTATCCCATCGATTCACTATAAGAGACATCTAAATAACTCTTACTAGTGTATTGTTGGGATAGCACCCCCTTATCCCATCGATTTACTATAAGAGATATCTAAATAACTCTTACTAGTGTATTGTTGGGATAGCACCCCCTTATCCCATCGATTCACTTAAGAGACATCTAAACAACTCTTACTAGTGTATTGTTGGGATAGCACCCCCTTATCCCATCGATTCACTATAAGAGACATCTAAATAACTCTTACTAGTGTATTGTTGGGATAGCACCCCCTTATCCCATCGATTCACTATAAGAGACATCTTAATAACTCTTACTAGTGTATTGTTGGGATAGCACCCCCTTATCCCATCGATTCACTATAAGAGAAATCTCTTACTAGTGTATTGTTGGGATAGCACCCCCTTATCCCATCGATTCACTATAAGAGACATCTAAATAACTCTTACTAGTGTATTGTTGGGATAGCACCCCCTTATCCCATCGATTCACTATAAGAGAAATCTCTTACTAGTGTATTGTTGGGATAGCACCCCCTTATCCCATCGATTCACTATAAGAGACATCTAAATAACTCTTACTAGTGTATTGTTGGGATAGCACCCCCTTATCCCATCGATTCACTATAAGAGATATCTAAATAACTCTTACTAGTGTATTGTTGGGATAGCACCCCCTTATCCCATCGATTCACTTAAGAGACATCTAAACAACTCTTACTAGTGTATTGTTGGGATAGCACCCCCTTATCCCATCGATTCACTATAAGAGACATCTAAATAACTCTTACTAGTGTATTGTTGGGATAGCACCCCCTTATCCCATCGATTCACTATAAGAGACATCTAGATAACTCTTACTAGTGTATTGTTGGGATAGCACCCCCTTATCCCATCGATTCACTATAAGAGACATCTAAATAACTCTTACTAGTGTATTGTTGGGATAGCACCCCCTTATCCCATCGATTCACTATAAGAGAAATCTCTTACTAGTGTATTGTTGGGATAGCACCCCCTTATCCCATCGATTCACTATAAGAGACATCTAAATAACTCTTACTAGTGTATTGTTGGGATAGCACCCCCTTATCCCATCGATTCACTATAAGAGACATCTAAATAACTCTTACTAGTGTATTGTTGGGATAGCACCCCCTTATCCCATCGATTCACTATAAGAGACATCTAAATAACTCTTACTAGTGTATTGTTGGGATAGCACCCCCTTATCCCATCGATTCACTTAAGAGACATCTAAACAACTCTTACTAGTGTATTGTTGGGATAGCACCCCCTTATCCCATCGATTCACTATAAGAGAGATCTAAATAACTCTTACTAGTGTATTGTTGGGATAGCACCCCCTTATCCCATCGATTCACTTTAAGAGACATCTAGATAACTCTTACTAGTGTATTGTTGGGATAGCACCCCCTTATCCCATCGATTCACTATAAGAGACATCTAGATAACTCTTACTAGTGTATTGTTGGGATAGCACCCCCTTATCCCATCGATTCACTATAAGAGACATCTAAATAACTCTTACTAGTGTATTGTTGGGATAGCACCCCCTTATCCCATCGATTCACTATAAGAGACATCTAAATAATTATTTCAGTTCTTCGGACCTCTTCATATCAATGGGATAAGCCACGAACGCCGCGCCGGTATTCAATTTCATAAAGTCCACTGAAAGATCCCAGTTTTTTTACGGATTTTAGGGTGTTTGTGGCTGCTTACTGATAACGCGTTATTTATCTTACCTTGTTGTTAATATTTGGCGATAAAGGAAAGAAAGAAAGAGTTTGAATTATTTACAAATCACACTTTCTTACGGGGAAGAGAAGTTCGCGGTATCATCTAGTTCTAAAGGTCAGTCAGTTCACGATATTTTTATGTTTGCGATGGAAACAAGAGTTCGCTGTTACGCGACATGTTTAGAAATATGCATGTCCTTTGAACCACTACAGACATTCCACCCTCTAGCGTTCAGCCAGTGGCGCGTTTTCACATCTGGTAGAAAACAATGCTGTAGTGATCTTACCCCATCTGCTATAATCGGTGATATGCAGCGTTAAATCGCTACTAAATCATGTCGCCGCGCAGTGACACGAAAACACGTGTTTCGTGAACAGCTTGTGGGAATTAAGACTTCTGCTACGTGTCGCTTTAAAAATTTAGAAGTTAATGATAGTTTTGCATGCATTCAATCATTGCGGACTTTGGTTGATGGCGGCATATTTTGCGCATTGTAAAGGATTCAGTCTGTAGACGAGACCAGTCGTTACTGACAAATCATAAGGTTAATGACCCCCACTAGGGGGCTAGCCGTTACAGCATGTGCAGGGTCGATCGTTACATCTTACATGACAGCCTGACTTATTTATTTATTTATTTATTCGACTTGCTGCTCGCCGCGCGATATCAGGCTACAGGAGGGCTGTGTCATGGATCTGGTGTCATCAACCCCAGAACAACAACAAGTCAGAGTGCATCGTATTTGTTTGGACTTGCCGTTGACATGGCGACAATGTCCCGAGTCTTCAACCTGTTGCTTCTAGTGCCGTACTATACTTTAACTGTATGCTTAGCTGTTGACAATTGGATCCTAATCTTAACTACGCATTTCATCACATTTCACTTCATTTACGCAGTACCAATCCATCTGATTATGTTGAGATTCAGAGGTATGGATTGAGAATTCCTTGACCTTTATAATGCAAAGCAATAAAACGAGGATGTTATGTCATGAGAGGGCTTAAACGCGAGGAGGTTGAAAATGAGAGTAAGCTCGAGGGAAGACGAGTCTAATCTGGAAGTGCGAAAGATATCGGATTGGCACTTCGAGTGTCTTTTAAAGCGCGCACAGCATATAAAACATCGCAAACTACGCCCAAAACAAGTGCGACTGCAACATCTGCTTGGAAAATGAAGGCAACCACGTACCCAGCTCACTGTGTGACTTGCTCTTGCATAAGGTTTTGGGAATGTATTCAGTGGATTGTTTCATTGTATAGACGGGGGACATCACTACCTATTACTAGGTACAAGGAACAAGGTTATTTTGATTCTGCAAGATGGTATATCAAACGGAGAACGATCACACAAAGCATCTCCGCCTCATGCGGACTTCGTTTAAGCAGATATGATAAGAAACAAACCTCCCTGTGAAATTCTGTGACAATTGACAGGAAGGAAAAAGATTCAGGGAGAACGCTTTTTAACACCATTACCGTAAGTCCGCAATTTCAAATTAAAAATGGGACATGAATTTGAACGTATACAAAGTCCGTCAGGCGTCGCTCTTCGCTGTTGCCTCTGAAGGTGGTACATGAATAGTCACAGTATTATAGTGTGTGAAACAAATCAAAGGAAAGAGTATAAACTAGTGATCCCAACCGAGATTCAGATATAACAGGCACGCACGCCTTAACCACTAGGCTAAAAGGTTGCGACCAGTAAGACTGGTCAGTTGGAGGCGCTTGAATCCCCACTGTTACACTGCATGTCCCGGTATGTCTCCACTCTTGGCACGGATAAGAAGGGGATTTCTACACGAAAATAAGTCCGTCAGTAGTCGCGGATTTGTTGTAGTCACCTCTGAGAGGGATGTATTTTATCTGACATAATCACTACCGACAACTATACTTACATACTTTTCTGTTACTGAAAAAAAACAGGCACTCAACTGTTTAAAGTGTATTGAACGGACAGGCGTGACGATAAACGTAAACTAGTTTGAATTGGCCCTTTCGCACAGCTCTTATTCCCTTTTTTTGCCAGGGAATTGATGGGATAAGGGGTTGGCGCCGGTTACTATCAAAACAATACACTAGTAAGAGCTTTTAGCTATCTCTTTGAATCGATGGGATAAGGGGGTGCTATCCCAACAATACACTAGTAAGAGTTATTTAGATGTCTCTTATAGTGAATCGATGGGATAAGGGGGTGCTATCCCAACAATACACTAGTAAGAGTTATTTAGATATCTCTTATAGTGAATCGATGGGATTAGGGGGTGCTATCCCAACAATACACTAGTAAGAGATTTCTCTTATAGTAAATCGACGGGATAAGGGGGTGCTATCCCAACAATACACTAGTAAGAGATTTCTCTTATAGTGAATCTATGGGGTAAGGAAGTGCTATCCCGACAATACACTAGTAAGAGTTATTTAGATGTCTTTTATAGTGAATCGATGAGATAAAGGGGTGCTATCCCAACAATACACTGGTAAGAGATGTCTCTTAATGGGATAAGGGGGTGCTATCCCAACAATACACTAGTTAGAGTTATTTAGATGTCTCTTATAGTGAATCGATGGGATAAGGGAGTGCTATCCCAACAATACACTAGTAAGAGTTAAATAGATATCTCTTATAGTAAATCGACGGGATAAGGGGGTGCTATCCCAACAATACACTAGTAAGAGATTTCTCTTATAGTGAATCTATGGGGTAAGGAAGTGCTATCCCAACAATACACTAGTAAGAGTTATTTAGATGTCTTTTATAGTGAATCGATGAGATAAAGGGGTGCTATCCCAACAATACACTAGTTAGAGTTATCTAGATTTCTCTTATAGTGAATCGATGGGATAAGGGGGTGCTATCCCAACAATACACTAGTAAGAGATTTCTCTTATAGTAAATCGATGGGATAAGGGGGTGCTATCCCAACAATACACTAGTAAGAGATTTCTCTTATAGTAAATCGATGGGATAAGGGGGTGCTATCCCAACAATACACTAATAAGAGTTTTTTTTTCAATGGATTTTATAGTAAATTGATGGGATAACAACATCTAATAAGAGTTATCCCAACTTTTCAATGCTATCCCGTTTTCTAACAGGAATTATTTTCAGAACTAAATAATAGGAATAAATAATCAAGTGTGTATTTGCTCGCAAATGTTGCCTTTCTAGTTCTTTTTTGTGTTCTTGCTAATTTTTTTCTTGCTGTGGGTTGGGTGTGACCATTTTTACTGGAGGGATTTTTTTTTCACTAATGTGTGGGTGTGATAGATGGAAGTTTTTAATGTGGTGGTGTTGAGACCTTGCTGTTGGCACAAATGGACACAAAGCCCACTGTACTAAAGGACGAGCAAGGTCCACTGAGCATCATGTTGTTGTGGTCTTGTCGAAAAGTAAGGGACGACAAGATCCCTAACGATAGAGGGTTAATATAGATTTGTTATTTAATGTGATGTTGGATTAGAAAGTGTTGGAATCGATAATATTGGGGGTGGTTTTTGTCGCTAATGTTGGTTCCCTATATTCTTCCTAGTTTTGGGTTAGGTGTGACCATTTTGACTGGAGGGGGATTTTTGCCACTAATATTAGGTGTAAGAGATGAGTGTTATTAGTGTGGTGGTGTTGTGACCTTGCAGTTAGCACAAATGGACACAAGGCCCACTGTACTAAAGGACGAGCAAGGTCCACTGAGCATCATGTTGTTGTGGTCTTGTCGAAAAGTAAGGGACGACAAGATCCCTAACGATAGAGGGTTAATATAGATTTGTTATTTAATGTGATGTTGGATTAGAAAGTGTTGGAATCGATAATATTGGGGGTGGTTTTTGTCGCTAATGTTGGTTCCCTATATCTTTCCTAGTTTCGGGTTAGGTGCGACCATTTTGATTGGAGGGGTGGTTTTTGCCACTAATTTTAGGTTTAAGAGCTGAATGTTATTAGTGTGGTGGTGTTGTGACTTTGCCGTTGGCACAAATGGACACAGGGCCCACTGTACTAAAGGACGAGCAAGGTCCACAGAGCATCATGTTGTTGTGGTCTTGTCGAAAAGTAAGGGACGACAAGATCCCCAACAATAGAGGGTTAATATAGATTTGTTATTTAATGTGATGTTGGATTAGAAAGTGTTGGAGTCAGTAATATTGGGCGTGATTGATCGGAGGGATGTTTTTGTTGCTAATGTTAGTTTACGACCACATCAACGATAAAGAAATGACACAGAAACAAGGATTCCGGCACACTTAGCAAGGTGCACACTTACCGTTATAAAACTGACTGATTGTGACTTCATAATGTTGGCTAATTACTACGATCCTTACTGAAGGTCTCTATTGCTCTTTTGACCTAAACTTCCTTGCCTTTGAAATCTCTTGTCTTTATACTGTCTTACTCTGCTTACACAACATTGATTACTTTATCGCTTCGCTGCAGTCCACTTAAACAAACGAATACCAGTCAAAGATGTCAAATAATAACAATTATGGCACAACAATAGCAGACTAAATTTACAGTAACCGTTGCAAGTTCGGTAAGGAGTTTCACTGAAACTTCTTGGACATAAGTGACGGAGTAAAATGTTACTGCAGCTTGTGATTGCCATTGCATACACATTTGAATGGTGTTTCCACCATTCGTACATCCGGTTTGATTTGAGCTGTCATCGGCGAGGTTAACACTTGTATTTTCTTTAATATACATGCAAAATCAGCCACTAAAAGTCGCACAATAAAATAAATAGTATAGACAATACATATTCGTTTAGATCAAATGACGTGGACAACATGTGCACGTCAGCGTGTGAATTCTCTAAATCGTGTCAGGTGTTCCCCGGTTGTAACGTTGGGTAACATAAATTCGTGGGGTACTTAAATTCGGGATTTTTCGAAAACGGGGTATTTAGGGATATGTGCTAGATGCAACATCAGTAATACCGCTAGAAATGCAAACTTGACAGACTAAGGTATTCAGAACTCTGTCTGAAAACTTCGATAAGCATGCATTAGAAGGCGACGAGGACAAAAACTCTCCGTCCCTTATTGGAACAGTCTGAGGGCTCCGTGGGAGAATCACACTACAACGTTGTCGGCTGGTTTATAAGACAAATGTCACATCCGCTTCCTGCTAAACACAATCATTTACAAAACAACTTATTTTCTTAAAATTGCTGACCTGCAATTGGACTCTAAGTGTGATCAATCATCAAAATCCCTCTTTGTTGCTACAACCTACGGCACGTGTATTTTCCCGCCGCCATATCATTACCCAGAATCCTGTTGTCAAGCAGACGACAAAGGTTTGTGAGGAACACTTTTTTGTCTAAATGTTGCGTGTGATTGTGGACTGAGGACGATATTTTCCTCAAAGTTTTCTCCTAACACAACAAGGAATACATGGACATAGTAGTATTATCAATGCTACGGCATCCGGCTAACTTTCCATGAATAATGTTCACGTTGCCATGACGGTGGATGTCGACTTTGACGTTCTATAGCTACCGACTCAACACACGGGTTTTCCCGTAGGCCTGATGTGTGCGGTACGGCCGTTTTTTCGTGTATTTTTTTTACTTGGACACGTCTATATCCATAGCACTCTCCTCAAGCCAAGGATGGAACGAATAGCTGCTGTATAAAATGTAATTAGCGGTAAGTTATTCAAGACGAATCTTCTCTCCCGAATTAATGTTCACCCCTGTCCGACAGCACCGTCATTGTGCGTGCGGCGGACGGTAGTTTCAAGTTGAAATATTATGGTGTCAGCACGACTAGAGACAAAATCTACCATATATATGATTAGTGCAAAGATAGTACATGATACTGACAGAATAATAGTTTATTGTTCTGCTAGATTGATTTCAGTCAACCATTATCGGGAAAATCCCGAATTTATCTTACCCAACGTTAACATGTACAGTGCATGCAATCATTTGGCTGCACACGGCTCTGATGCTGGTCAGGCATCCCCTGTGGCCTTCCACCCTCATGTTCTTGGCGACTGTAGAAGTAGATGGTTGATCAGTTCTGTGGAGAATTCGAACATAAATATTGATGATATTGTATCTTGGGACAAAGGAAATGTTTTGATGAACCTTCGTGGTCTGAGAGAGTTAAGTAAATTAATGTTAAAATTTCTACGGTTTAAAGAAGATACTATAATCTGTTTTTGTACACCCATATGACACACTAACTTACTCTTCTTATATTATGTATGGCAAGCTGGAGGCATGAAATGTAATGATTCATGTCAAATAGTTTTCTATAGTTGATAGTTGACCTTTCCAACGATGTTGTCACATGAGCCGTTTTAAGAATAATTTTAACAAAAGTCCAAATCTGATTAACAACAAACAATATAAGAAAATCTCTTCACCTTCCTTTATTTCCTATGACATCTTTCACCCCATGCCAGCCAGCTGTGAGGGACAGACATCTGTAGCTGGTACACAGCTTGTATTTATTCCTACCAGTTTCCGCCAAGGTCTGCTGTGATGGAAGGAAACATATATTAGAAATATCCAGTATAGTTGAGCAGGTATGAGCAGCTGGGAAATATATAAAGCTATCATCTGACTGACGAATATCTTCTGCAACATGTAATGTATCGCTACCAATCATCATCCGAATTATTCAAAATGACATTGATGAAAAATTGGGCGCGGACAGAGCAAAGGCCACTGGCTCTTTATCGAAAAGTACGATTGAGAGGAAACATAGCAAGGAACCTTTTATAATAATGCATATATGAACATTTAGAACTTGTCCATGACTGAGTAAACAAACTGCTTGTAAGGTCACCGCTATTTTGACTTTCCTGTGATAGCAGTGACAGCATATCCCCATTAGTTATTTTTGCTGTCTGAAAGACTGACCGGCAGGGTCACGGCTGGTGACCCACACTCAGCCGCGACTTTAAAGTAAACCGTCAGTCTAGAAACCTGTTCCCTAATGCTGAATCAGCTGCGTTCTCTTGACGATGCAAATTTACAGACATGAGGCTTAGGATCCTTATAACAAGGCTGACCTCAAGGGTTGTGTGAACAGGTATAGGGATATCTAAAAGTGACATTTCAATGAACTGTATGATATTGGGTCACACAGTTTGACGACCTGAATTAGAGAAGATATTTGATATCCTATGTGTATCTCTCCGTCTGGATTACACGTGACAACAAGAGGAATATAGATGATCATATAGTATGAATCATGTAAATTAACATTTAGTTTTGTCATTATTCCATATCAAGCGATGTTCCTTACACATGTCACACGATTTAAAATCCTATAATGAATGCAGATTATTTATGAACTGTCTTGTGTCATTTATGCAAACGAGACATTTATTTGCAAAATAAACATATAGTTATGCATGTTCTTGATTGACGTATCCAAAATATGTGCTGTATAGGTGCTGGTGTGTGTCTGAAAAGTGACACTTCCCTGAACTGGATGACATTGGGTCATACAGATTGACGACCTGAATCGGAAAAGATACCGCATATTGTTTCTCTCCATCTGGTTTACACATGTAATACCGTATGTGTGTTGTGCAGGTGCCAGTATGCGTCGTTTGGAGACTTACGTTTTCTCTCTATACCATGTCCCCTAGAGGCCTGGTGTGCCCCAGTTTTTGAACAGAAGTTGTCAGGACAAACAAAAAAAGGGTTATCTAAGCCAATTAATTGAATACGGACGTGAGTATTGCCCGTACGGTGATATCTGAAAAGTGACATTGCCATGAACTGTATGACATTAGGTCATACAGATTGACGACCTGAATTGGAAAAGACATTCGATATCCCACGATGTTCTTCATCATCTGTATTACACATGTGACAATATTTACTGATCAAAGGGAGAATATAGACTATTTTTCCATCGTAAGTATGGATTATGAAAATTGACGTTTAGTTTTGTAATTTTTTTATATCAAGCGATGTTCCGGTTTACTTTTATTACACATAAAACACTATCGAAAGCCCTATAGTATATGCAGATGATTTATGAACTGTTTTGCACCAATTATGCAAGTTAGACAATCATTTGCAAAATCAACATTTAGTTATGAACGTTCTTGATTGACGTGTCCAAAATATGTGTTGCAGACGTGCCGTTATGCGTCGTTTTGGGACTAACGTTTTGTCTGAATTCCATGTCCCCTAGAGACCTGGTGTGCCCCAGTTTTGGGACAGAGAAACTCGTATAAAGAATTATCTAAGCCAATCAATTGAATGAATGTGGACGTGGTAATTGCCGGTAAAGATATCGGATATCTGAAAAGTGACATTTCCATGAACTATATGACATTGAGACCTGAATTGGAAAAGATATTCGATATCCCACAATGTTTCAGAAGGAGGAATACAGATAGTTTGTCCATTTTAGTATGAATTATGCAAATTAACGTTTAGTTTTGCAATTTTTCGATATCAAGCAATGTTCCTGTTTTCTTTTGTTCCACTTGTCACACGATTGAAAGTCCTAAAATTAATGCCAATGATTTATGAATTGTTTTGCATTATCTATGCGAATTAGACAATCATTTGGAAAATTAACATTTCATGTTCTTCATTGAAGTATCTCAAATATGTGTTGTACAGGTGCCGTTATGAGTACTTTTTTTCTAAATACCATGTCCTCCAGATGATGTATGTTACACATGTTTTGGGACAGAAATACAGGGACATGAACAAAAAGGGGTTATCTATTCTAAATACGTGTAATTCTTCTCATTAAAGTGACAAGTTTAAAACTTAAATACCGGCTGTTTTACACATGTCCGTCTGTAAATACTATAAGGGACAGCTACTTAACCCGGGGTACCAGGTTCAACATACAAACATCTCTACCGCTTCCGCCCGCCTGGCGTCGCCATAGCAACCTTGCAGACGACAGTAACCTTACCGCGACAGGTCGCTCTAAGGAGGATGTGGGGCATGGATGTAAATACTTACGTGGAATAGATCCGTCTAGCTTACTGTCGCCGAAGGTCATGGTGAGAATTTCAAACTATCTTGCTTAAAAAGAAATTACGCAACTGTCGATCATGGCAAACAAAGTTACGCACACTTGCCAAGTCGGAACTATCAAAGATATGTTCAGTGAAAACTCTCGATGTACGGGGAATGGTGCATACGCTATTTAGAAATCGGCACGGGGGATACCTGATCTATCTTCTTGTCACAGCTCAACGGGACACCGGACACACCTGATAAATTAATTTCAAAGTTCATTCATAATGTGATCGATTATACCTGTGCCTTCAGCTTTTTGAAAATAAGTTTTAACAGGGGAATAGGAGGCGATGTTCTAAATCAGCGTTACTGATACAGGGGTTAACTTGCTCTTTATAAACAATGGAAAATAAAAAGTGCCACTAGTCGAAGTGGGGCATTTGAAGTTTTCAACATTCGGTGTTACTTTCGCTATTTTCTCAAACAACACAGATTGCGCCAGACAACACCCCGGACACTACAGCACGCGTTCGCCTCAATGGGTTACTCACTTTAATATAGCGGCAAGAAAATATAGCGGTTTGGGGAAAATGGAGTAGGTCACGGTACTTAATTCTAACGGTGGGAACAAACATTACTGTCTCAAACATTAGTGATGAAAAATTTGCGGTGATAACATTTTAGCTGTTGACTAGTGACCGTTAAACCAGCTAAAATTAAGTTCCAGTTGACAAACAAGAATTACGGTTTTGATATATACATATATGTTGCAAGTTGATATTAAACAATACATCAAATGAAAGGTAAGGTTGGGGGAATCATCACATAAATTTAAGACGGATTGTAGCATGATCATTGACTATTCGACGATCACAGGGCTTTCGTAAAAGTTATTGTATGTATGTATGTATAGATATAGTAGACCTAACGAAAGTCCCTGTGCTTTTGTTGTGTCAATAAAGATTGTTGTATAACCCGGCCATCAATCAAGTCTACCGACAGAACACTACGTTTTATCTTTGAAACGAATAGATCTTGCGGACATAATTCATACATGTAATGATTTGCTATACGATCCGATATTATACCACGCATACCCCAAAAACACTGGGGTGGCGACCTCACTACGACCTAAAAACTGGAGGTGGCGACCTCACTGCGACCTAAAATTTGACAGAGCGCTCACTGAATTTCATTGATAATTATAAACGAGTAATTTTACGCCTTGTGTATTTTGTTGTCCTTTCAGTCAGACCGTCTACATTCTGCATGATATCCCAAGTATGAAGTCAATGATTACACAAATCCAACTTAGGTCGCAGCAAAGTCGCAGCGAGATCGCCGTCTAGTGGAATGGGGGCCTTAGTGCGATCGCCGTACGACTGTAAATACAGAATATAGTTTCTCAATTCTTAAAATTCAGCACCAGGTTGATTTGTATTCTTAAGTGTAAAAACTCTGCTGCATGTTCAAAAACAGAAGAGCTTCAGCCAATCGTTTGCCAAAAAAGTAGGTTTCTGCTCACCCAGCTATTCATAGTTCCACTAAGACCCAGTAACACCGCGAGCGTGTGTGGAATGTATTCTGCGGCGGTTTACCTTCGCGGTGTAGGCCCTGCCGCCCAGGTTCAGGTTCGTCGCTTGCTTCTGGGAGAATGGGCCGTCTCTAGACCTGTCAAACATATTTATACGGACATCAACTTTTTTTTACATTTTGGGAGTGGTTACACAACTGAACTGACCAATCAGTAATATGATCTAGAGATGCAATGTTAATATTCAAAACAGTTTAAGACGAAACAACACTGAGGTCGAGGTCACGCCACGTAATGAAAGTAGACTACATGTCAGCGACAAAATGAACAGTAAGGGTAACAAACAAGACATACGTACTCTTACTAGAAACTCGCGCATGCCCGTAGCCAGGGGGGGTTCGGGGGTTTGGGGGTTCGGACGACCCCCCCCCCCCCCCCCATTGGCTTGAAGGTCCACTTTCACAGGCTTGAAGGTCCACTTTTTAATGTTCAAGATTTTTTTTCAAGGTGGACTTATTTGTATCACCAGCAATGCCACAGAGGCTAGGATCTTAGAAAAAAACTTTGTCTCTGATTTTTCCTCTGAAATTCTCTCAAAAACACAGGAAATGCCCTTTCAGAAGGTTCAATTCTTAGAATTTGAAACGCTCAAGGGTCCACTTTCTAACGTCCAAGGTTTTTTTTTCAAGGTGGATCTATTTGTATCACCAACGGAGCTGAAATCCTAGAAAAACTGCTAACTTTGTCTCTGATTTCTTCTTTGAAATCCTCTCAAAAATACAGGAAATGCCATATCAGAAGGTTCAAATTTTAAAATTTCCCGGGGGGGGCATACCCCCGAACCCCCCTAGGAAGCTCGCGCCTGCGGCGCTCGTCTCGCGCCTACGGCGCTCGCTGGTCTCTTAAATATTAAAAAGAACCCCCCCATTCAAAATGGTGATGGATTAAAGGCAACGATGAGGGATTTAAGACTTTCGTAACGAATTAAGGGTTATACTGTCGGATTAAGGGTTATAGTGACGGATTAAGGGTTAGGATGACAGATTAAGGGAAAGGGTGACGGATTATGGTCTCTGATGGCGGATTTTAGGACACGCTGACGGATAAAGGTTTGTGGTGATGGATAAAGGGTTGTAGTGACGGATTAAGTGCTATGTTGAGGGGATTAAGGGCAACGCTAACGGATTAAAGACTTTCCTGACGGATTAAAGATTTGACTGGTAGGCAGCAATGCACGGGTGTAAGCTCAGCTTTATCCTCCTCAACTTGTGTCACCTGTGGTGTACCGCAGGGATCCATTTTGGGTCCACTTCTGTTTATCGTTTACATAAACGATCTACCAAATTGCATCCAGTCGTGTAAAGTTTCCATGTACGCCGATGATACTATTTTATATTTTGCGGCGCGAAGCTTTCACACTATGGAGAAAACACTCCAAAGTGATTCAACCCGGCTTTCTCATTGGTTTGCTGCCAACAAACTTTCTCTGAACCCTACAAAGTGCAAAACAATGCTCATAGGTACACATGGAATGAATGTGGCAAATATAAAGCTTAATATTACACTAGACGGGGCCAGACTGGAACAAGTAAATGCTTTCAAATACCTGGGGGTCACCATTGACAACGTACTTAAGTGGAGCTATCACTTCGAACACATTTTCAAGAAACTCGCTCAGGTAATTGGCATTATCAAGTACGTTAAGCCATATGTCAGCAGTCAGGCTCTTCGGTTAATGTACACAACGTTATTCATACCCCACATCAACTACTGTAGCACAGTTTGGGACCAGGGAGGGAAGGGATACCTTGATAAGCTTGAAAAGCTGCAGAAAAGAGCAGGTCGTGTAATTCTTGGCTGTGACCGGTACACTCCCACATCAACCCTTCTCAACACACTAGGATGGCTCCCAGTAGCCGAAATTCACAAGAAGAGTAAAGCTACACTTGTCTACAAGGCCCTTAACGGCCTGACTCCTCTGTACATCACTGCAATGTTCACCCAATTGTCCCATGTACACACCCATAATACCCGCCTAAGAGCACAAGGCGGCCTTCAGTTGCCAATGACACATTTGGAATACAGAAGACGAGCCTTCTCGTCCTCGGGGGCTGCACTTTGGAACACACTACCACAACATCTTAAATCAGCCAGATCACTTCCAGTTTTCAAACAGCTATATGATGTCCACTGCCTCCCTGCTAAACATTGATATATGTATACAAACTCCTTTCTAGTCGACTTTTATTTTCTCTGTTATGTTTGACGTTTGTAGTGACCCACATTTTTGACATGAGTTTTCTTATGATTTACCCATTGATATGCAAATTCACCTCTTGTTTATTTATATTTGAGTTTGGGTCGTTGTTTTGATTCTTCATCATTATGTTTTGGCTAAATATTTCTAGCCTATTACGTTATCGTTATTTCAGTTATTATCTAACTCAGGATTTCTGTTTGATGAATAGTTATATTTTTAAGTTAATTCCTGTATTATTTGTTATTATTTGAATTTCTACTGTTGCTATGCCTATGTACTATTATGTAAGGGGTTGAACCCCCCAGGAATCGTTGAAAAACGCCGCCAGGCGATACTGTATTCCTGGTTAAATAAATAAACAAACAAACAAACAAACAAGATTATCATGACGTATTAAGAGCAAGAGTGACGTATTAAGGGTTATGGGAACGGATTAAGGATTATTGGGTCGCATTATTGGCTATGGTGACGGATTAACGGCAACGGTGAAGTATTTAAGACTTTCGTGACGGATTAAGGCTTATGGTGACGGAGTAAGGGCTAGGGTGACGGATTAAGGGTTACAGTGATGGATTAATGATAAGGATGACGGATTAAGGGGAAGGGTGACGGATTAGGGTCTCCGATGGCGGATTAAAGGATACGCTGACGGATAAAGGTTTATGGTAACGGATTAAGGGAAAGAGTCATGGATTAAAGGCTATGGTGACGTATTAAGGGTTGTGGTGAAAGATTAAGTGCTATGTTGAGGGGATTAAGGGCAACGCTGATGGATTAAAGACTTTCCTGACGGATTAAAGATTATCATGACGTATTAAGGGCAAGAGTGACGTATTAAGGGTTATGGGGACGGATTAATGATTATGAGGTCGGATTACTGGCTATGGTGACGGATCAACGGCAACGGTGACGTATTTAAAACTTTCGTGACGGATTAAGGCTTATGGTGACGGAGTAAGGGCTACGGTGACGGATTAAGGGTTACAATGATGTATCAATGATAATGATGACGGAGTAAGAGAAAGGGTGACAGAAATGGTCTGTGCTGTCGGATAAAGGGTCATGGCGACAGATTAAGAGTAAGGATGTTCATGTACCACCGGAAGAGTTCATTCTCCCAAGGGGGTGGCTTTTACAAAACAGTCCATTTCAAAACAGTCATTTCTTGCAAGGGGAGGGAGATTAAGTGAATTATGCTGTATTTCAAATGCTTACTTAGAAATGTTACCTTTCCCCCACATTAGTTACACTAAAACGCAAACCTATTCATATTTGCTGAAGCAGCTAATATTTATCTCTAGTTACCTAACCTCTTCCTGGGTCACACATAGTATGGGCGCCCCCTGTCGACTTCGTTTCAAACAACAATCCACCAGGCCGTAATCTTCAATACAAGTCGCAAAAGAAGCTAACCATGCTAACGCTAACGTTATCATCCTAAAGTGTTTCAGTGACAAGCCCAATGTACAACGTAACGATGTTGTTGTTGTTGTTTTTATTGTTGTTATTGTTGTTGTTGTCCTTGCTTTATGTCCAATTTTCCGCTATAGACATTGTCACTTGGTGCGTTCATGTCAGGGTGCTTTCTTCTTGAACAGGATCTCTCTGGTGCTTCACATCTCTGGTACGCTGCACATGCGTAATTAGGATGTTGTCTCAGTTCTCTATGTCAAATCTTCCTGTATCTTCAACTTATTTAGTAGCCATGTAGAAGTTAGTTCATGCTCATTGAAAAACGCCAGCTGGCGATATGACTCCCCTGGTAAAGTAAAAATAAACAAACAAACAAACAAACATGTAACGTTAGCATTTTCAATGATGGAAGTAAACAACTTTTTTCAAATAACGTTATGGTAAAATCGGAGGTTTTATACACTATCTAAGAATGCCTAGGATAATGACCAACCGGGCTTCAATATCGTGTATCAATAGCGTCGCCTATCAATGTTTACGAGAACGGCCAATTGAGCCGTAAGGCATCTTTTTGCAAGAAATATTAACGTTAGTTCACATAAACTCGCGGGGTAATATAAACTCGGGATCAGTTTTAACGCCAGCAATGCAAACCTTAGCCTCTACCAGGCTCCAGGGGCGGCTGGAAAGAGTAGAAACTAGCCAAATAAACAGAAAAACATGAAAGAAGAGTTAGTCTGCTATAGGGGTACAGTTTGCCGTGGATGGCATATTGGACCCTCTCTCCGTAGCCAACTCCCTTGGCATACTATTCACTCTATTAGGCCAATTTTTCCAGCCAATCCGCGGGGCCTGGTAGAGGCTATGCAAACCTGACAGACTAACGAATTCAGAACACTGTCTGAACAGCTTCGATAACCATGCATTAGAAGATGGCGACGTCAAAAACTCTCCGTCCCTTATTGACACAGTCTGAGGGCTTCGTGAGAGAATCATACTACATAGTTGTTCGCTGGTTTATAAGACAAATGTCACATCCGCTGTTGAACACAATCTCTTTTGCTAACCTACAATTGGACTCTAAGTATGATCAATCATCAAAAGCGCCACTTTGTTGCTGCAACCTATGGCTACGTCACTACGGTGTTTTTCCCCGCCACCATATTCATTACCCAGAATCCTGTTATTCAGCAGACGACACAGGTTTGTGGGGGATACTTTTTTGTCTGTGTGTGATAGTGGACTGAGGGCGAAATTTTCCTCAAAGCTTGCTCCTAGCACAAGCAGAAACAGTCAAACACATGGACATAATATTATTACCATTTCTACGGCATCCAGCTAACGTCCCGATGAATAATGTACAAATTGCCATGACGGTGGGATCGACTTTGAGTGACGTTCTACCTACTCAACAAACGTTTTTTTAAATAATTTCTTATTCAAAGATAACAGAGATAAAGACAAAGTGGCGCTACACTCAAGTTATACAACTTATTTTGCCAACGCCACTTAACAAATATACAAACGTATAGATATAACGTTAGATATAGCTATATATACAACAAAAACCTAAAGTGTGCCTACGTCCCCCCACCCACACCCAAGAAATTATTAATTCAATCCAGAAGTAAATAAGATAGTTGACTTCTATATCTTTTGCACGGAGATTCTCTGTCCAATAGAGCTAGAAGCGTTGGATCTGTTGGATGTATATTTGTGTAAGTAGCATAATCATGTTTAGCCATACCTAGTATGGCTCAACATATTGTTTTTATTCATGTTTCTTCTTCTTCTTCTCCTGTCAAATCTTCAAATCGATTCATCTTTGTCATTTTTTGACCAAATGACCTGAAATTTGGTACAAAGGTAGTGTAGGCAAATACCCCCGGACTTTTTTTCATTTTTTCGATATTGACCTTGAAAGTGATTTTATTGAGGTTTTTCTTACCAAAAACTACATTTTGGCCTCCTGTGCTCTGGAAATACATCCAAATGACCTGAAATTTGCTATGGGGGTACATTAAACAAATATTCAGAGAACCCCATTCGCACTTTTGGCAAACATTACTTCAAAATACGATTTTGCAGGGTATTTTGAGGAGAAAATTGGGTATTTTCCTCATATGACCTAAAGGTCAGTGACCCCAATTGCACCTGGTCTGGCTGTGACCTACAGGTCAGTGACCCCAATTGCACCTGGCCTGGCTGTGAGCCTTGCGACCACCCGATTGGCCAATTGAGTTAATTAAGTTATCTTGCATTTCTGGCGCAGGTGTGCTACATTTGTAGTATTCATACCAAATGTGGTATGGGAATGCGCAGGACATGTGCTTACATGGCTTTGTTCACCCTTTTTTGAACAAAGATACACATCTCCAGTTCCTATGTATTAAACCAAAATGATGCAAAATTTGGCATGTGTTTGCCTTGGTCATGTACACAGGCCCTCATTTATTATCAACCAAAATGTATGTATTACTAAATTTCCTGCGCGATGATTGGCTCAGCCATAATGAAGTTAAATAACTTCTATATAAGGCAAGGGCAGCCTGCTTACAGGTTAGTGCAGTGAACGGACCCATCCGCGACGCATGGTCGAGCGGCGCGGAGCTTGGACCCGATACGGAACTGAAAGACCTAAGCAAGATACTCGACGTGTGATAGGAGCACAAGTTGAGAACAATGGTTTGCGGTATCACTCTATGGTTAGAGGTGACGAAGGTTGGGGCAATTTTATGGTTTATTTACCGGTTAACGTTGTTGTTTAATTTCCACTGTTTAGCCGTAAAGTTGGACGCCAGGTGTGAAAGTTGCCGGTCGGTATGCAAGTTGCAATGGCACGTGCACAGCCCAGTGCCTGTACGATATGTCGGGGTGGTCTTCCTTCATGGAGTCGACCCTGGGTTGAGGCATATTACGTGCTGTTGGCGTGAATCTGGAGGCGGAAGTTGCCTTTTTCGTCGCCGGGTTCTCTATTAAGGTTGAATTTTGTTAGTTGGCTCAGGTGCTGACCATTATAGCAGGAGTCCAGGCACCGTGGCTTCCAGTACCACCAGTTCGAGAAAGGCCATGGCGGAAGCGGTGTAGTGAACGGACCCATCCGCCACTTCTCGAGCGGCACGGACGAAACGCGGGTACAGCAGACGGTGAGAGTGGTCTACGGGCGAGGGAAGAAGGACATTAGTGAAAGAATGGAGACTTTGTGCAGAATGGGTAGAGATGTCTCAGGTACCGACCATGCCGGCAGGGTAAGGAAGACCGAGTCGGATAGGAGCAGCTCAAGGTAACCAGAGAAACCAGGCAGGTCCAGCTCCGGCCGGAGCAGCACATCAGAGAAGGCAAGCGGGAGGACAGGCGGCACCTCCGGGAGCAGGTCCTGGAGCGGCGCCGGGGGTAGCTGCGGCACCGGCGGTGGCCACACCGGCTCCGACACCGGCACGGGCTCCGGTGCAGGGAATCAAGGCGGTAGCAAGGCAGAGACCCGGGCATCAGCAGCGCTGTCGGAAGCATATTGAGTACCCTGGGGGCCAGACACCGTATATCGGCTAGCCACCAAGCACCGCACACGCGCCCAAGCTTATATACGTATATGGCTAGCAGATCTTGGGTTTACAGCGGAGAGTGGGGCGGGGTCGGTCTTCGGGGGACAGCGGGAGGGTAGCCCGGGAAAGCTTGGGCGCGTGTGCGGTGCTTGGTGGCTAGCCGATATACGGTGTCTGGCCCCCAGGGTACATATTGAGAAACCTGAAGGCTAGGGGAGAACAAAGTGTGATTTTATGGTATGCGTGCGTTACAGGAGGCAGCAAAGGTTAGTTTTCTTTTATTTGCTGTTTTTTTTGCTGGTTACGTTGTGTATTTCAGTCGGAAGGTTGGAATTATGGTGTGGAAGTGGTTTTTTGGTTTGTAAAACAAACACATGCATGTGTAGTTGTTTTTGACTAAGATCTGGTGTTGTCTCTGAATGTACAGGTTCCAGTCGAAGCACCAAGGAAACGTCGGAGGAGTTAGGCAACAATACGATAGTTTACCCCCGACATGGTTTACCCAGCCCGGGGATTGAGCTGAGCGCCGGGCTCTGCAGACGCCATGATGCGGGCCGTCAGGGGTACCAGTGAACGCCGAACAGGGAGATCTCCGGTAGCAATGGCGACAGGGCCAGGGCAGTTTTAGTACCGGAGGGGATTGCGCAAATATTGTTTCACCAGTGTTGTTCTCTTGTTTTATCTATTAAGTAGTTTCATATTTAGATTTGACTGTTTGCTTTCGTTTCTTACCGTATAGCAACCGCAAGTAGGGTATTCTGTACACGTGTGTGCATTTCAATTCTTATGGTAATTAGCGATTTTGATTACAGGTGTAGCTTGTCGGCAGTGCTCGATAAGCAGGCTTTAGCCGTTGTAGTAACTTTCACGTGTATTTCAATGGTCTTCTGTACTATGTGTTGTTTGGGCTCTGCCCGTATCGTCTTCTGTAACTTTTGTTATTTGAATATGGTTCAGACCCATAAACGAGCGGGGCCATAGTCGTATGTATCTTATGTTATATAGGCTGGCCCATGATCTTGTTTATTTTGTGTTATTTGATTAGGATTAGGCGCATTGTTCTGTGTGTTAGGTGTTATATGGGATAGGCCCATGGCTTTGTGTGATTCATGTTATTTCATACGGGACTCACCAGTTGTCTTATGTGATCATGATGTGATTTGTATTAATTAATTATGGGATAGGCCCATTGTTGTGTGGAATTGAATGATTTAAATATGGGACAGGCCCATTGAATGGTTTGAATGGTGATTTGTGGTATCTAAGTACGGGACATATCTGTTGTCTTATGTAATTTGTGTTAATCAATTATGGGATAGGCCCATTGTTGTGTGGAATTGAATTATTTAAATATGGGACAGGCCCATTGAATGGTTTGAATGGTGATTTGTGGTATCTAAGTACGGGACATATCTGTTGTCTTATGTAATTTGTATTGATTAATTATGGGATAGGCCCATTGTTGTGTGTTTGAATGATTTAAATATGGGACAGGCCCATTGAATGGTTTGAATGGTGATTTGTGGTATCTAAGTACGGGACATATCTGTTGTCTTATGTAATTTGTGTTAATCAATTATGGGATAGGCCCATTGTTGTGTGGAATTGAATGATTCAAATATGGGACAGGCCCATTGAATGGTTTGAATGGTGATTTGTGGTATCTAAGTACGGGACATATCTGTTGTCTTATGTAATTTGTATTGATTAATTATGGGATAGGCCCATTGTTGTGTGGAATTGAATGATTTAAATATGGGACAGGCCCATTGAATGGTTTGAATGGTGATTTGTGGTATCTAAGTACGGGACATATCTGTTGTCTTATGTAATTTGTGTTAATCAATAGACCGATCCTGTCGAACACCATATCGAACGAATAGAAGACCGATAGAACCCCCTGTTCTATTTAGCCCACCTCCGTCAAAAATAGCGTTGGCGGGGCAGAAATGGCACGTGTAAAGCAGGGTACGTATATCTGGGACAGGTTTTCCACTGTATTGGTTGAATGCATGCTCAGAACAAAAACGAATTTAAAAAGAAAATAGATCGGGCACTCAAGGGGAGGAAGCTTGAACCACATGCCGATTACTACAAAGTCCGCTAGCGCAGAGTTTCGTATCTTCAGTTACTGGTGTGTGAAACTGGTTAACTTGAAAGTGAACAGGGAAGTAAAAGGAGGCATTTTAATTCCTAGTTACTGAATACCATGCAGCTGTTATGCATGCAGTCGATACAGTGGGAACCCTGTCACAGATATATGAACCCTGTTTTACACGTGCATCGCCTGCTTCTCAGAAATTGGGCGCTGATGCCCACCGACAAGGGAAAGCTATGCGGCGCATACCGCTTTAACATTGACCGAAAACATAAAGCTCTCGACGCAACTATACCTACCCCCTCCTTAAACAACTCTACCCGGTGGATACAGCCTTCAACAAAGAAGACATAGCATTCTTATTTGGCCCGCTCTGAAAGGGTTTCAGAGCCACAAAAGCTAAACCGAAGTCAGTGGCATTATTTTCAACCTTGCCGCGGCAGCCATGTTTGGTCTACCCTGGGAGTCCAGGCACCGTAATCGGAGGGCCACGGAGCACCGCACGCGCGCCCAAGCTTTCACGGCCCACCCTCCCGCTGCCCCCCGAAGACCGACCCCGCCCCACTGTCCGCTGCAAACCCAAGCTCCGGTATCCGATTACAGGCCTGGCGACATGGCTATCTTCGCCCGTCCAAGAGGTGGAGAAGTGTTTATGATTTATGGCCGCGCGCACGGCTGGAAGCCGACTGCACGGAACCGGTACACAACGCACATTGGGTAAGAATATCCGTGCAGTACGACGTGGTGGCACAACACGAGACATTATCATCTAGACCTAGATCTAGAGAGGAATAGGGCAGACAGAACAATCCAAGGGACCAAGTGCAAGCACGCGTACACAGCCACATGCGCTTGGTGGGTTCTGGGATTGATCAGCGAGAGGGAGGGAGAGTGTAATGAAAAGGGGGTAGGAAGACAGATACAAAAAGTTTCCGATCTAGCAAACGAAGAGTGAAAACGCCGAGCTCACAACTGCATCGAAAGGAAAGAGTGCAGCAGAATGTACAGCGTTGCCGATCACAGGCAAACGGCACCCAATAAAGGTTGTGAGATTCTAGGAATAAAAAGAAAACAAGAATCTTAACTTTCATCAATAATGAGAGTATTCTAAATATTCATACACAGAGGCGTCGTGTCTTAGAAAGGTCAGCAATATTGTGTGTCGCCAATCTGGGGCAAAATCAATAGGCGTCGGGGACCCAGAATTTGGTTCGACAAAATTTTGTTGAAAATGCAAGAAATTGATATTTATATCTGAAAAACTGACTTTTTTAACGCTATGCACTACGCAGTCATTTTGAAAAATTTTAAGTTTTAACCAAACCAGAAGCTTGCGGTAACTATAATCATATAAGATCATGATGGGCACAACAACATCGATATCAAAGCTTTGTTTTTACAATGTTTAAAATGTCAGCGTTTTATTGAAACACTTTATAGATTTGGGTTCGCCAAGGTATTAAAATAATTCCGCGATAGACAACAAAATCCGATGTCACCACACGCTCGAAAATGAGACGGCCGCCATGGGCAGTGATCGGACTCTTTGTGGTCCCAATGTGTGCCGGTGGCGATCACGTCGGACGATGGTCGCATCGGACAGGCCGGTGAATGCTCGTGCTTATAGGGAACATTTTCGGGATCAAGAAATGGTCGCCATGACCAGGTGGTCACGTTGAAGAGGTGGTCGCCTGGGCAGGTTTGACTGTAGAAGCGAGAGGTGAGGGAGAGTGAAGTAAAAAGGGGTAGGAAAACAGATAGAAGGGAGAAGAGCAAAGATTGTAAGTATTGGAGGAAAGAGGTATAAGGGATGGTGTTTAGGAGTAAGTATTGGAGGAAAGGGGTATAAGGGATGGTGTTTAGGAGTAAGTATTGGAGGAAAGGGGTATAAGGGATGGTGTTTAGGAGTGTAGGATAGGGTGAAAGGGTGGAGCCCCGTCTGTACCACGGTAATACCACCCATATCTTGACCCGAACAGAGAGCAGAGTGAAGTGGGATTTGGTACTATCCCACCTCAAATGCACTCTGGGAAGGGGTAAGATATTAACATACCCCCACATGTCATTCTGGTGACGCGGGGCAGGGTTAGGAAAGGTGAACCATGATGCGAGGTTAGGGTCAGGACCGTAGGGGCTTAGAAGTGTAAAAAAAAAAGCCCAGCATTGGGGAAGCCTATCGAAGGGCGCGGTGTCGAATTACATATAAAATACGTCATGCACGACGCTTTTCCAAGCATATTAACTTGCTGTTACTGGTTCAGGAGTAATGTATTGGACGTAAACCGATTTATTGTTTTGTATAAAGAAGAGTTATGATTATGGATCAAATTTTGCACAATTTCACATCGACATATTGACATGACCCAAACTAGACAATAACTGGTAGTGCACAATAACTACCAGTTACCTACATGTTACTACATGTTACCTTAGCTCGTTTGCACGGAAGATAAAAATTGAGACATTAAAAGCAAATGACATCCGCGCGTAACACTTTGCTTCTGTTCGGGCCTCGGCCTAAGGCCCTGTTATTACCACGGTAATACCATCCATATCTTAACCCGAACAGAGAGCAGAGTGAAGTGGGATTTGGTACAGTTCTAAGTCATTTGCAAGCGATTCCGAGCAGTTTGGCGAGAAAAAAAGCCAAGATGAAATTTTACCGGCAAAGGCCGTATTATGCTCCAAAACGTCGAAATAGGCCTTAAAACAGAGGTTTGGAGCGAAATTATCACGTTGAATTTTTTTGTCTGGGAAAAAGCGGATTTGCATTGAAAACAACGTAGAACGGCCTAATAAGCTGTTCTAAGTCATTTGCAAGCGATTCCGAGCGGTTGCAAATGACTTAGAACAGCTTATTAGGCCGTTCTACGTCGTTTTCAATGCAAATCCGCTTTTTCCCAGACAAAAAATTTCAAAGTGATAATTTCGCTCCAAACCTCTGTTTTAAGGCCTATTTCGACGTTTTGGAGCGAAATACGGCCTTTGCCGGTAAAATTTCATCTTGGCTTTTTTTCTCGCCAAACCGCTCGGAATCGCTTGAAAATGACTTAGAACAGCTTATTAGGCCGTTCTACGTCGTTTTCAATGCAAATCCGCTTTTTCCCAGACAAAAAATTTCAAAGTGATAATTTCGCTCCAAACCTCTGTTTTAAGGCCTATTTCGACGTTTTGGAGCGAAATACGGCCTTTGCCGGTAAAATTTCATCTTGGCTTTTTTTCTCGCCAAACCGCTCGGAATCGCTTGCAAATGACTTAGAACAGCTTATTAGGCCGTTCTACGTCGTTTTCAATGCAAATCCGCTTTTTCCCAGACAAAAAATTTCAAAGTGATAATTTCGCTCCAAACCTCTGTTTTAAGGCCTATTTCGACGTTTTGGAGCGAAATACGGCCTTTGCCGGTAAAATTTCATCTTGGCTTTTTTTCTCGCCAAACCGCTCGGAATCGCTTGCAAATGACTTAGAACAGCTTATTAGGCCGTTCTACGTCGTTTTCAATGCAAATCCGCTTTTTCCCAGACAAAAAAGTTCACAGTGATAATTTCGCTCCAAACCTCTGTTTTAAGGCCTATTTCGACGTTTTGGAGCGAAATACGGCCTTTGCCGGTAAAATTTCATCTTGGCTTTTTTTCTCGCCAAACCGCTCGGAATCGCTTGCAAATGACTTAGAACAGCTTATTGGGCCGTTCTACGTCGTTTTCAATGCAAATCCGCTTTTTCCCAGACAAAAAATTTCAAAGTGATAATTTCGCTCCAAACCTCTGTTTTAAGGCCTATTTCGACGTTTTGGAGCGAAATACGGCCTTTGCCGGTAAAATTTCATCTTGGCTTTTTTTCTCGCCAAACCGCTCGGAATCGCTTGCAAATGACTTAGAACAGCTTATTAGGCCGTTCTACGTCGTTTTCAATGCAAATCCGCTTTTTCCCAGACAAAAAATTTCAAAGTGATAATTTCGCTCCAAACCTCTGTTTTAAGGCCTATTTCGACGTTTTGGAGCGAAATACGGCCTTTGCCGGTAAAATTTCATCTTGGCTTTTTTTCTCGCCAAACCGCTCGGAATAACATCACTATGTATTAGAACAGCTTATTAGGCCGTTCTACGTCGTTTTCAATGCAAATCCGCTTTTTCCCAGACAAAAAATTTCACAGTGATAATTTCGCTCCAAACCTCTGTTTTAAGGCCTATTTCGACGTTTTGGAGCGAAATACGGCCTTTGCCGGTAAAATTTCATCTTGGCTTTTTTTCTCGCCAAACCGCTCGGAATCGCTTGAAAATGACTTAGAACAGCTTATTAGGCCGTTCTACGTCGTTTTCAATGCAAATCCGCTTTTTCCCAGACAAAAAATTTCACAGTAATAATTTCGCTCCAAACCTCTGTTTTAAGGCCTATTTCGACGTTTTGGAGCGAAATACGGCCTTTGCCGGTAAAATTTCATCTTGGCTTTTTTTTCTCGCCAAACCGCTCGGAATCGCTTGAAAATGACTTAGAACAGCTTATTAGGCCGTTCTACGTCGTTTTCAATGCAAATCCGCTTTTTCCCAGACAAAAAATGTCAAAGTGATAATTTCGCTCCAAACCTCTGTTTTAAGGCCTATTTCGACGTTTTGGAGCGAAATACGGCCTTTGCCGGTAAAATTTCATCTTGGCTTTTTTTCTCGCCAAACCGCTCGGAATCGCTTGCAAATGACTTAGAACAGCTTATTAGGCCGTTCTACGTCGTTTTCAATGCAAATCCGCTTTTTCCCAGACAAAAAATGTCAAAGTGATAATTTCGCTCCAAACCTCTGTTTTAAGGCCTATTTCGACGTTTTGGAGCGAAATACGGCCTTTGCCGGTAAAATTTCATCTTGGCTTTTTTTCTCTCCAAACCGCTCGGAATCGCTTGAAAATGACTTAGAACAGCTTATTAGGCCGTTCTACGTCGTTTTCAATGCAAATCCGCTTTTTCCCAGACAAAAAATTTCAAAGTGATAATTTCGCTCCAAACCTCTGTTTTAAGGCCTATTTCGACGTTTTGGAGCGAAATACGGCCTTTGCCGGTAAAATTTCATCTTGGCTTTTTTTCTCGCCAAACCGCTCGGAATCGCTTGAAAATGACTTAGAACAGCTTATTGGGCCGTTCTACGTCGTTTTCAATGCAAATCCGCTTTTTCCCAGACAAAAAATTTCAAAGTGATAATTTCGCTCCAAACCTCTGTTTTAAGGCCTATTTCGACGTTTTGGAGCGAAATACGGCCTTTGCCGGTAAAATTTCATCTTGGCTTTTTTTCTCGCCAAACCGCTCGGAATCGCTTGCAAATGACTTAGAACAGCTTATTAGGCCGTTCTACGTCGTTTTCAATGCAAATCCGCTTTTTCCCAGACAAAAAATTTCAAAGTGATAATTTCGCTCCAAACCTCTGTTTTAAGGCCTATTTCGACGTTTTGGAGCGAAATACGGCCTTTGCCGGTAAAATTTCATCTTGGCTTTTTTTCTCGCCAAACCACTCGGAATCGCTTGCAAATGACTTAGAACAGCTTATTAGGCCGTTCTACGTCGTTTTCAATGCAAATCCGCTTTTTCCCAGACAAAAAAGTTCACAGTGATAATTTCGCTCCAAACCTCTGTTTTAAGGCCTATTTCGACGTTTTGGAGCGAAATACGGCCTTTGCCGGTAAAATTTCATCTTGGCTTTTTTTCTCGCCAAACCGCTCGGAATCGCTTGCAAATGACTTAGAACAGCTTATTGGGCCGTTCTACGTCGTTTTCAATGCAAATCCGCTTTTTCCCAGACAAAAAATTTCAAAGTGATAATTTCGCTCCAAACCTCTGTTTTAAGGCCTATTTCGACGTTTTGGAGCGAAATACGGCCTTTGCCGGTAAAATTTCATCTTGGCTTTTTTTCTCGCCAAACCGCTCGGAATCGCTTGCAAATGACTTAGAACAGCTTATTAGGCCGTTCTACGTCGTTTTCAATGCAAATCCGCTTTTTCCCAGACAAAAAATTTCAAAGTGATAATTTCGCTCCAAACCTCTGTTTTAAGGCCTATTTCGACGTTTTGGAGCGAAATACGGCCTTTGCCGGTAAAATTTCATCTTGGCTTTTTTTCTCGCCAAACCGCTCGGAATCGCTTGCAAATGACTTAGAACAGCTTATTAGGCCGTTCTACGTCGTTTTCAATGCAAATCCGCTTTTTCCCAGACAAAAAATTTCACAGTGATAATTTCGCTCCAAACCTCTGTTTTAAGGCCTATTTCGACGTTTTGGAGCGAAATACGGCCTTTGCCGGTAAAATTTCATCTTGGCTTTTTTTCTCGCCAAACCGCTCGGAATCGCTTGCAAATGACTTAGAACAGCTTATTAGGCCGTTCTACGTCGTTTTCAATGCAAATCCGCTTTTTCCCAGACAAAAAATTTCAAAGTGATAATTTCGCTCCAAACCTCTGTTTTAAGGCCTATTTCGACGTTTTGGAGCGAAATACGGCCTTTGCCGGTAAAATTTCATCTTGGCTTTTTTTCTCGCCAAACCGCTCGGAATCGCTTGCAAATGACTTAGAACAGCTTATTAGGCCGTTCTACGTCGTTTTCAATGCAAATCCGCTTTTTCCCAGACAAAAAATTTCAAAGTGATAATTTCGCTCCAAACCTCTGTTTTAAGGCCTATTTCGACGTTTTGGAGCGAAATACGGCCTTTGCCGGTAAAATTTCATCTTGGCTTTTTTTCTCGCCAAACCGCTCGGAATCGCTTGCAAATGACTTAGAACAGCTTATTAGGCCGTTCTACGTCGTTTTCAATGCAAATCCGCTTTTTCCCAGACAAAAAATTTCACAGTGATAATTTCGCTCCAAACCTCTGTTTTAAGGCCTATTTCGACGTTTTGGAGCGAAATACGGCCTTTGCCGGTAAAATTTCATCTTGGCTTTTTTTCTCGCCAAACCGCTCGGAATCGCTTGCAAATGACTTAGAACAGCTTATTAGGCCGTTCTACGTCGTTTTCAATGCAAATCCGCTTTTTCCCAGACAAAAAATTTCACAGTGATAATTTCGCTCCAAACCTCTGTTTTAAGGCCTATTTCGACGTTTTGGAGCGAAATACGGCCTTTGCCGGTAAAATTTCATCTTGGCTTTTTTTCTCGCCAAACCGCTCGGAATCGCTTGCAAATGACTTAGAACAGCTTATTAGGCCGTTCTACGTCGTTTTCAATGCAAATCCGCTTTTTCCCAGACAAAAAATTTCAAAGTGATAATTTCGCTCCAAACCTCTGTTTTAAGGCCTATTTCGACGTTTTGGAGCGAAATACGGCCTTTGCCGGTAAAATTTCATCTTGGCTTTTTTTCTCGCCAAACCGCTCGGAATCGCTTGCAAATGACTTAGAACAGCTTATTAGGCCGTTCTACGTCGTTTTCAATGCAAATCCGCTTTTTCCCAGACAAAAAATTTCAAAGTGATAATTTCGCTCCAAACCTCTGTTTTAAGGCCTATTTCGACGTTTTGGAGCGAAATACGGCCTTTGCCGGTAAAATTTCATCTTGGCTTTTTTTCTCGCCAAACCGCTCGGAATCGCTTGCAAATGACTTAGAACAGCTTATTAGGCCGTTCTACGTCGTTTTCAATGCAAATCCGCTTTTTCCCAGACAAAAAATTTCAAAGTGATAATTTCGCTCCAAACCTCTGTTTTAAGGCCTATTTCGACGTTTTGGAGCGAAATACGGCCTTTGCCGGTAAAATTTCATCTTGGCTTTTTTTCTCGCCAAACCGCTCGGAATCGCTTGCAAATGACTTAGAACAGCTTATTAGGCCGTTCTACGTCGTTTTCAATGCAAATCCGCTTTTTCCCAGACAAAAAATTTCACAGTGATAATTTCGCTCCAAACCTCTGTTTTAAGGCCTATTTCGACGTTTTGGAGCGAAATACGGCCTTTGCCGGTAAAATTTCATCTTGGCTTTTTTTCTCGCCAAACCGCTCGGAATCGCTTGCAAATGACTTAGAACAGCTTATTAGGCCGTTCTACGTCGTTTTCAATGCAAATCCGCTTTTTCCCAGACAAAAAATTTCAAAGTGATAATTTCGCTCCAAACCTCTGTTTTAAGGCCTATTTCGACGTTTTGGAGCGAAATACGGCCTTTGCCGGTAAAATTTCATCTTGGCTTTTTTTCTCGCCAAACCGCTCGGAATCGCTTGCAAATGACTTAGAACAGCTTATTAGGCCGTTCTACGTCGTTTTCAATGCAAATCCGCTTTTTCCCAGACAAAAAATTTCGGGGTGATAATTTCGCTCCAAACCTCTGTTTTAAGGCCTATTTCGACGTTTTGGAGCGAAATACGGCCTTTGCCGGTAAAATTTCATCTTGGCTTTTTTTCTCGCCAAACCGCTCGGAATCGCTTGCAAATGACTTAGAACAGCTTATTAGGCCGTTCTACGTCGTTTTCAATGCAAATCCGCTTTTTCCCAGACAAAAAATTTCGGGGTGATAATTTCGCTCCAAACCTCTGTTTTAAGGCCTATTTCGACGTTTTGGAGCGAAATACGGCCTTTGCCGGTAAAATTTCATCTTGGCTTTTTTTCTCGCCAAACCGCTCGGAATCGCTTGCAAATGACTTAGAACAGCTTATTAGGCCGTTCTACGTCGTTTTCAATGCAAATCCGCTTTTTCCCAGACAAAAAATTTCACAGTGATAATTTCGCTCCAAACCTCTGTTTTAAGGCCTATTTCGACGTTTTGGAGCGAAATACGGCCTTTGCCGGTAAAATTTCATCTTGGCTTTTTTTCTCGCCAAACCGCTCGGAATCGCTTGCAAATGACTTAGAACAGCTTATTAGGCCGTTCTACGTCGTTTTCAATGCAAATCCGCTTTTTCCCAGACAAAAAATTTCAAAGTGATAATTTCGCTCCAAACCTCTGTTTTAAGGCCTATTTCGACGTTTTGGAGCGAAATACGGCCTTTGCCGGTAAAATTTCATCTTGGCTTTTTTTCTCGCCAAACCGCTCGGAATCGCTTGCAAATGACTTAGAACAGCTTATTAGGCCGTTCTACGTCGTTTTCAATGCAAATCCGCTTTTTCCCAGACAAAAAATTTCAAAGTGATAATTTCGCTCCAAACCTCTGTTTTAAGGCCTATTTCGACGTTTTGGAGCGAAATACGGCCTTTGCCGGTAAAATTTCATCTTGGCTTTTTTTCTCGCCAAACCGCTCGGAATCGCTTGCAAATGACTTAGAACAGCTTATTAGGCCGTTCTACGTCGTTTTCAATGCAAATCCGCTTTTTCCCAGACAAAAAATTTCAAGGTGATAATTTCGCTCCAAACCTCTGTTTTAAGGCCTATTTCGACGTTTTGGAGCGAAATACGGCCTTTGCCGGTAAAATTTCATCTTGGCTTTTTTTCTCGCCAAACCGCTCGGAATCGCTTGCAAATGACTTAGAACAGCTTATTAGGCCGTTCTACGTCGTTTTCAATGCAAATCCGCTTTTTCCCAGACAAAAAATTTCAAAGTGATAATTTCGCTCCAAACCTCTGTTTTAAGGCCTATTTCGACGTTTTGGAGCGAAATACGGCCTTTGCCGGTAAAATTTCATCTTGGCTTTTTTTCTCGCCAAACCGCTCGGAATCGCTTGCAAATGACTTAGAACAGCTTATTAGGCCGTTCTACGTCGTTTTCAATGCAAATCCGCTTTTTCCCAGACAAAAAATTTCGGGGTGATAATTTCGCTCCAAACCTCTGTTTTAAGGCCTATTTCGACGTTTTGGAGCGAAATACGGCCTTTGCCGGTAAAATTTCATCTTGGCTTTTTTTCTCGCCAAACCGCTCGGAATCGCTTGCAAATGACTTAGAACAGCTTATTAGGCCGTTCTACGTCGTTTTCAATGCAAATCCGCTTTTTCCCAGACAAAAAATTTCGGAGTGATAATTTCGCTCCAAACCTCTGTTTTAAGGCCTATTTCGACGTTTTGGAGCGAAATACGGCCTTTGCCGGTAAAATTTCATCTTGGCTTTTTTTCTCGCCAAACCGCTCGGAATCGCTTGCAAATGACTTAGAACAGCTTATTAGGCCGTTCTACGTCGTTTTCAATGCAAATCCGCTTTTTCCCAGACAAAAAATTTCACAGTGATAATTTCGCTCCAAACCTCTGTTTTAAGGCCTATTTCGACGTTTTGGAGCGAAATACGGCCTTTGCCGGTAAAATTTCATCTTGGCTTTTTTTCTCGCCAAACCGCTCGGAATCGCTTGCAAATGACTTAGAACAGCTTATTAGGCCGTTCTACGTCGTTTTCAATGCAAATCCGCTTTTTCCCAGACAAAAAATTTCAAAGTGATAATTTCGCTCCAAACCTCTGTTTTAAGGCCTATTTCGACGTTTTGGAGCGAAATACGGCCTTTGCCGGTAAAATTTCATCTTGGCTTTTTTTCTCGCCAAACCGCTCGGAATCGCTTGCAAATGACTTAGAACAGCTTATTAGGCCGTTCTACGTCGTTTTCAATGCAAATCCGCTTTTTCCCAGACAAAAAATTTCAAAGTGATAATTTCGCTCCAAACCTCTGTTTTAAGGCCTATTTCGACGTTTTGGAGCGAAATACGGCCTTTGCCGGTAAAATTTCATCTTGGCTTTTTTTCTCGCCAAACCGCTCGGAATCGCTTGCAAATGACTTAGAACAGCTTATTAGGCCGTTCTACGTCGTTTTCAATGCAAATCCGCTTTTTCCCAGACAAAAAATTTCAAAGTGATAATTTCGCTCCAAACCTCTGTTTTAAGGCCTATTTCGACGTTTTGGAGCGAAATACGGCCTTTGCCGGTAAAATTTCATCTTGGCTTTTTTTCTCGCCAAACCGCTCGGAATCGCTTGCAAATGACTTAGAACAGCTTATTAGGCCGTTCTACGTCGTTTTCAATGCAAATCCGCTTTTTCCCAGACAAAAAATTTCGGGGTGATAATTTCGCTCCAAACCTCTGTTTTAAGGCCTATTTCGACGTTTTGGAGCGAAATACGGCCTTTGCCGGTAAAATTTCATCTTGGCTTTTTTTCTCGCCAAACCGCTCGGAATCGCTTGCAAATGACTTAGAACAGCTTATTAGGCCGTTCTACGTCGTTTTCAATGCAAATCCGCTTTTTCCCAGACAAAAAATTTCAAAGTGATAATTTCGCTCCAAACCTCTGTTTTAAGGCCTATTTCGACGTTTTGGAGCGAAATACGGCCTTTGCCGGTAAAATTTCATCTTGGCTTTTTTTCTCGCCAAACCGCTCGGAATCGCTTGCAAATGACTTAGAACAGCTTATTAGGCCGTTCTACGTCGTTTTCAATGCAAATCCGCTTTTTCCCAGACAAAAAATTTCAAAGTGATAATTTCGCTCCAAACCTCTGTTTTAAGGCCTATTTCGACGTTTTGGAGCGAAATACGGCCTTTGCCGGTAAAATTTCATCTTGGCTTTTTTTCTCGCCAAACCGCTCGGAATCGCTTGCAAATGACTTAGAACAGCTTATTAGGCCGTTCTACGTCGTTTTCAATGCAAATCCGCTTTTTCCCAGACAAAAAATTTCAACGTGATAATTTCGCTCCAAACCTCTGTTTTAAGGCCTATTTCGACGTTTTGGAGCGAAATACGGCCTTTGCCGGTAAAATTTCATCTTGGCTTTTTTTCTCGCCAAACCGCTCGGAATCGCTTGCAAATGACTTAGAACAGCTTATTAGGCCGTTCTACGTCGTTTTCAATGCAAATCCGCTTTTTCCCAGACAAAAAATTTCAAAGTGATAATTTCGCTCCAAACCTCTGTTTTAAGGCCTATTTCGACGTTTTGGAGCGAAATACGGCCTTTGCCGGTAAAATTTCATCTTGGCTTTTTTTCTCGCCAAACCGCTCGGAATCGCTTGCAAATGACTTAGAACAGCTTATTAGGCCGTTCTACGTCGTTTTCAATGCAAATCCGCTTTTTCCCAGACAAAAAATTTCAAAGTGATAATTTCGCTCCAAACCTCTGTTTTAAGGCCTATTTCGACGTTTTGGAGCGAAATACGGCCTTTGCCGGTAAAATTTCATCTTGGCTTTTTTTCTCGCCAAACCGCTCGGAATCGCTTGCAAATGACTTAGAACAGCTTATTAGGCCGTTCTACGTCGTTTTCAATGCAAATCCGCTTTTTCCCAGACAAAAAATTTCAAAGTGATAATTTCGCTCCAAACCTCTGTTTTAAGGCCTATTTCGACGTTTTGGAGCGAAATACGGCCTTTGCCGGTAAAATTTCATCTTGGCTTTTTTT